>NW_006921716.1:6570332-6578272 GCF_000298275.1 Orycteropus afer afer | reverse complement strand
AAGATCAACATCCAAAAATCAGTTGGATTCCTCTACACCAGCAAAGAGATTGCTGAAAAAGAAATAAGGAAATCAATACCATTCACAATAGCTACCAAAAAAATAAAATACTTGGGAATAAATCTTAGCAGGGACACAGAAGATATGTACAAAGAAAACTATAAGAGAAACCTTCAAGAAACCATAAGAGATCTACATAAATGGAAGAACATCCCATGCTGGTGGATAGGAAGATTGAACATTGTAAAAAATGTCAATTCTACCCAAAGCAATCTATACATTCAATGTAATCTCAATCCAGATCCCATCAACATTTTTTAAGGATTGGAAAAACCAATCACTAACTTTATGTGGAAAGGAAAGAGACCTCAGATAAGCAAAGCACTATTGAAGAACAACAACAAAGTAGGAAGTCTCACACTGCTGGATCTCAAAACATACCATACAGGCACAGTAGTCAAAACTGCCTGGTATTGGTACAATGACAGACACATAGACCAATGGAATAGAATTGAGAACCCACAAATAGATCTATCGACTTATGGTCAGCTGATCTTTGACAAAGGACCAACATCCATTAAATGCGGAAGAGAGTGTTTATTTAATAAGTGATGCTAGCAAAACTGGATATACATTTGCAGAAAAATGCAACAAGATCTGTACCTCACACAAAAACTAACTCCAGATGGATCAAAGACTTAATGTGAAACCTAAAACTATAAAGTTCCTCAAGGAAAAACTAGGGGCAAATTTAGGGGCCCTGATATATGGCATAAATAGACTATCAAGCATAATGCAAAATGCACAGATAACAGAAGAGAAACTAGATGAATGGGACCATCTAAAAATTAAACTTTTATGTGCTTCCAAAGACTTCTCCAAAAGAGTCAAAAGAGAACCTACAGATTGGGAAAAAATATTTGGCAATGACATATCTGACAAGGGACTTATCTCTACAATTTATGGAAAACTCCAACACCTCAATAACAAAAAGACAAATAATCCAATTATGTATAGGCAGCAGACATGAACAGACATTTCACCTAGGAGAATAGTCAGGCCTCCAACAAACATGAAGAAATTCTCACAATCATTAGCTATTAGAGAGATGCAAATCAAAACAACAATGAGATACCATCTTGCCCCAGCACTAATAGCAAAGTTCAACAAGATAGAACATAACAAACTCTGGCAAGGATGAGGAGAGATTGGGACTCTGATACACTGCTGGTGGGACTGTAAAATGGTACAACCACTGTGATAAGCAGTATGGCAATTCCTTAAAAATACCATTTGACCCAGCCATTCCATTACTAAGTATATATCCTAAAGAAGTGAGAGCCATGACAAGAACAGATATGTGCACACCCATGTTCATTGCAGCACTATTTGTAATAGCCAAAAGATGGAAACAACTTAGGTGTCCATCAACTGAGGAATGGACTTCCAAACTATGGTACATACTATGCAACCCTAAAGAATAACGTAGAATCTGTGAAACACTGCATAACATGGATGAACTTAGAGGACATTATGCTGAGTGAAATAAGTCAATCACAGAAGGACAAATATTGTATTAGTCTGTTATTGTAAAAGTCAAGGAAAGGTTTGTATATGGAAGGAAATTTTCTTTGTTGGTTACCAGTGGTGGGAGGGGTGGGGAGGGGACACTGTTAGATAGGTAGAGACAAGTATTGATTTGGGTGAAGAGAATGGCAATGTAACAAATGTGAGTGATCAACATGGTGTCATTGATGAAGAAGAAGACAGAGAGAGGTACATGGGAGGTGCAGACAACAAAGATGAACCTTTTGGAACATACAATACTGCGTTGTCAGTGAAGGCAAACATGGGTATACAGGTGGATAGATGGGTGGACAGGCTGAACTATTAGGTATGTCTATGCAGCAGGGAGTGTACACAAGACCATGTATACAATTGGCAGACAATGGTTCTACAAGTGTGTTTGTATGTTCTGTAAGAATTCCCAGGTGCATAGTAGAAGTGACAAGGGACAAGGTTGTAGTCACTTCTTGGTCACAGCCAGCCACCCATAGCGAGTGAGTAGTTGAACCTGAGGGCTCAGGACCATAGTCACAAGGATCATCAAGCTTAATTGGCATAACATACTACACAAATCATTGTTCCACCTCCTAATTTGTCGAGTAGTGACTGGGATCTTAAAAGCTTGCAAGCAGCCATCTATGCAACCATGGGTCTCTCCTCGTCCAGAGCAAAGAAAAACAAAGATTCATGGAAACAATTAGTCCTAGCAACTGGTACACCATACGATCCTCAGCCTATACGACTATGAGACCAGAAGAACTTGATGGTGCCCAGGTACCGCTGTCAACCACTCAGAGGGGGTTCTATGTAGGAGATCCTGGATAGTGTGGGAGAACAATGTGGAACTAAACTCAAAATCATTTGGATAAAAAAATAAAGGGGACCAGGTTTGCTTGTCTGATAGAGCCTGGTAGAACCACTGAGACTTTGGCCTCTAGCTGCCCTTCAGGTCTGGAATTGAACACACACCTGTGGCTTCCAGCCAAACAAAAGACAGGCATAGGAGTTGAACATTTACCTGAGGTAACTCCTTGGAAAGAACAAACATGGGAGAAAGAAGGGCTGTTTATGCACAGGGAGACAGCTCAGGGGGCAGGAGTGCATGGAGAGATGATCATAAGAAAGAGGTAACTATTGGGAGAAAGTAGGAAGGGAGCTGTTGCATTGGGATAAATTGTAGTCAATGTCATGAGACAAAATGCATGTGAACTGCTATATGGAAAGTGAATTTGCTCTGTAAACTTTCACCTAAATCAAAAGAAAAAAAGGGGGGGGGCGGTGAAAGCAAACTGGATATCCATTTGCAGAAAAATGAAACAAGATCTGTACCTCACACCATACACAAATACTCCAGATGGATCAAAGACTTTAATGTGAAACCTAAAACTATAAAGTTCCTCAGGGAAAATATAGGGGCAAACTTAGGGGCCCTAATTTATGGTATAAATGGACTGTCAAGCATAACCCAAAATGCACTAACAGCAGAAAATAAACTAGATGATTGGGATCTTCTATAAATTAAATTGTAATGTGCATGAAAAGACCTCCAAAAGTGTAAAGAGAGAACATACAGATTAGGGAAAATATTCAGCAATAACATATCTGACAAGAGACTTATCTCAAAACTTTATAGAAAACTCCAACACCTCAACATCTAAAAGACAAACAATCCAATTTAAAAATGGACAGAATGCAGGGAGGAGGTAACTACAGGGAGGAAGTGGGAAGAGAGCTATTATATTGTGGGGAATTTCAGTCAATGTCATAAAACAAAATGTGTATGAACTGCTGTATGGCAAATGAATTTGCCCTGTAAACTCACCCAAATTGTAATTTAAAAAAAAAAAGGTGTGTGATAAATATATTTACAACAACCACCACAAAAAGAGTAGCTGGTGAGGCTGCTTATGTACAACCAAACACCTCATGGGATTTGATTGCTTGGTTTGGAGGTTTAGGGTCATAGTTTCATGGGACATCTCAGTTAATTGGCCTAATTATCACTTTTAGTGCTTCAGTTCTACCTCCTAATTCATTATATAATGCCTGGGGTCTAAAAAGCTTGCAATCATCCATCCAAGGCACAGCAATTGGTCTCCATTTGCCTGGAGCAACAGAGGAAATAGGAGATTCAGGACTAGACAGAGGAAATGGATGTGTTGCCAATTGCCTCCATGAACTGTCTCCATGGCCATGAGAACAGAAGAACTGGAATGGTGCCCTGCTACCATTACTGAACATTGTGAACAAAGATTCAAAGAAGAATCTTGATCAAAAAGGGAAAATGCGAAACAATTTCAAATTTTCATGGAATCCAGTCTTTCTGGAGCTATGGAGGCTAGATGAACCCCTGAAACTATTGCCTGACATAATCTTTAAACTTGAAAACAAAATATCCCCTAAAGTCTTCTTACAAAAAAAAAAAAAAATTAGCTTAACTAGTAAGGAATGTCTGCCTTGAGCACGTTTTTTAAATATATATCTATATGGGATCAAAGTGATGACACCAACTGAATAGATTAGATAGAAACCTTAGGGGCCAGTGAATTTATAAATGGGGAAGGGACAACTCAGAAAAAGAGACTAAGAATGGTTGCACAACTAGAAGAATGTAATCAATGTCACTAAATTGTTTGTATGGAAAAGGTTGAATTTGTGTATGTATACTCTCAACAACAACAAAAATAAATTATTATTTTTTTTTAATTAAGTCAAAATCGATCAGAGATGTAAATGTAAGAAATCAAACTATCTAAGACTATGAGACCAGAAGAACTAGATGGTGCCCGGCTACCAATGTCAACCACTTGGAAGGGGATCCATGTAGGAGATCCTGGATATAGAAGCAGACTACCACATCTTTCTGCTGCAGAGTGGATGGTGGGTTGGAATTGCCACCTGTTTGTCAGCAACAAAATGGGTAATCACTGTGCTAGAATCCTTCAGTATATCCATACAATAGAATAACTATTTAGAAATAAAAAGGAACAGATATTGATACTTGCTACAATATAGATGAACTTCAAAAACATTATGTAAAGTGAAAGATAACAGACACAAAAACCACATATTGTATGATTCCATTTATATGAAATTTGCAGAAAATGTGAGTCTGTAGAAATAAAGTAGATTCTTCTTGGGACTGGGGATAAAACTAGGGGTTAACTACCATGGACAAGAGCAATCTTAATATGCTGATGGCAAAATTCTAAAACTAGATTATGGTGATGGTTGCACAACTGGGTAAATTAATTAAAAATCATTGAATTTTACACTTAAAACTCAATAAAGCTATTAAGAGAAATAGTTATTGGAACTTCTGGGCAAGATGTCAGTGAATTCACTCTTTTAAAACTAATTCATCACACAAGAGCAAATTAAAACAGAAAAAATAAAAATGAAGATGTTATTTAAAAAAAAAAAAATTGCTTTCATTTTATAACCCTGTCTTGATTTTAAAGAGTTAACTAAGTGGACTCCAGTAAGAATTTTGAGAAAAGAAGTCTTCCATTTTTACTTCTTGGGGGAGGAGGGAAGATTCAGAATTCTGATAAATGAACAAGTAGTTACCTTTGGAAGTATGGTGGGGTTTTTTCCCCCCTATATGTGATTACACCTCTTTTTTCTTACTGCTTGATTTTTGATTTGCTTTTCTGTCATCCCCTCTAACTTATTTTTGTCAGCCTTATCCTTGGTTTTATTTTCTCTGTCACTGTTTGCCTTATCCATTCACACATAGGCCAACTCTCCCCTCCTGGTTTACTCTGTCCTTTGTTTTTCAGGACCATTTCTGCTCTGACCAAACGTAACCATCTCTTTTTCTACTCTGCATTTTCCATCCTCTTCATTTCTTCCTAGTCTTCCTTTCTAAGAGCAGAAACAAAGATAAAGATTCTGATTAGTTCCCTCCGGAGTCCTGTGTGCTGCCTCTCCTGGCCAGTGGAAGGTGTTGGAATGTGACTTCAGCACATTCCAGTTCAACCCAAACCCTGTTAGAGAAGAATGAGCTCTTGCAAAATTAGGGGGAGTGTCTTATGGCCTGTTATTGTTACTCTTACATTGTCAGACTTTTTAAAGAATGAGAGGATTAATTATTTACAAAGCTGTGATGAAACTTTCACTAATATACTTTAACACCTACGGAGAAAAAAAGTGGCCTACGTGTCAAGCATTTCAAGGAATTAAAAAAGAAAAAATCCTCTTCTATTTTAAATCACATTTCTCTCAAATACTCTAAGACTGGAAGAAAGACCTTGTATGAGTGGGAACTAGTGGAATTTTTTAAAGGGTACTTAATTATTTTTATTGTTCTTTCTAGCTACAGTGAGATATAAATGAATAATAAATTGATTTTAAGATCTGATCCTTTTTTTTTTTCACCACCTACGTGGGAATTTTCTTGGGTAATCATAAAATTTGTTTCCCACTTCCAGAGCCTCTGTGTGAAAAGAACATTCCAATAGGAAAGTGATTCTAATCATCTGTGGTATTTACATGGAAGCCTGAGTCACTAAACACTATTAATTGTCTGAAATATAACCAGAAGAAAAATAACTATCAGGGAGGAAATCTAGCATGATTACAATTGAATTCAATTATGATCCCTCAGTTCATAGAAGAGTCTCAAAGTCAATGTTTCAAAATCGATTTCATTAATTTTAAGTAACTTTTTAGTTGTTTAACCAGCTAGCAATTTTTGTTATTTACTTAACTGGATATGATTCCAAAACTTGTGTTACCAGTGTTTTCTAATACTCATTTTTTTAAAAACCAATGGTGTTCATTTAGTTAACTAGTAATAGGGATCTACTCTAGCAGAACACCAACATGAACCAGTAGCTCCAACCATCACTCCAAGGCAGATGGCTGCTAAATTTGAACCCACAGCAAGGACCTCAGCCACTCAGAGACTTCTGAGTTTTCATGTGGTTAATGGTTCTCTTCATTCCTACCAGGCTCTTGAAATGTGTACAACCAAAGCCTAGATCCTCATCTCTCCCAGCCCTAGGGAAATACATCCATCCCTTACCTCTCCTCCTATTTTTAATTTTTCCCTAATTTGAAACAATCTGAGTAATCACTCCCCTTTCTCTCCTACAATGTCAACTGAAGGCCTGTGGAGTCTATCTCTGAAAAGTCTCTTTTCCTTGCCTCAGTCCATCCTTCCTCTTCACTTCATCCTCTCTGCCACCATCCTAGTTCAGGTCTTCATTAACTCAATTGTTTCTGAACTGGTCACCTGGTCTCCAGTCTCTGCTGACTTCAACATTCTGTGACCACATCACCAGGCCAGCTCTGACCATTTCACTCCTTGCCTCACAATCTTCGTGGAGGCTGTTTTGTTTGGTGACCAGGCAAACGTCCTTTGCCTGACATCCAAGGCCCTCCCAGATTCTGGACGCACCCTGTTTTGTTCCAGGTTCACTTTACATTAATTCACTACAGCACCTTTATACTCCGTGTCCCATTTCCTGATCAAGCCCCTGTGAGTTCCCACACCCTGACTTCGCCTTCCCTGCTGAACAGACAGCTCTGTCACCCCTCTCTGCCTGCCAGCCTTTATACCTGCTTTGAACATTCCTTTCCCAGGAAGCATTCCAGAGAAAAGACTTCCTTCAGAAAGGAAGGATTTCTACCCACCCCCCATCCCTTGGTTCTTTTAGCAACTTGCTTAAACCTGTTTTAGGAATTTAACATGATCTACCATCTTTATAATCCTATCTTTTCCTCCTAAACAGACAGAAAACTCCACAAGGGCAGGGAATATGTTTTATTCCTCTTTTGAGACATTAGACAATAAACTATAATGGAGGGAATACAGCTTTTTAAACCAGCACATATGAATTTGAATCTTGACTCTACTATTTACTAGCTGAATTTCCTTGGGAAAGTTACTTAACTTCTCTGAGCCTGTGTCCTCATCTATAAAATGGAGACACTAAGTAATACGAGTGTTGGCCTTTAGTGAGAATTAAATGATTAGTGATTAAATCACATGAGCAGCATATATTTGATATGTTCTTCCAAAAATACGTTTTATACTTTTCTCCTCTATGTATCAGTGTCTATACCGTGCCTTATATATATTGTTGCTGTTAGCTACCATTGAATCAGCCACTGACTCACGGAAACCCCGTTTGTTACAGGGTACAACTGCTCTATCGAGTTTTCTAGGCTATAATCTTCATGGAATTAGTTTGGCAGGTCTTTCTTCTGTGGAGCACAAAATCTTCCATGGATTAGAAACTCTAACCTTTAGTTTGCAGCCAGTTGCAAACCACTTCTGCCACCCAGCTCCTTCTTATATATAATAAAACCAAACTCACTGCTGTCAAGTCAATTTCAACTCATAGCGACCCCTCCTTGGGTTTCCA
>NW_006921716.1:6550804-6570207 GCF_000298275.1 Orycteropus afer afer | reverse complement strand
ATCACTACGGAAGTAGATTGCCCCATCTTCCTTCTAAGGAGTGGGTGGTGGGTTTGAACTGCCAGCCTTCTTGTTAGCGGTCAAATGCCTTAGGCACTATGCCACCAGAGCTCCTTACATATATAAGGGCTGTAATATAATAAAGGCAGCAAGATTTAGATATATGGAGATATATCTAGATTAGTCACCTACCAGCTCTTTCCTGCTCACAAATAAATTTATAAGCATACTATCTCTTTCAGTGGCTGTATCTGTCTGTGTTCCTGTGGGTCTGCGTTCTATTCTACCAAGGTGGTTCCCAAATTCTTCCAGAGTTTCTGATTTATTTGATCTAAGATGAGGCCAATTCAAAACTCCCCAAATAATTCTATTGTGTAACTAAAATGGAGTGCCACAGGCCACTCAGTTTAGCGACTTGATGAGAAAAAGTCTTCCTGGTTTTGGCTTCTAAAAAGTTTAGTTGCTTATTTACCTATTATCCTCACTACAATTTAACATACCTCAAGGGCCTTCACAGGTATTATCTGAGCCTAGGCTGGGTGGGATCTGTGCTTGGGGCAACAAAGTAATCCATGAGAAATATATAACAAAAAACAGAGAATAGCCATCAATGAATAAGCAATGAATGGCATTTTAATGAGTAGACTTCATAGCTATTGTCTTGCACCCCAATGCCTGAAACCAATTAACTGTGCTGGGAGATAAGTATTGTTAAATGTGTCCCTTTCTCTAAACTGTCTCAATTTTCTTATTTGAATGAATTTGGATGGAAAGAAGGGGCACCCAGATATACACCATTTGCTGCCGAGTCAGTTCCCACTCATGGCACCCACATATATCAGTGAAGAACCGCTCCATAGAATTTTCAGTCGCTGATTTTTCAAAAGTAAATCACAGGACTCCCTTCTGAGGTGGCTTCTGGATGGATTTGACCTTGCAACCTTTTGGTTGCACATTAACTGTTTTTGGAAAGAAGGGTGAGAGGGATAAAAAGTGCCAACTACACAGGAGGTAGGAGCTCTTGTAGCCTAGTGCCTAAAGCACTTGACTGCTAACCAGAAAGCTGGTGGTTCAAACCCACCAGCCACTCCTCAGAAGGAAGGAGGGGTCGCTATGAGTCGGGTATTGCACATAACAACAACAACAACAACACAGGAGGTAGAAGAGAAGCTAGACGACTGGGACCTTTTAAAAATTAAATTCTTGTGCTCATCGAAAGACTTCCTCAAAAAGGTAAAGGGAGAACCTACAGATTGTGAGAAAATATTTGCCTGACATATCTGATAAAGGACTTATCTCCAAAATCTATAGAAAACTTCAACACCTCAACACCAAAAAGACAAATAACCCAATTCACAAATGGACAAAAGACTTGAACAGACACTTCACCAAAGAAGATATACAGGCAGCCAACAAACACATGAGAAATTGCTCTCTATCATTAATCATTGTTGTTGTTATAGTTATGTACCGAGTCACATCTGACTCATAGTGACCCTTCCTTGGGTTTCCGAGGCAGTATCACTAAGGAAGTAGATTGTCCCATCTTCCTTCCGAGGAGTGGCTGGTGAGTTTGAACCGCCAGGCTTCTGGTTAGCAGTCAAGTGCCTTAGCCACTATGCTACCAGATCTCCCATCATTAATCATTAGAGAGATGCAAATCAAAACAACAAGGAGATATTATCTCACCTCAGCAATAATAGCAAAGTTCAACAGGTCAGAAAATAACAAATTTTGGCAGGGTTGTAGAGAGATTGGAACTCTTGTGCACTTCTGGTGGGATTGTAAAATGGTACAACCATTGTGGCAGGCAAATAGTATGCAGTTTCCTTAAAAAACTGAAAATGAAGTACCATTTGACCCAGCAATTCCGTTACTAGGAATATATCCTAAAGAAATGAGAGCACATGGACAGACATATGTACACATATGTTCATTGCAGCACAATTCACCATAGCAAAGAGATGGAAACAACCTAAATGCCCATCAATGGATGACTGGATAACCAAATTATGGTACATGCACACAATAGAATACTATGTTACATTAAAGAACAATGAGGGATACTCAAATCATCTTACAATGTGGATGAACCTGGAGGACATTATGCTGAGTGAAATAAGCCAATCGCAGAAAGACAAGTACTGTATGAGCCCATTACTATAAAAAAACAAAGAAGGGTTTACTTGGGAAAGAGAACTCACTTTGTAGGTTACCAGGATGGGAAGGGAAAGTGAGGGATTAATTTTGGGCTAGTTGGGGCCCACACGCTGATGTGGGTAAGGGGAGAGATGTACGGAAAGGAACTGTGACCACCATGATAACATTAGGAAATGGGAGGACACTGAATTGTGCACGTAAGAGATAGACGACAGATGCTAATACCAACCAATGTGTCCACAGTATTGCATTACCATTAACACCAAACACCAGGCTACAGATAAACACATAGACACCTAAAAGGATCAGATGGGGGTCAGTGAACAGGAATATACTCTAGACCAAGAATAGGTCTTCAGCAACAGAAGACAGACACAGAGTAATCTGTCATAGACACCCAGACACTATGGGAGAGAGATCCAATAGATCTAGCATCTCAGGATCACAGTACTGGGGACACAAGACTCAATTGGCACTACAAAATACATAAAAGCCTTGTTCCTCATCCTACATTGCTGAGTAGTGACTGCAGTCTTAAAAGCTTTCAAAGGGGCATCTGAGATGCAGCTAACAGTCTCCTAGCGTCAGAAGCGAAGAAAAATGCAAACAGAAAAAACTAATGTATTTGGAAGCAATCAGCCATAGGACATAATGGCCCTCGAGACCAGAAGAACTAGATGGTGCCCAGCTACCAGTGCCAACTACTCAGGAAAGGATCAAATCTGGAGATCCTGGATAGAGTGGGAGGGACAATGTGGAACAAAATTCAAAAACTCAGTAATGACCAGAATTACTGGTCAGAGGAAGTCTAATGAGAGCCCCAATACTATGGTTCTGGAATACATTCTGCTTCTGGAATAAAACTCACCCGCAGGGGCTGGCCCTCAGATCAATAGTTGACAAGATGTGCATGCAGACCACTCAGCCCAGGATGCTGCACCCACATACTCTATGGTAATACATCTCTTAGAGCAATGGACCAAGGGGCACCAGAGGACCAACATTCAGGTTGAGGAAATGCAGGACAAACAGGAGTGCATAAATATGATGGGCACAGGGAGAGGGTTACACGGTAGGGAGGGGAGGAGACTGCGTTAGGGTTAGACATGGTAAATGGGGAGTGAAACTAAATGTACATGTAATGTTGAATGCAAAACAAGCTCTTAAAATAAAATTTTTTTAAAAAAAAAGTGCCAACTAAGTTGATCTGAGCTCTGGTAGCACAGTGCCTAAGGCATCTACCTACTAACCAAAAGGTTGGTGGTTCAAACTCAACAGGCACTCCATGGAAGCATGACTAGGCAATCTACTTCCGTAAAGATTTACTACCCCAGAAACCCAATGGGGGTCACTGTGAGTCAGAATTGACTCAATGGCAGCGGGTTTGTTTTTTTTTTTAAGCTGATCTGAAACTTCACTTGAATCACCTGGGCTTTCAATGACCACACAGGGCCCCCAGTGGGTGAACATTGGAAGTGCTTCAGGAGTTCAGGGGAATAGTTGGAACAACAGTCTATAAGTCATAGTTGAAATTATGGGAAAAAAATAAGATGTCCAAAGGAGCTCTGGTAGTGTAGTGCCTAAGGCACTTGACTGCTAACCAGAAGGCTGGTGGTTCAAACTCACCAGCCACTCCGCGGAAGGAAGATGGGGCAATCTACTTCCATAGTGATACTGCCTCGGAAACCCAAGGAGGGGTCGCTATGAGTTGGGTCCGACTCAACGGCACATAACAACAACAACAACAACAAAGTGATTAAGGAATCAAGAAAATAAAAAGGAACTCTGGTAGCACAGTGGTTAAAGCATTGATTGAGCTGTTAACCAAAAGCTTGACAGTTTGAACCCACCAGCCACTCAGCAGGAGAAAGATGAGGCAGTCGGCTGCCATAAAGATTTATAGCCTCAGAAAACTTATAGGGCAGTTCTACTCTCTTCTATAGGGTCACTATGAGAATCAACTAGATGGCAGTGGGTTTGGGGATTTTTTTGTTTTTGTTTTTGTTTTTTTGGATAACCAAAATAGTACAAGAGATAAAACCCTCAAAGCCATGGAGAAGAATTTACAGAAAAGTGGTCAATAGTACTGAAAATCCAGATCCCTAGGCTCCACCCCCAGAAATTCAGATTCAGTCAATTTGAGGTAGGGTCCAGAAATCCACACTTCTGACATCTACTTGAATTTGATGTCAGTTCACAACAATGTCAATCACTAATGTTTTTAATTAGTGAAACTCCCAAAGAACAAAACGCTCAGTATGAAATTCATTTGATAGCCAATTTTTCATATTGACCCTGTCACATGGGAGATAAGAAATCCTCCTGTATTGCTCCAAACTTAGAACTTAGTTGACACTGCAAAAATTTATGTTAATCTAAATTAATTCAAATTAACCTGAGGATAACTTTAACTTACCCTTTCTCCAGTCACAGCTACATGTGCCCAAACACTGCACTATCAGTCCAAACTGAGTTTTATTTGGGGGGAGGAGGAAGGAGTAATTTTCTTTGACTACTCAGAAGTTTAGCAAAGAAGAGCAGAGATGTGACACCATATTGTAGAACCAGCTACCTTCACACTCTAAAAAATAAAAGCTGAGATGTAAAGGGCCTAGGGAAGGGGAGTCAGGAAGTTACAATACATTTTTAATTTATCCAGAATACTGTGGTTAGTTGCTGTCGAGTCGATTCTGAATGTAGCCAGAAAGAAATGGTTTTGTTACTTTAATCATTCACTCATGCCTTCATTCAATAAATATTTATGCAATATCTATTATGTGTCAGGCACTATTACACAGAGATACTGAAGTAGATAAAATAAAGTCCCCATCCCTATGGAGTTTACATTCCAATACAACTCAACAATTCTCCCTGATATTTGCTGTAGGTATTCTGGGTGCAGGTCATGGAGTTAGGTGTGTTATTAGGAGGATTAAGCAAAACACTGCCTTTGGCAGTGCTTATAGTCAATTATTCAAAATATACTCACTGATCTCATTCACTAGGCACACTGCAAAGTTCTTCACATACAAAGATTAATAAGAGCTGGTCCTGATGTCATGGAATTTTCAATTGGCATATGGAGATTGACAGTTAAATATCTATTTCTAATACAAGAAGAAATATACATGGAGTGTTTTTTGAGCATAGGCTGGTGAGAGATGAGGCTAGAAAAGCTGACTGGGACAAAACTGTGAAGGTATTGAATGCCATGGTCAGGGACTTGGACTTGACCCTGTGGACTGCACAGCCTTTGAAGGTCTTTGAGTGAAAGAGTGGCATGATCAGACTTGTGTTTTGGAAATTACCTGGAGACAGACAGGCCAATTGAGAAACTATGATTATAGTCCAGGCAACTGATCTCAAAGGCCTGATCTAGGGTTGTGGCAGCAAAAATGAAATGAGGAATCAAATTCAAGACTTTCAGAGGCAGAAATGGCAAGATACATAAGAGAGAGAATATGAGGGGAAAGGAGAAGGAAGAATTGACTGTAAGACTTTGGGTGACAGCATGCATAAGGATCCAATTAACAAGCAGGAAATATTAGAAGAGATAGGAATAAGGGTAGAAATAATGAGCTGTTCTACTTGGCTAGTTGTGAAAGGCCCAGTTGTAGTTTTTGTGAGCAGTCGGAAATACAGGTCAGGATGCAGGACAAACGTTGAAGCTGAATGTGGAGATAGATGAAATTATAGGGAATAATAGATCTCTGAGGGGTAGCTAGGGCAGAAATCAGTGAAAGAGAAGATTAGAAAGGTTCTATTGCCAAAGTGGTAGCATAGTGGCTAAAGCACTTGACTGCTAACCAGAAGGCTGGCGGTTCAAACCCACCAGCCACTCCTCGGAAGGAAGGTTGGGCAATCCTACTTCCGTAGTGATACTGCCTCGGAAACCCAAGGAGGGGTCGCTATGAGTCGGGGCCGACTCGACGGCACATAACAACAACAACAACATTGCCAAAGTAGCAGAAGCAAAATAGGATGCTATCTTTGGAGCCAGGAAGATTTCTTTCCAGAAAAGAAAATAAGTGGTCAAAAGTGAGAGGTCAAATATGAAGAAGGTTCACCTTCAATGATTTCATCTGTCTCATGATTCAAACACCATCCATATGGAGATGACTCCCTAATCTATATCTTCCATCCAGATCTCTCCTCCAAATTCCAACTTACTCAGTTATGCATCTAAAAAAGAGTCCAGGTAGTGTAAAGGTAAGCAGTCCCCTGCTAGGTTAAGCACTCCACTGTTACCCAAAGATTGCTGGTTCAAACCCATGCAGCTGGTCAGCAGGAGAAAAGATCTGGCAATCTAGTCTGGTAAAGATTAAACAAACAAAGACAAAAACTCATTGCCATGCATCAATTCCAACTCATAGCAGTCCTATAGGACAGGGTTGAACTGCCTCATATAGTGTCCACAGCTATAACTTTTACAACACCGTATCACCAATTCTTTGTCCCATTGAGCAGTTGGTGGGTTCAAACTGGCGACCTTTAGGTTAGCAAAGCAGCACTTAACCAGTGTTCCACCAGGATTCCTTCTGGTAAAGGAAATTCCCATGGCACAGTTCTACTCTGTCACATGGGGCCACTATGAGTTGAAAATCAACTAGACAGCACCTAACAAACAAAACAAACTTAAGTAACTCTCCATCTAAAAATCAAAACTAAACCCAACCCACTGCCATCAAGTTGATTCCGACTCATAGAGACCCTCATTGGGTTTTCCAGGTGGTAAATCTTTACAAAAGTAGATTCCCCCTTCTTCCTTTCGCAGAACGGCTGGTGGGTTTGAACCACCAACCATCTGGTTAGCAGGCAGGTGCCTCAGGCACTACATCACCACAGCTCTTTTATATATTACCATTCTAAATGCCAGGTGCTTTGCTGGGGAGACAATGTTCCATAAAATAATCTCTGGTAGCGTAGTGACTGCTAACCAGAAAGCTGGCAGTTCAAATCCACCAGCCACTCCTCGGAAGGAAGATGGGGCAGTCTACCTCCTTAGTGATACTGCCTCAGAAACCCAAGGAGGGGTCTCTATGAGTTGGATGTGACTCAAGGGCACATAACAACAACAACAACAGCCCTGTAAGAACTCCCAACACAGAGATTTACAGAAATACACGCAGAAAGTTCTAAACGATGTAATAAGTGCTTTGGGAATACATAAGAGGAGCCCTTTACCCATACCAGAATTGAGGAGTTAAGGAAAAGTTCTCAAAGCGAGTTACAATTTAGCCAAAGAGAAAGAATAAGGATTAAAGAGAAAAGAAAAGGGGGGTGGGATGGTGAAGAGTTCTTAAGCCTGAAGGTGAAAGAAGGTCAGTGTTTTCCAGGAACTGAAGGAACAGAGAGGAATGAGGACAGGTGACTGTGGAGCATGGACAGAGGACAGATGATAGATGGCTTTGCAAGTTATCAAAATGATTTTAAGAATTAGCATCATTATAATAGTGAATCTTCATCTGGTACTTACTATGTCCACTTACTATATTTTAAATGCAAAATTTTTATTAATTAACTTTCGTGATAATCCTATGAGGTAAGTAGGTACATGAGAACTCCCTTTATCTGATAGCAATAGTGATTCAATGAGAAGTTTTGGCCAAGGAACAGTATGAGCAGAATATCCCCATACTCAACAGAGAAAAACAAAAGTCATCATTATCTCCTCCTTTTTTCCCCCCAAACCAACTTCTCTTCCTCTATTCTTTATCTCAACTCATGGCGCCACTACCCTCACATTCACTAGCTAGAAACTTGTGAAACTTAACCTTGTCTCTTCCTTCTCTTTTACTACCCACTTGTAACGACTCAGTGTTGTTGTTGCATGCCATCCACTCAATTCTGACTCATAGCAACTCTATAGGAAAACGTAGAACTGCTCCCATGGGGTTTCCAAGCCTATAATCTTTGCAGAAGGACCTCTGGTGGTACAGTGGTTAAAATGCTCAGTTGTTAACTGAAAGGTTGATGGTTTGTAATCCACAAGCCGCTCTGCAGGGGAATGATGTGGGAGTATGCTTCATGAAGATTTACAGCCTTGGGAACCCTAAGGGGTCAGTTTCACTCTTCCCTATAAGGTCACTATGAGTTGGAATCCACTCAACGGCAGTGAGTGCTTGTGTGCGTGGGTGTTAGTCTTTCAGGAAGGAGATGGCCACATCTTTCTTCCACAGAGCAGCTGGTGGTTCCAAACCCTGACCTTTCAGTTAGTAGGAAATGGCTTAACCACTGCACCACCAGGGCTCCTTAACGACTCACTAGACCTTGCCAGCTTTACTTCCTAAACATTTCTCCAATTCTTTCTGCTCTTCACTCTTGCCTCTTGGGTTCTAGACTTCTGCAACAGCCTCCTTCACCCTCCATCCCCATCCTTTATATCTGCCTCTCTGTAAAATGCAAGCATGATGACATAAGGCCTCCATTTTAAATACACTTAAACAAGGATTCCATAGTTCACAAATGTGTCCACACCCAAAGGCACTCTCAGTGGTAATGGTGGCTCAGCGCTGTGTCAGTGACACACCATCGAAGTGAGGGGTCAAAAGCTAGAGTGTAACCAGGCTTAGCTCTCAGCCCTTTATAGAGTTAACTAAATTCACATAATAATCAGTTGGGGAAACTCAGGAACAGAAAGGTGAAGTAATTTGCCAAAGGACACAGAACTAATGGAACTGGAATGAGCAACCTAACTCCAGGGTATGTGCTGATAACATTTACTCTAAGCTGGGGGTAGGGGGAAAAAAACAAGTCCAGTGAGGTTTGGGGAGAAATAAAATGAAATCAACCCTAATTAGAGCTTTGAAATGACTGTACTATGAGATGGAGCAACTTCCCCTCACACACTTGGAGAATTACAAATGGGCAAAGTCCAGCTCCTTGGCATGGCTCTTATCTTCCTCTCCAGATCCTCTCTGTGCTCACAGCCTGACATGTGGCTCTTCAGTATCCCTGATTTTTCTCCAGTTCCCAGCCCCTCTGCTTGCCTTTACCTTGTGGTATGGCCATCCCCCTTTTTTTTTTTTATTCCATTTCTCCTCTAGCTCTGACCCAGCTCCCTAAAGGAAGGAGCCATGTTTCCTCTTCATCCCCCTACTGCCTAATCCAGTGTCTAGGACAAGATGGAGACCACCAAAATAATGTTGAATACAGGCTACTAGGTTGGGCCTGCTCTTTCAAACCCACTCTGAGTTGTTCCCCACCTACCCACCCACCCTTTCCTCAGTTTTACAATATGTCTGTACTGTAACTCCAAGATTTTTTCTTTGAAACTGACAGAGAAAGGTCTAAATTAATTCCATTCATTCGTTCAACAAGAATTTATTCAACTCCTCTTATAAACCAGGCATTGCTAGGTACTGTAACAAATATCTAGCACTGATTATCTTAAAAGACAATGTCCTTTATTTGCCACACTAAGATTAAACCCCAAGGAAATACAGTGGCTGCTCCCCAGCCAGTTGCCACAGCACCTGTGCACACTTTGATCATTGCAAAGCACATAGGATTATAATTATCTGTCTATATGTCTGTCTTCACCTCTAGACCAAGTTCCCTGAAGGCCAGGACATTTTTGTTCTCTTTATATCTCAAAGCATAATATGATGTCATAGGAGCTCTGGTGGTGCAGTGGTTGAAGCATGCAGCTGATAACCAAAAGGCTGGTGGTTGGGACCTAGCAGCCACTCCGTGGGAAAAAGATGAGGTGGTCTGCTTCTAGACTTATAGCCTTGGAAACCCTGTGAGACAGCTGTGCTCTGTCCTGTAGGGTCGGTACGGGTAATTGACTCGATGGGCATGGGTTTGTGGGGTTTTGTTGTGGTTTTTTTTTTTTTTTTTTTGGTTTAATGTGATGCCAGGAGTCCCAGGTGGTACGTATGGTTAACTGGCTGGACTACTAACCAAAAGACTAGTGGTTCCAACCCACCCTGAGGTACCTTGGAAGTAAGGCCTGATGACCTGTTTCTGAACTACGGAGTTTGCTCTGCACACAGGGGCCCTCCATGAGTTGGAAAACACAGAGCAACTAACAACAACATGATGCCAATGGAATAGAAATGAATTTTAGTGCTCTTCATTTATTCAGCACTCTTAATATCCAAGCTCTGCTATGTATAATAATATAAAATCACTATATTATTTTATAAAATAAAAATAATAAAGTTCGACCAACTGGCCACCCCCCAGAAGGAAGGTTGGGCAATCTAGTTCCGTAGTAATACTGCCTCAGAAATCCAAGGAGGGGTTGCTATGAGTCAGATCTGATTCCACTGCAATGGTTGCTTTGGTTGTATACTATGTACTAATAATGGACCAAGCCTCTGCTAAATATTTTACACACATTATCTCATTTAACCCTCATGAGTCAATGAAACCAAACCCACTGCCATCAAGTTGATTCCAAGTTATAACGACTCCCATTGGTTTTCCAAGACAGTCAATCTTTATGGAAGTATATACCCTACACTCAGAGGACAAAGGTGGAGGCAGGGCAGCGAGACTCTCCTACCTTTTCCACATCTTCCTTCCGCAGAGTGGCTGGTGAGCTTGAACTGCCAACCTTCTGGTTAACAGTCAAATGTCTTAGGCACTGTGCCACCAGAACTCCTTCATGAATCAGTGAGCTGATTCTATTACTGTCTCCATATTTCAAATGGAGAATCTCAGACAGAGAGGTTAAGTGACTTGTCCTGAGATACTTTTCAGTTTAACACCAAGACACACTATACATTCCTTGGGTTCAACTATTAGCCTTATTTTTAGTTATAAACTGAAACTCCCTAATCCTAATAAGTTATCTATATGTCCATCTATCTTCCTGGCACACAGCCTGCTAGTTTGAAAAAAGAAAAAATTTCACAGTGTTAGTAGAATTGCTATTCCCCACAGAAATCAGGACTAAAAGAGCATAATCCTGTTTCTCACATTGGATTTTAAAGGATAGGGGGACATGGGGGTAAAAGAAAGATATGTTTTCCAATGAGAGTTAAATCCTCTTGCTTTTGTAGGGAGTTTATTTTTGAAGTATTTAAGTTCCAGCAATAAAGAATGCTTTTGTTTTGGGAGCTCCTCATTTGTCCTCCTGCATTAAAGGAAAAAAACTCCGCCCCCCCCCCCCAACACCAAGACCAGATTTAGATAAACCTAGAGCCAAAACTATGCTGTAGATTGCAGAACAATTGGCCTTCAGGAGGGGCTTACTGAAAGACTCTTGAATTCTCTGGGGACACCTGTGTGCTCCAGACTTTGCAGAATCTCCCTCTGTTCTCCCTGGGGGGAGTTTCCTTCTCTCCCTCTCCCCACCCTCATTTATCTATGTAAAAGTACTTCAGAGTATTTGAAGAAATCCCAGCTCTCCACCAATTTGAACTGAACCCCTCCCTCCCCCACCCACAGCACCCTGGAGGAGTCCCCTCTGGGCCTGTTACCCTACACTCAGAGGACAAAGGTGGAGGCAGGGCGGGGAGACTCTCCTACCTCTTTCCCAGAAATCACGTGTGTCCTTCCCTCTCTTGCTCCCATTCTTTTGCAATAAGAAAATGCACCCTCCCCCTGCCTCTGACTTTGCGCCCCAGTGTCCTTCCCTCTTACCCACTGAGCTTCACTCTGGGTCACCAAAGTACACCTTACATTACACTTCCATAAAACGAAACCAAACCCATTGCTATCTTGGATTCCGATGCATAGCAACTCCCACTGGGTTTGGGGGGTGGTAAACCTTTATGGAAGTAGATGGCCCAGTCCTCCTTTCACAGAGTGGCAGGTGGGTTTGAACTGCCAACCTCCTGGTTCACAGTCCAAAACAGATAAAAGAAACTTTCATGTACTAAAAATCCTATATTTTCCAAAGATAAGCACCAGTAACTTCATTACTATTAACTTGAAATCTAATAACCCGTTGCTGTGGCATCATTCTGTCTCATCGCAACCCTATGTGTTACCAAGTAGAACTACTCCACAGATCTTTCTTGGTTGTAATGGTAGCATAGTGCCTAAGGCACTTGACTGCTAATCAGAAGGCTGGCATAGTGATACCACCTCACAAACCCAAGGAGGGGTCGCTAGGAGTCAGGTCCCACTCAACAGCACATAACAACAACAACAACAACAACAATCTTATGGAAGTAGATCACCAAGCCTTTCTTCTGCAGCTTTGCTGGCTAGGTTGATTAGTAGTTGAGCACAAACCGTTGGCGCTGCCCAGGGACACTTTAAAATCGAACGTTGCTGTTGTTGTTAGGTGCTGTCAAGTGGGCTTCAACTCACAGAGACCCTGTGTACAACAGAATGAAACACTGCCTGGTCCTGCACCAGCCTTACAATGCTTGCTATACCTGACTCCATCATTGCAGCCAATGTATCAATCCCTCTCATTGAGGGTCTTCCCTTTTTTGCTGACCCTCCACTTCACCAAGCATAATATCCTAATATTATCCAATAAAAAAATCCCTGCTGCCATTGATTCCCACTCATAGCTGCCCCCATTGGGTTGACTAAGGCAGTAAATCTTTCCGGAAGTAGATTGCCCTATCTTCCTTCCACCAGATAGCTGGTTGGTTTGAACTGCCAGCCTTCTGGTTAGCAGTCAAATGTCTTAGGCACTGCACCACCAGAGCTCTTTTCAGTGTAGTGTTAGGCACTGTAAAAGGTCAAATAAGACCAGGCCCCTTTCTCAAGAAGGGGAAGAGGTTCTCTAGGAGGTACGAGCATAAAAATCTTCAGTGCAACGTATAAGGCAGGGTGGCTGCTTGATCCAATGTGATGGAGGCAAAAAGAAAGAACTTCCAAGATACACTCGCCCAGTTCTTCCAACTCCCCCTCTTCCCCTGTGACTACCCAACACACAGAACCCCTGAATGTCTTTTGGAACTTCAAGCTTCGAGTGTTTCTTCCTGGAACATTTTTTGTTCCATTTATCATTCATTCACTCATTCTTTCACTCAACACATATTCTTGGAACCCCAACTATGTGTCAGGCTCTGTTCTAGCACTGGGGAAATGATGGGGAGTATAATCCTGACCTTTGGGGCTAGCATTCTTATGAGTGAGTTAGAAAGTAAATATGTAAATTAGTAAACAGAAAATGGAGTCCCTAGCAAAAACGGCTAAGCACTCGGCTACTAACCAAAAGGTTGGCGGTTTAAACCACCCAGATGCCCCTCAGAAGAAAGGCCTGACACAAAAGATCACAGCCATTGAAAACCTTTTAGGGTGCAGTTCTTCTCTGACACACATGAGGTTGCTCTGAGTCAGAATGGACTCCCCATCAACTGGTAAACATTACATAATCTCAGACAGCGATAAGTGCTGAAACAAATACTTATTATTATTTAGTTAAATTTAAAAGAGTCATGTTATTGCTGTGTGACATCCAGTCAGTTCCAACTCATAGCAATCCTTTAGGACAAAGTAGAACTGCTCCGTAGGGTTTCCAAGACTCTAGTCTCCGACTCAATGGATGGCACATAACAACAACAACAACAACCATCTTTACGGAAGCAAAACATGTTTCTCCTGAGGAGCAGCTGATGGATTCAAACTGCCAAACTTCTGGTAAACATTAAAGTGCATGAAACCCTATGGGACAGTTTTACTGTGTCCTATGGGGTCGTTATGAGTAGCAATTAACTCTAAGGAACAGGTAATCTTTCTAGGAGTAGGTTGTCAGATCTTTTCTCCCACAAAGCTGCTAAAGGGTTAGAACTGTTGGCTTTTTGGTTAGCAGCCAAGCTTGCTTAACCATTGAGCCACTGGGGCTCCTCAAAGGGTCATAGCTAGATAGCTATGTTGTTGTTGTTATGTGCCGTCAAGTCAGACCTGACTCACAGAGACCCCTCTTGGGTTTCTGAGGCAGTATCACTACGGAAGTACATTGCCTAACCTTCCTTCCGAGGAGTGGCTGGTGGGTTTGAACCGCCAGCCTTCTGGTTAGCAGCTAGATAGATACTAGAAAACAAATAGCTAGAAATAATAGTGGACTCTTTCCTTAGAAAGGGAGACCTCTTTAAGAAAGGGATATGGGGTGATACCTGAATGACATCAAATTCTCTTGTGCCAACATCAGGTAAGAGCATTTCAGACTGAAAGACAGAAGGAACAGGGCAAGTTTCAAGGGCAAAAGGAAGGCCAGTGCTGCTGCAGCATGGTGTCCTGGGGGTTGGCTGTGGGAAGGAATAGGTAGGACAAGGCAGTCCATGCAGGGCTTGGTAGTGACAAAAGGTAGGGACTTTATTCTAATGGCATTGACACTGGAAAGATTAAGCAACACTAGACACTTTTAGTTGCATATAAAGTTTACCATGTACCAGGCTCTTGTCTAACTACTTTGCATAAGTTCACTCATATAACTCGTCCTACACTCTATGAGGTCAATATTTTTATTATCATGATCATCATCCCCGTTTTGGGAGGAAAAAAATGAAGGCTAAAGTGATTAAAATCTTGCCAGGATTTGAAATACAATATTTGGGCTCCAGAGTCCTTGCACCTAATAGTATTCTGGGCCTCAGAGCCGGTTAAAGAACCAGATATTAAATGCTGTCCTTAAAAAAGGAAAAGAAAAAAGAAAATTTCCTCTTCCCCTCTTTCCTGCTCAAACAAGAGCTTTTCAACTTCTTAGAAAACACTTCATTGCCTAAAATTCAGGGAGACTCTTAAAAGCTTTCACACATTTTTTTCAATCGGTTTATCTAAGAAGCAATGAAGTTTTGAAGTTAGCTTGCCAGGGGCACGTGAACCTTGAGTAATGTTTTGTTTTGTTTTAAATACTCTCAGTTATGACTGTAAACCCTTCTTTGTCCTACTGATGGGCTTTTTAGAAATGTAATTTTGGAATAATTTGTGGCCTGTTATCTCCTTTGAAATTCTGATGAACTCTATTGCAACTGCTATTCATTGTTCTCTCAGATGAGGAATAGACCCTTCAATTTGCAACGTGCTGGCTGAGAGCTTCTCAAATGTTAATGTACATGTGAATCACCTGGGGGTCTTGTTAAGCTGCAGATCCTGACTCAGTAGGTCTGGAGTGAGACTTCTCAGTCTGCCATGCTAACTAGCTCTTAGGTGTTTCCAAGGCTATTGGTAGGTGGACTACACAAGATATGACCTCATGTGTGTCAGAGGACAGGTGCCCTCTAGGGTTTTCAGTGGCAGATTTTGGGGAAGTAAATCCCCAGGACTTTCTTCTGAAGTACCTCTGGGCAGACTCCTACCTCCAACCTTTTGGTTAGCAGCAGAGCCCATTAACCATTTGCACTACCCAGGGACACCTCCTTACCCAACCTTAACACCTAGTGTGATGTTTTTTCTGAGTTGGGCAAAAATAAACCAAGGTAGTAAGTATGCAGAAGCCAGAAAGCTTCGTTTCTGTGTTTTCAGCTAAGAACCGGGACCAAATATCAAACAATTTCAGCCACAAGCTCACTGAGCACACTGGGCTACAGGATAAGATCACCACTCACCTGGGGCTCCACATAGTTCTACTTGCACGTGGTTGGAGGACAGTTTCAGAATCTTTAAACCCTCAGGCTAGGAGCAGGGGTGGCAAAAGATCCTTAAATTCCTTCCACAGCAGCCCGACCCAGCTGCACTAACACGTTTAGTAACTGAGGGCTCTTAGGGGCCCCCTTGTGGGTGCACAAGCTGCTTCTCCCAGCACCTGGGTGGTGAGGGGTGGGTGGGAGTCAACTCTCTTCTAACGCCCTCCTTGTGCCCCTTTTCCCTCCTAGGCCCCTTCAGCTGAAGCCTAACCCCTCCCCGCCCCCCAGGAGTAGCAGCGGGCAGGCAAGACTACCATGAAATATTCTCAAAACTTGTCTTACGGACAACTGGTGTCTGAAAGACACAGTGTAGAATCTACTGTCATTGAGTAGATTCCGACTAATAGCGACCCTACAGGACAGAGTAGAACTGTCCAGAGGCTTTCCAAGGCTGTAAATCTTTATGGAAGCAGACAGCCTCAACTTTCTCTCTTGGAGTGAAGAGTGGGTTCAAACCGCCAGCTCTTGGTTAGCAGCCGAATGCTTTAACCACTGAAGAGCTCCTTTTATAGAGTTTAGCAACAAATGCAAATGCAACCACTACCATGGAGTTGGATCCAACTCATAGCGACAGCCCCTTGGGTTTCCAAGGTGGCATCTCTATGGAAGTAGATTGCACAATCTTCCTTCCGAGGAGTGGCTGGTGGGTTTGAACCTCCACCCTTCTGGTTAGCAGTCAAATGCCTTAGGCACTATGCCACCAGAGCTCCTATACAGTGTAGAGACCGCACCAAATGAACTGTCCCAAAGTCAAGTATGTGAAAAATAGAGACTCTTGTATAAGACATGGAAATTAAATATGCCTTACATAATTAATTGGCTTAACTATGTCTTAAAACGAAGAAAGCAAATACACCGCAGTGGAGTTGGATCAGACTCATAGCAACCCCTCCTTGGGTTTCCGAGATGGTATCACTATGGAAGTAGATTGCCCAACCAGTAAAAAATAATGATTGTCACCTGTGTTTTATCCTGTTAACTAGTCTATACCTCTTTAGTTGAATTATGTCTTTGACAGTAGAGAAATATTTTCAAAGTACATGCTACAAAAGTTTAACAGTGTAAATTAAGTCTCAGGGTAGATCCAACATGTTTCTTTGTTGCATAATTCTGTGAATTGGGAGTTTGTAAAAAATAAATCACCCTGACAGGAATAGTCCTGTTTGGAGCATGTCAGTATAATTTTCATCCCATCAATAAATATCTGTTATCAAAAAGTGGCTTGTCCATGGTAATACTCAGGAGATGCTAAGATGAATTCCATACATTATCTGCTACTTAAGAATGCTTTAATACATATTTTTATAGTCAACCTCATTGTTGAGCAAAACCTTTCTGAAAGCTATTTTAACTGCAGTCTTTTAATTTTGATACAAGCCATCACTTTAAAACAAAATCCTAATGAACTATTTCTAGCACCAGAATTTTCCCAGATATTGTTGTTATTGTTGTTGTTGTTGTTATGTGCCGTTGAGTCTGACCCGACTCATAGCAACCCCTCCTTGTTAGGTGTTGTCAAATTGGCTCCAACCCATAGGGACCCCTCCTCGGGTTTCCAAGGCGGTATCTCTAAGGAAGTAGATTGCCCAGTCTTTCTTCCGAAGAGTGGTTGGTGGGTTTGAACCGCCAGCATGGAAGGCAAAATTATGCCACTGAACCACCAATGCTTCAAATGATTATATACCAAACCAAACCAAATGCAATACCGTAGAGTCAATTTACACTCATGGCAACCCTGTGTGTTATAAAGTAGAACTGCTGCATACAATTTTCTTGGCTGTGGTCTTCACAGAAGCAGGTCATTGGTTCTTTCTTCTGTGGCACTACTGGATGGCTTTGAACATCCAACCTTTAGATTAACAGCTAAGTGCAAATTGTTTGTGCCACTCAGGGCCTTAAGTGAACATATATTTTTGTTGGGTCCTGTAGAATTGATTCCACTCATAGCGACCCCAGGTGAAAGAATAAAACTGCCTCATAAGGTTTTCTTGACTAATCTTTAAGGAAGCAGATTGCCAGATGTTCTCCCTCAGAGCCACTGGGTGGATTTGAATCATCAATCTGCTAACATTTTGGTTACCAACTAAGTGCTTAACCTTTTGTCCCACCAGAGCTCCTTAAATGAGTGTATAACCAAAACCAAACCCACTGCCATCGAGTCAATTCTGTGACCCTATCGGAATGAGCTCTGCTTCCATAAAGATTTACAGCCTTGGAAACCCAATGGGAGTCACTATGATTTGGAATCGACTCAAAGGTAGTAAGTTTGGTTTTTTAGTTTAGCGACCCTATAGGACAGAGTTTCCAAGGCTATAAATCTTTATGAAAACAGACTGCCTCATTTTTCTCCCATGGAGTGGCTGGTGGGTTTGAACCGCTGACCTTTTGTTTAGCAGCTCAATGCCTTAACCACTGTGCAATCAGAGCTCCTTAAATTAACATATGTTGTTGTTATGTGCCAAGGACCTGACTCATAGTGACCCCTCCTTGGGTTTCTGAGACAGTATCACTCCGGAAGTAGATTGCCCATCCTTCCTTCCAAGGAGTGGCTGGTGGGTTTGAACCACCAGCCTCCTGGTTAACAGTCAAGTGCCTTAGGCACTATGCTACCAGGGCCCCTAAATTTGCCCCTAGTTTTTCCTTGAGGTACTTCATAGTTTTAGGTTTCACATTTAAGTCTTTGATCCATCCGGAGTTAGTTTTTGTGTATGGTGTGAGGTATAGATCTTGTTTCATTTTTCTGCAAATTGATATCCAGTTTTCCCAGCACCATTTGTTAAATAAACATTCTCTTCTCCATTTAATGGATTTTGGCCCTTTGTCAAAGATCAGCTGATCATAGGTGGATGGATCTGTTTCTGGGTTCTCAATTCTATTCCATTGGTCTGTGTGTCTGTCATTGTACCAATACCAGGCAGTTTTGACTGCTGTGGCTATATAGTAGGGTTTTTTTTTTTTTTTTTCTTTTTAATGCACTTTATTGAAATATAATTTATATAGAGTGAAATAGGCAAAACTAAAGTGACATGGGTCAATGCTTTTTTTTTTTCTTTTCAGCAAGTTCCTTTCCCTTCCCTCCCACCCCTGGCAACCAACAAAGAAAGTTTCCCTTCATATATAAACCTTCCCTAGACCCTGCACAACAACGAACTAATACTATATTTGTCCTTCTGTGATTGACTTATGTCACTCAACATAATGTCCTCCAAGTTCATCCATATTATGCAGTGTTTTGGAGACTCTATGTTATTCTTTAGTGCTGCATAGCATTCCATTATGTGTATGTACCATAGTTTGGTCATCCCCTCTTCCGCTATAAATCTTAGAGATAAGTTCCTTGCCAGATATGTAATTATCAGCAAATATGAGTTTGTTGCTGTCATTTTTGTTATATGCTTTTTCATGGTGGTGATTTCTTTTTTCCATGAAATTTTCTATACTGAGTTAGTCTTGTTTATGAATCATGTTATCACCTCCTTCATTGCTATTGCTTTAGTATTTGTTGAATGAATATTTATGCTGGTCCTATTTTTTTATGCGAAGGTTTATCATTTTTCTTTGAGGTTACCCTGTGATTTATCGTTTTCTTCCCAAGTTTAGAACAGTCCATTCTATCTTGTAGTTGTCTTGACTTCCCTACCATCTAGAAGTTCTTTAGCACACAGTTTTTTCCCTCTTTTTGGTTTGTAGTTGTCCTCATTT
>NW_006921716.1:6548397-6549384 GCF_000298275.1 Orycteropus afer afer | reverse complement strand
CCTGGAATCCAAATGAGAATGCTATCACTTTAAAATCCAAAATGGTTGCCAGTTGTAAAGATTCAAAATGGCTGCACCCTCAGTCACTTAAGTATCCAAAATGGCCACTACTTGTAAACATTCAAAATGGCTGAGCCTCAGTCACTTTAAATATCCAAAATGGTTACTGCTTGTAAACATTCAAAATGACTGCACCTTTGGTCACTTTAAATATCCAAAATGTTCTCTCTGCTTGTAAATATTCAAAATGTCTGCTCCTTGGGCACTTTATATATCCAAAATTTCTGCCTCTTATATACATTCAAAATGGCTGCTCCTCAGTCACTTTAAATATCCAAAATGGCTGCCATCTGTAAGCAATCAAAATGGCTGTGCCCTCCGGACAGCAGAAAGTCCACAACTCAGATAGTCTCCCTTCTTGCTGTTTCTCTTCCTAGCCATGGGCCACCAGCAGAGTTGTCCCTGCAGCCCTGGGTGACCAGGGCTGATCTTTAGGTCAATTCTCAGGTCCCAACACCTCTTGGAAATATTCAGGCTGTTGGTCCCATCAGAGTAGCTGACAGTCCACAGCTCCAATCATCTCTGTACTCACAGGTTTTTCCACTAGTTGGTGCCTTATCCACTTCTGTATAGTTCCTTTCAAAGCTCAGGGCTCAAGGATTATCTTCTGTATCTCTGTCAATTGGTTTTTCTTTTCTTTGTTGAAGATGGTCTGTGTCACTTGTCTGCCTATTCCTCCATCTTATTGGAAGTCTAATCTGTATAGTACATTCTGAGATGTGACAGTGTGAGAATGCCTACTTTGTTCTTCTTCTTCAATACTGCTTTGCTTATCCCAGGTCTCTTTCCTTTCCATTTAAAGTTAGTGATTGGTTGAACCAAATCCTTGAAAAATGTTGATGGGATCTGGATTGGGATTACATTGAATGTATAGATTGCTTTGGGTAGAACTGACATTTTCACAATGTTCAATCTTCCTATCCACGA
>NW_006921716.1:6507833-6520656 GCF_000298275.1 Orycteropus afer afer | reverse complement strand
TAATGGATGTCTGTGGCTGTTTCTCTTCAATTTGAGTGGTGCCACATCAGCAAATGAAGGTCTTGAAAGCTTTCTCTTTTCCATATGTGTAAGGCTGTGTTTACTCAGATGTTGCAGCTCTTTCCCAGTCCTATTTGAGAGCCTTTTAGCCTAAACAGACTATTCCTAAAGTTGCGCAGTAATGTACCAAACAGTGTTTCTTTGCTATTCCTAAGCCTATAGAGTTAATAGACTATGCTATCTTTAATGGAATTGTATGGTATATTGTGTATTCTATATTTTGAAGGTGATTTAAGTCTTTTCAAGGGTTAGTGTAACTCAGCACAATTTCACCTTTACAACTGCCCCATACAATTAAACTCCACTGAATTATATGCTTTTAGGCAAAATATGGGTCTTTTCCACCTGGCATGGTCATAAAGACAAGGAATAACTTAGAAATCAGCTGATCTTCAGGTAATAATCAGCCAGTGTTCTCTTTTAAGTAATTCTCTTTGGTGACAGAACAAAACTGATTGAATGAACACGCATTTGTCAAAAATTGCTACATTTTGGTCTCCTCAATGAATTTGAAAGCTCTAGGAATTGCAAATTCGTTGAAAAGATGAATGTGCTATATTTTGCCAAGGGCTGACAACATGTTGGCATAGTTTCAACACTTCATGGAACTATGTATTTATTACCTAAACTATACAAGTTATCTATGCTCACTGTAAAAAAAAAAAAAAAAAAGTAAATAAGTACAGATAGGTATGGAAAAAAAACCAGTCAAATATCCAACTGCTAAAGGGACCTATTATTAACATTTTGGTTTGTAATTGTCTATACAATTTTCAGAGTGTGTGTGTGTCCTTGAAAAGAACACTTTTAAATTACTTTGATGGTTAAAAAATGAACATAGAGTGGAAAAGACCTGAGTGATTGTAGCCTAAGCCCTTCATTTGACAGTTGCAAAAACTGCAAGATTCTTTCCTGAGGGTAGAACATGGCTGGGTTATAATTACAGTGACTTTGAAAATATGAGGGCTTTTGGTCCCAGAAGATAATTCATGTTCTTACTTGTTCAAATCACAGTGGCACACAGGTCTCCAAACACTTTTCTTTGCTACAACAAAAAATACACAAGAGGATATAAAGGGAGAAATTAGATCACTGCAGATTCAATACAATCAGATCATGATGGTCTTATCAGATTGATTCTTAAGTTATTTACTCATACTAGAAAGTGATTTTGACCTGAGCTAGAAAAACTACACTGTAATTTCCACCTTGCCTTTTACAACACATTTGGCTTTGGTAATCTTTTTTGTGCCTATTTCCTCATCTGTAAAATGGGAATTATCTTATTTTCCATTCTTATTTTTATTAAAATCAAATGAAACACAAATGTGAAAGTATTTTTAAGTGTAAAGTGTCATGCAAAATGAGAAGCTGTTGAAAGCAAGCAAGAAAAGTATTAAATGCACACACAATCGTCTAACAAATCATAAATCTCCTTGTCTTCCCTCAGGCCACATGCTGTTTTCCCTTACTTGGTATCCCTGATAGTGCGGACTTCTGAATCCTCCTTCAAGATCCCACATAGACCTTACCTTCACTAAGAAACCTTGTTTTACTTTCCAATTTGAATTGATAGTTTGTGTTTTCTTATCACTATGTGTATATCGGGAACCCTGGTAGCATAGTGCCTAGGGCACTTGACTGCTAACCAGAAGGCTGGCAGTTCAAACTCACCAACCACTCCTCGGAAGGAAGATGGGGCAATCTACTTCCGCAGTGATACTGCCTTGGAAACCCAAAGAGGGGTCACTATGTGTCAGGTCTGACTCGATGGCACATAACAACAACAATAACATGTGTATATCTCTTTCACACATCTGTCACATTGTACTGTAATTCTTGGTTTCTATTTCTGTCTCCTCCATTAGATGTTGTTGTTGTTGTTGTTATGTGCCGTGGAGTCGGCCCCGACTCATAGCGACCCCTCCTTGGGTTTCCGAGGCAGTATCACTACGGAAGTAGGATTGCCCAACCTTTCCTTCCGAGGAGTGGCTGGTGGGTTTGAACCACCAGCCGTCTGGTTAGCAGGCAAGTGTCTTAGCCACTATGCTACCAGAGCTCCCCTCCATTAGAGAGTAAACTCTAAAACACAGGAATTGCGTCTCTTTCAGTGGAAGGCTTGAGGATATTTTAGCCCTGTCCCCCATCAGCCCTGTCTAAGGAAAAAGAAAAAAAAACTTCCCTCAATTTTTACCAACCAGATTACCACCCTTGAGGCATGCTTCCCCATACACGCACATAGGAAAAATTTTTAGAAATATTATTAACCCTATTCATTTTTGTGTCTTCACCACCCCAAATACTACCTACCAGCTAACATTGTAGATAGTCAATGAAATTTGGTTGAGGGGGTGAATGAATGACAGAACTGAATTATTGGATCTGTCTTAAAGAACGCTCTTTTCTTGTCAATCAAGTCCTCCTGCATGTAGAGCTCTGAAATGTGATCATTGGCAATTGCAGCCTGATTATTCAAGAAGGGCCATGACTTGTGGTAGTTTGTGATTTTGCTAAGGAAGGAATGTGAATTAGGCACAAGGCTAGGCCAGGGTCAAGATCCAGGCCCTTAGCACCACCATTAGCCTTTCTAACCACCCAGGTTCTCAGCTGAGTTTTATTATCAGGGCTGTTTGTCATACGTTCAATGAAGCCAGGAATCTAGGTCTTTTAACTCTGTAGCCCAAGTTCTTTCTTCTATAGCTCTAAAACAGATTAGAATTTTCAAAGCCCATTGTTATCTCCCTTGATCCCTACATCAACCCAGGGAAAGTGGGTACTATTATCATTCCTCTTTATAGATTAGGAAAGAGGCTCAAAGAGGTTAAATAATTTGCTGAAGGCCATACAACTGGTAAGGAATCTAGAAATCAGGATCTTTAAGTCCAAATAAACACTATTTTCTCTATACTACAATACAGTAGGTTGGACAAGGTAACCACCCACTACATTTACTAAAAATGTGAAAAACAAGGAAACCTAGCAGAAGAGGAGACAAAGGAGCAATGAAGTCAGTTATGTATGTATAATTTGTTCTGTAGAGAAATCTTATAGAGGTTTCATAAATATTAGCTGAGAATAGTATTTATAAACTCTTGGAGGGCAGCTTTATATCTTATGTTTTCATAGAGCCAAATACAATGCTTTGCATAGTAGGACTCAGTAAGTATCCATTTGGCTATATCTGGAGAAGATGATTGGGTAAATTTTAGATTACTTTCTTGCTGTGACAGGTAGTTGAGAGCAGACCTTATTAGAAAGGGTATGATCTAATGAGCAGTGGAGAGAGGTTAAAGAATGGGGTGTGATACCCTGAAGCATAGAGTGTTATATCCTGGGGACCCCAATGACTAACTGGAGGTGCCAAAGAGTGAGCAAGCAAATGAAAAGAAAGTGAGAAAGTGTCCAAACCAAGGAAATACCCAACCAAGTCCAGGAAGGCAGGATAGACAAATGAAAAGTACTTGGGCCTCAAAGGCTATGGCCCTGGCTCTGCTCCTAACTTAGCTCTCTTTGGAGTACCCACATCTGAAAAATATTTTCTAAGATCCCTTATACCTCCACTTAGTAGAGAAACATTAATTTAAAAATTATACAGATGGTGTGCAATCTATGACTAAAATCATCTGGTGGGTTGATTAGGCAATTTATCATTTTGCTAAACTGAAGACTGACTAGGCTGGTATGGCAGCTCAGCTACTTACTGTGTGTATAATCTTGGGAAAACTGAATAGCTTCTCTTGGACTCAGATTCCTCTTATGTAAAATAGGGATAATAATTCCTGCTTCACAAGGTTGTTAAACAAGTAAATAAGTTAATATTGGATGTGCTTAGATCAGAAATACATACAATAAAAGTGTTCACTTCGTAGTACCTGTGAAGATTTCAGTTCCATTAAGGATTTAAAAAAAATAAAGGAGGGGAAGAACCTCAGTCAGTCAGTTTTTCTATTAATTTAAAGCCATGAACCCGACATGGATGTCTGAGCTGTGGGTTGAGGGCAGGAAAAAGACTGGAAATCATAAGAAAGAAACCAAATACCAACCCTTCTCATTGCCATAGAAGGCAATGACCAATATAAGGAAATAGCTATTAGAGATGCAAGAATAAATATGAACCATATAAAAATAGTGTAATATAAAAATGCTGTTAATGGACTAGAGAACAATATGAACCACAGCCTATGTGACCCTGAGACCAGAAGAACTAGATAGTGACCAGCTACTACTGTCAACCACTTGGAAAGGGATCAGTGCAGGAGATCCTGTGTAGAGTGGGAGAACAAAGTGGAACAAAACTCAAAATCACACACACAATAAAAAAGGCCAGATTTACTGATCTGATAGAGTCTGGTGAGACCCTTGAGACTATGGCCCCTTCAGGTCTAGAATTGAACCCACTCCTGCGGCTTCTAGCCAAACAATGGACAGGCATATAGGGTGAACGTTTACATCAGATAAGTAAACTCCTCATAACAATTAATCATAGGAGAACAGAAGGGCAGTATTTGCAAAGGGAGATAGTTCAGGGGGCAGGAATGCATAGGAAATAAGGACACAGGGAAGAGGTAACTACAGGGAGGAAGTAGAAAGAGAGCTGTACTTGTGGGGAATTGCAGTCAGTCATGAAACAAAATGTGTATGAAGTGCTATATAGAAAATGAATTTGCTCTGTAAACTTTCACCCAAATCACAATAAAATTTTTTAAAACTAAAAAAAAAAAAAAAGTTAAATAAGTAAATAATTAAAATGCTGATGATAAGAGGAAAAAGAAAATTCTTTTGATTTTGAACAGAATAAACAAAACAAAACCCACTGCCAAGTTGCCTCCAACTCATAGGACAGAGTAGAACTGTCCCATAGGATTTCCAAAGCTATAAATCTTTACAGAAGCTGACTGTCTCATCTTTCCCCCATGGAGCAGCTAATGGGTTCTAATTGCCAACCCTTTGGTTAGTAGCCCAATGCTGTAACCACCACTCCACCAGAGCTCCTTTAGGAACAGAAGAGAGAGTTCAAAAACAGACCACCACTTATATGCTCAATTAATTTTCAATAAAGATGCCAAGGTAATTCAATAGAGAAGATAGTCTGTCTTGTCAATAAATGGTGCTGGAACTACTGGATAACTATACATATTTTTAAAAAGAAGAAGAAGAAGAAGAAGCTTGACCCTCACTTCACACTACACAAAAATTAACTCAAAATGGATCATAGACCTAAATACCTGAAACTCATTGCTGTCAAGTAGATTCTGACTCATGAGGAGCCTACAGGACAGAGTAGAACTGGGTTTCCAAGGCTGCAATCTTTACAGAAGAAGGATCCCACATCTTTCTCCTGCAGAGCAGTTGGTGGGTTCAGTTAACATCAAAGCACTTAACCATTATGCCACCAGGGCTCCTCATAGACCTAAACATAAGAGTTAAATCTATTACACTTTTTAGAAGAAAGCATAAGAAAAATTTTTTTGTAACATTAAACAAAGATTCATGATACAGTATACAAAAGTATAAACTATAAAAGAAAAAAAAGATAAAATGAACTTCACCAAGATTAAAAATTTTTACTCTTTGAAAGAAATAGTTAAAGAAAGCAAAAAGAAAAGCACAGACTGAATACATTTTTGCAAAACATATATTCAATTTATCCAATTTATAAAGCACACTCAATGATGAGACAATAGCCCAATAAAAAAATGAGCAAAATATTTGAACAAATATTTCACAAGAAGATATATGAATGACTAATAAACACATGAAAAGATGTTCACCATCATTAGTTACTAGAGAAATGAAAATTATAACCCTAGTACGATATTTTACAGCTACATAATTAGATACATAAAATTTTAGAATTGTTACAAATAATGTCATGATTCTTCAAATTTGGTTTGTTGGTGTTGTAAAGATATTCTGTGAATAAAATTATTAGATTTTCTTGAATGTGTTTTTCCTAAATATATACAAACATATTTAGAATATGTATATATATATATATGATATACACAATCTTGTATTTGTGTAAAACTCCCCTAGTTTCTAAGGCTGTAATGTTTACTAAAGCAGATTGCCACATATTTCTCCTTCAAAGGGACTTCTTATTGTTGTTAGGTGCTGTCGAGTCATCTCTGACTCACAGCAGCCCTATATAAAACAGAATGAAACACTGCCTAGTCCTGTGCCAGGCTCACAATCTTACTATACCTGAGCCCATCGTTGCAGCTACTGTGTCAGTCCATCTTGTTGGGGACCTTTCCATTTTTCATTGTCCCTCCACTTTAGCAAGCATGATATCCTTCTCCAGAAAATGGTCTCTTCTGACAACATGACCAAAGTAGGTGAGACGAAGCCTGGCCATTCTCACATCCAAGGATCACTCCAGCTGCACTTCCTCCAGGACAGATTTGTTAGTTCTTTTAGCAGTCCATGGTACTTTCAGTATTCTTTGCCAACACCGCAACTCAAAAGAATCAACTCTTCTTTGGTCTTCCATATTCATTGTCCAGCTCTCACATGCATATGACGTGGTTGAAAATACCTTGTCTTGGGTTAGGCACACCTTAGTTTTCAAGGAGACATCTTTGCTCTTCAGCACTTGAAAGAGGTTTTTTGCTGCAGATTTACCCAATGCAATATGTCATCTGATGTCTTGACTGCTGATTCCATTGGTGTTGATCATAAAACCAAGTAATATGAAGTCTTTGGCAACTTCAATCTCTTCTCCATTTATTGTGATGCTGCTAGTTGGTCCAGTTGTGAGGATTTTTGTTTTCTTTATATTGAGGTGTAATCCATCCTGCAGACTGTAGTCTTCAATCTCCATCAGTAAGTGCTTCAAGTCATCCTCACTTTCAGCAAGAGGTGATTGAGAAGCTCAATATCTTCAGCCAAAACAAGGCCAGGAGCTGATTGTGGAAGAGACCATCAACTGCTTATATGTAAGTTCAAGTTGAAGCTGAAGACAATTAAAACAAGTTCACAAGAGCCAAAATTATATATTGATTATATTGATTGATTATATCAATATATTGATTATATCCCTCCCAATTTAGAGGCCATCTAAAGAATAGATTTGATGCATTGAACACCAATGACTGAAAACCAGAGGAATTGTGGGATGACATCAAGAACAACATCCATAAAGAAAGCAAAAAGACAGGAAAGAAAGAAAAGACCAAAATGGATGTCAGAAGAGACTCTGAAACTTGCCCTTGAACGGAGAATGCTGTTGTTGCTGTTGTTATGTGCTGTCAAGTCGGACCCAACTCATAGAGACCCCTCTTGGGTTTCCAAGGTGGTATCACTATGAAAGTAGATCATCCAACCTTCCTTTTAAGGAGTGGCTGGTGGGTTTGAACTGCCAGCCTTCTGGTTAACAGTCAGGTGCCTTAGGCACTACACTACCAGAGCTTCTTTGGAGAATAGCTAAAGCAAATGAAAGAAATGACAAGATAAAAGAGCTGAACAGAAGATTTCAAAGAGCAGCTTGAGACAACAAAGTCAATTATTTGAATGAAATGTGCAAAGACTTGGAGTTAGAAAATCAAAAGGGAAGAACACTCTCAGCATTTCTTAAGCTGAAAGAACCTATGAAAAAAATTAAGCCTCGAGTTGCAATATTGAAAGATTCTATGGGCAATATATTGAACAATGCAGGAAACATCAAAAGAAGATGGAATACACAGAGTCACTGTACCAAAAAGTATTGGTTGATATTTATCCATTTCAGGAGGTGGTATATGAGCAAAAACCAATGGTATTGAAGGAAGAAGTCAAAGCTGCATTGAAGGAATTGGTAAAAAAAACAAGCTCCAGGAATTGACAGAATACCCAGTGAGATGTTTCAACAAACAGATACCGTGCTGCAGATACTAACTCAGCTATGCAAAGAGATTTGGAAGACAATTACCTGGCCAACTGACTGGAAGAGATCCATATTTGTACCCATTCCAAAGAAAGGTGATCCCACAGTATGTGGAAATTATCAAACAATGTCAAAGGGCCTACTGGGTTCAAATTGCCAACCTTTCTGTTAGCAATCCAGCACTTAAAGCATTGCACCACCACAGCTCCTTACACTCACTCTAGAATAGCTAAAAATGAGAAAGATTGACGTCACCAAGTGTTGGTGAGGATATTGAACCAATGAAACTCTTACACATTGTTAGTGGGAATGCCACTTTGGAAAATAAGATAGCCCTGCCTTATATAATTAAGGAGCTCTGGTGATGTAGTGCCCAAGGCATTTGACTGCTAACCAGAAGGCTGGAGGTTCTAATCCACCAACCACTCCTCAGAAGGAAGAGTGGGTGATCTACTACTGTAGAGAAACCATCTCAGAAACCCAACAGGGGTCGCTATGAGTTGAAATTGACTTGATGGCAGTGATTTTTGTTTGTTTGTTTGTTTGTTTGTTTTTGGTTTTGGTGGCATAGTGGGTAAGGCATTTGGTTGCTAACCAGTAGGTTGGTGGTTCAAACCTACCAGCTGCTCTTTGGGAGGAAGATGATGCAATCTACTTCTGTAAAGATTTACAGCCTCGGAAACCCAATATGGGTGGCTATAAATTAGAATGAACTTGATGGCATAACGTACACTTAGCATATGATCCAGCAGTACTCCTAGGTAATTACCTAAGAGAATGAAAACATATGTCCACACTAAAACATGTATGTGAATGTTCATACAATGTTACCTATAACAGCCAAAAACTAGAAACAATTTAAATATCCACCAATAGGAAAATGGATAAAGAAACTGTGATATATTCAAGAAATAAAATATTATGCAGTAATAAAAAAAAATGAACTATAACATGCTACAACATGGATGAATTTCAAAAACATTATGCTGAATGAAAGAAGGATAACACAAAAAAGTACATACTATGTGGTTTCATTTACATGAAGTTCTAGGACAGACAAATTTAATCTACAGTGGAAATTTTTTTTTTTTTCTTTAATTCCTTTGGTGTTGAGGCGTTGGAGTTCTCCATCAATCTTAGAGATAAGTCTCTTGTCAGATATGTAATTATCAGCAAATATGAATTTGTTGTTGTCATTTTGTCATGTGCTTTTTCATTGTGTTGATTTCTTTGTTCCATATAATTTTCTATGCTGAGTTCGTTTTGTTTATGAATCATGTTATCCTTTCCTTCATTGCTGTTGTTTTAGTATTTGCTGAATATTTATGCTGGTCCTCTTTTTTATTTTGATGTAAAGGTTTATCATTTTTATTTGAGGTTACTCTGTGATTTATAGTTTTCTTCCCAAGTTTAGAATAGTCTGTTCTGTCTTGTAGTTGTCTTGACTTCCCTACCATCTAGAAGTTCTGTAATGACACAGTTTTTCCCTCTTTTTGGTTTGTAGTCATCCTCATTTGTCAATTGATGTCTCTGCTTCCCTGTTTACAATCTTGTAGGCTTATTTACTTTGGATACTACCATAGCTGGGTTGGTTTCTGGGTTATATCATCATGTGTGTTAATGGTCACTTGTTGTTGACTGTTGTTGCTTCTCTGTCCAAAGGGCTCTCTTTAGCATCTCTTGTAAGGCTGGTCTGGTTTTAACAAATTCCCTTAATTTTGCTTATCTGGAAATGTCCTAATTTTACCATCATATTTGATGGACAATTTTGCTGGGTACATAATTGTTGGTTGGAAATTTTTTTCTTTCAGGGTTTTATATATACCATCCCATTCTTCTCGCCTGCATGGTTTCTGTCAAGAAATCCGAGCTTAGTCTTATTGGTTGCCACTTGTAGGTAACTTTTCGTTTTTCCCATGCTACTTTCATGATTCTTTCTTTGTCTTTGGTTTTGGTGAGTTTGATGATGATATGTCTTGGTGATTTTCTTTTGGGGTCTCTCCTGTTTGGGGTTCATTGGACTACCTGAATGGATATATTCTCATCTTTCATCATATCAGGGAAGTTCTCCTCCAACAAATCTTGGACAGTTTTTTCAGTGGTTTCATTTTTCTCTTCCTGTTCTGGAATTCCAGTGACATGTAGGTTATTCCTTTTGATGATATCTCACATGAACCTTAGGCTTTCTTCATTTTGTTTTGATCTCTTTTCTGATTGATCCCTTTCCAAAGAAGTATTCAGGTATTTGTCTTCAGTCTCATTAATTCTGTCTTCCATTGCATCAGTTCTAGTCCACTGCCTTTTCAATGTGTTATCTATTTCTGACAATTTAGTATTAATCTTCTGGATTTCTATCTGTAGATTTAGAATAATTTCTAATTTTTCATTTATTTTGTCATTTTGTTCTTGTATTTTCTTCCAAAATTCTTCTAGGGTTTTGTCTATGTTTTCCTTGATCTATCTCTCATTCCTTTGAAGATACCTAAATATAATTATTTTGAATTCCTTATCAGGGAGTTCCAATGCTGTGTCTTCCTCAGGGATATGTTTTGGGTCTGTATCCTGGTCCCTTGTTTCCCCCTCTTTATCTTGCTTCTTTGTTTGGACTGTGATGCTCTGTTGTCTCTGAGGCATTGTGACGATTTTGTGTTTATATTTAATTGGTGATTACATGTTGGAGTGACTTGCCCACAATTTTCTTTTTCTTTGTTTTGTTTGTATGTTATCTATACAGGCAGAGTACTATGCTGTGCTCCTTTATTCACTAGTTGTCAGCACTTATACACTCACACCTGTCTCCTTTCCTTTGTCAGCCTCTTGTATGTCCTTGCCAACCCTGGCAAACAGAACCTGCTCTTCGGTCCCTGGAATCTGTATGAGAATGCTACCACTTCAAAATCCAAAATGGTTTCCACTTGTAAAGATTCAAAATGGCTGCGCCCTCGGTCACTTTAAATGTCCAAAATGGCCACCACTTGTATACATTTAAAATGGCTGCACCCTCAGTCACTTTAAATATCCAAAGTGACTGCCACATGTAAGCAATCAAAATAGCTGCACCCTCCGGACAGCAGAAAGTCCACAGCTCAGGTTGTCTCCCTCCTTGCTGTTTCCCTTCCTAGTTATAGGTCACCAGAGCAGTTGTCTCTGCAGCCCTTGGTGACCGGGACTGATCTTTAGGTCAATTCTCAGGTCCCAACACCACTTGGAAATATTCAGGCTGTTGGTCTCATCAGAGTAGCTGACAGTCCGCAGCTCTGACAGTCTCTGTACTCACTGTTTTTGTTCAGGTTTTTCCACTAGTTGGTGCCTTATCCACTTCTGTATAGTTCCTTTTGAAGCTCAGGGTTCCAGGATTATCTTCTGTGTCTCTGTCAATTGGTTTTACTTTTCTTTGTTGAAGAGGCTCTGTGTCGCTTGTCTGCCTATTCCTCCATCTTACCGGAAGTCCGAAATTTATTACCTTTTTATTGTGATTTGGTTGAAAACTTACAGAGCAAATTCATCTAGCATTCAAAGGTCATACACATTTTATTTCATGACATTGATTGTAATCCCCACAATGTAACAATTCTTTTCCTACTTCCTCCCTATGGTCTTTGTCTTTCTTTCCAATACATTCCTGCCTTCTGAGATTTCTCCATGCAAAAGTGCTGCCTTTCTGATCTCCTGTGGTTGATTGCTGTACGGAGTGCACCTTCCTGGTGCAATTTTGTTCACCTAGTAAGTCTATTGTTTGGGTGAAAGTTAAGCCATGGACTGAGTTCAATTCAGGCACAAAGGGTGACTAGGGGCCAGAGTCTCAGGGCTTTCACCAGTCTCTATCAGAACAGTAATGTGTTTTTTTGTTTTGTTTTTTAGTTTTGTTCCACATTTTTCTCCCACTTTGTCCAAGATCTCCAATTTTGATCCTTTTCTGAGTGGTTGGTATTGGTAGCCAGGCACCATCTAGTTCTTCGGGTCTCAGGGTCCTGTAGGCTGAGGTTCTCATGGATTAATTGTTTCTGTATGTCTTTGATTTTCTTCACCCTTCTTTGCTCCAAGAACAAAGTTGCATCTTAGATGGCTGCTTGCAAGCTTTTAGGACCCCAGTTGCTACTCACCAGAGTAGGATATAGAACAACATGTTTGTGTACTATGTTGTGTCAATTGAACTTGATGGCTCCGAGACCATGGTTCCAAAACCACAGGTCTGGTGACTCACTCCCTCAAGGTGCTTGGTTGTGGCTAAGAAACTATCCCAACCTTGTCCCCTGTTAGCTCTATAATGTAAATGGATATTATTGTAGCACTTACAAATATGCATGTAGGAATATCTTCATTCAAACCTGTCTGTGGTCATGGGTATATTCCTGTTCACCTACCCATACCTGATCTTCATGCCTGCCTGCCTGTGTATCCACCTGTAGACTACTGTTTGTTGTTATTAATAATGCAGTTTTGTGTATGTAGTAATATTTGCCTCTGTTGTCTATATCTTTTGCGAATGCAGTTTTGTGTATGTAATACTATTTACCTCTGTTGTCCACACCTTTTGTGAACCTCCTTTGAGTCTTCCTTTCCCATATTGTTATTGGGCTGGGCACACACTTTTATTATATTATTTATTACATTATCATATTATTATTTATTATATTGCCTTTCTCTTCACCCAAATCAACACCTATCTCTTAACTAGTTGGCAATATTTCCTCCCTTCTGCTCCCATTCCTGATAACCAACAGAGTAAATTTCCCTCCCTGAGTAGACTGCTCCTTGACTTTTATTAATAACAGACTCATACAATATTTGTCCTTTTGTGGTTGACTAACTTCACTCAGCATAATGGCCTCTAAGCTCATCCAAGTTATGAGATGTTTCCCAGATTCATAGTTGTTCTTTTTTTTTTTTTTTTGTGAT
>NW_006921716.1:6500287-6503584 GCF_000298275.1 Orycteropus afer afer | reverse complement strand
GACTCAGGGGTCCAGGATTATCTTCTGTGTCTGTGTTAATTGGTTTCCCTTTTCTTTGTTGAAGAGGGTCTGTGCAGTCTTTCTGCCTAGTCCGCCATCTTGCCGACCGCCTCATTGTTGTTCTTTAATGTTGCATGGTATTTTTTGTGGGTATGTACCATAGTTTGGTTATCCATTCATCTATGAATGGACACTTACGTTGTTTCCATCTCTTTGCTATTATGAGTAGTGCTGTGAACATGAGTGTGCATATATCCATCTGTGTCCCAGATCTCACCCCTTTAGAATATGTTCTTAGTAGTGAGATTGCTGAATCAAATGATATTTCTATTTCCAACTTAAGGAAGGGTCATGCCATTTTCCACAGTGGTTGTCCCATTTTACAGTCCCACCAGCCATGTATGAGAGTTCCAATCTTCCCACAGTTTTGCTAGCATTTGTTGTTTTCTACCATTTTACAGTCCCAGCAGCAATGTATGAGAGTTCCAATCTTTCCACAATTTTGCCAGCATTTGTTGTTTTCTGTCCGATTGAACTTTGCTGTTATTGCTAGGGTGAGATTATTGTTCTGTTTACATTTCTCTAATGGCTAGTGAGGAGTTCTTGTGGTGCTGTGGTTAAAGCATTGGGCTGCTAACCAAAAGGTTGACAGTTCAAACTCACCAGCCTCTCTGAGGGAGAGAGATGAGGCAGTCTGCTTCTGTAAGGCCTTATAGCCTTGGAAAGTCTATGGGACAATTCTCTGCTCTATAGTGTTGCTATGAATCAGAATTGACTCAATGGCAATGACTTTGGTTTGATTTTGGAATGGCTAATGATCAAGAGCATTTCTTCATGTGTTTCTTAAATACCTGAATATGTTCTTTGGTGAAGCATCTTCATGTCCTCTGCCCGTTTTTTACTTGGATTAGTTGTCTTTTTTCTTATTAAGGTGATGAAGTTTTCTGTAAATTTTAGAGATTAGCCACTTGCCCAGTATGTCATTGCCAATTTTTTTTCCCAGTCTTTTCACTGTTTTGGTGAAGTTTTCTGATGCACATAGTTTTTTTTAATTTTTAGGAGGTCATCTATTTTGTTTTCTGGTGTTTGTGTGTTTTTAGACATATTTGATAGTGTATTTGCACCATGAGTTAGTGCCCTAAGTTAGTCCATAATTTTTCCTTGATGGTCTTTATGGTTTAAGGTTTTACATTCAGGTCTTTGATCCAACTTGAGTTTGATTTCATATATGGTGAGAGATATGGGTCCTGTTTCATTTTTCTGCAAATGGATATCTAGTTTTGCTAGCACCATTTATTAAAGAGAATATTTCTTTCCCTATTTACTGAATTTTGGCCGTTTATCAAAGATCAGCTGTTGATAGGAGGTTGAATTTACGTCTGGGTTCTCAATTCTGTTCCATTGGTCTATGTGTCTGTCATTGTACCAGTACCAGGTTGTTTTAACTACCATGGCTGTGTAGTAAGTTTGGAGATAGGGAATGTGAGGCCTCCTACTTTGTTCTTCTTTAGTGGTGCTCTTCTTATCTGGAGTCTCTTTCCTTTCTATAAAAATTTAGCGATTTAGTTTTTCCATATCTTTAAAGAATGGTGGAACCTGGATCAGGATTGCATTGTATCTTTAGATAGCTTTGGGTAGTATTAATATTTTCACAATGTTAAGTCTTCCTACCCATGAGCATAAATTTTCCATTTATGTAGATCTCTCTTGGTTTCTTGTAATAGTGTTTTATAGTTTTCTTTGTATAGGTCATTTGCATCTCTGGTTAGATTTATTCCTAAGTACTTCATCTTTTGGGTGGTTATCATAAACAACATTGTTTTCTTGATTTCTTTTTCAGAGTTCTCTTCATTAGTGTAAAGGGATCAGACTGCTTTTTGCATGTTGATCTTGCACCCTGCTACTTTACTGAAGGGAGCTCTGGTGGCGTAGTGCCTAAGGCATTTGACTACTAACCAGAAGGCTGGTGGTTCAAACCCACCAGCCATTCCTCGGAAGGAAGATTGGGCAATCTATTTCCGTAGTGATACCACCTCAGAAACCCAAGGAGGGGTCACTATGAGTAAGATCCAACTCAATGGCAGTGAGTTTGATTTGGTTTGGTTACTTTACTGAAACTGTCAATTAGTTCCAGTAATTTTCTTATTGAGTCTTTGGGATTTTCTATGTATAAGATTACATCATCTGAATAAAGAGATAGTTCTAATTCTTCTTTGCCAATTTGGATGCTTTTATTTCCCTTTCTTGCCTTATTGCTCTTACTGGGACTTCCAATATAATATTAAAGAGGTGTGGTAATACAGGACATCCTTGTCTGGTATTCATTTGTAAGGGGAATGCTTTCAGTGTCTCCCCATTGGGAATAATTTGGCCATTGGTTTTGTATATATGTCCTTAATTATGTTGAAGAATTTCCCTACTATTCCTATTTTATTCAGCATTTTTATTAGGAATGGGTGTTGGATTTTTTTGAAATGGCTTTTCCATGTCAATTGATATGATCATGTCTTCCTTTTCCTTTTTTTAATGTATCTTGTGAATTATATTGACTGTTTTTCTAATGTTGAATCATTCTGCATACCTGGTATAAATCCCACTTGGTCATGATGTATTATTTTTTTAATGTTTTGTGGGAGTCTCTTGGTTAGGATTTTGTTGAGAATTTTTGTGTGTGTTATTCATGACGGACGTTGGTCCACAGTTTTCCTTTTTTTGATTTTTGCAGTGATTTGGGTGAAAATTCACAGAGAAAATTCATTTTTCATGCAGCAGTTCAGACATGTTATTTCATGACATTGACTGTAATTCCCCACAATGTAACAGCTGTCTTCCTACTTCCTCCCTGTAGTTACTTCTTCCCTGTGTCTTTTCCTATGCTTTCCTGCCCCCTGAGCTGTCTGCCTGTGCAAATACCACCCTTCTGTCCCATAATTTTCCTTTTTAATGGTGTATTTGCCTGGTTTTGGTATCAGGGTTATGCTTGTTTCATAAAATGAATTTGGGTGTACTCCCTCCTTTTCTACATTCTGAAACAGTTTGAAAAGAATTGATGTCAGCTCTTCTCTGAATGTTCAGTAGAATTTGCCAATAAGCCACCTGAGCCAGGACTTCTTTTTGTTAGCAGTTTTTTTTTTTTTTTTTAATGAACTGTTTGATTTATTTTTTATGAATCTGTTCATATTTTCTACCTCATTCTGTGCTAATTTAAGTAGGTAGTATGTTCTATAAATCTGTCCATTTCTTCTAGGTTTTCACATTTTTTGGAGTACAGTTCTTCATGTTGTTGTTGTTGTTGTT
>NW_006921716.1:6447185-6499344 GCF_000298275.1 Orycteropus afer afer | reverse complement strand
AGCTCTGGTGACATAGTGCTTAAGCCATTTGACTGCTAACCAGAAGGCTGGAGGTTCAAACCCACTAGCCACTCCTCAACTCCTCAGAAGGATGGTTGGGCAATCTACTTCAGTAGAGATACTGGCCTCAGAAACACAAGGAGGGGTCGCTGTGAGTTGAATCTGACTTGACACCAGTGAATTTGGATATATATATATATATATATATATATATATGTATATGTATATGTATATGTATATATATATGACCTAGCTAGCAATTTTCCCTCCCCTCCCCTTCCCTGCCCTCCCTGTTGTTGTTGTTATGTGCCCTTGTTCTGGTTACCTAGTGCCACTCTGACAAGAAAATACCACAAATGGGATGGTCTTAACAAACAGGAGTTTATTCTTACAATTTGGAGGCTTTAAATCCAAGTTCCAAGTGCCAGGCTCTAGGGGCTGGGTGAAAGCCCTTCAGCCTTGGGGTTCAGCTCTGCCTCCTGCTCCTGACCCACAGGAGCTAGAGGCTTTTTTTCACTCAGACAGCTGTTGGCTGCTGAGGCTGAGAAGCCCAAGGCTGACAAATAAAATGGCAGTTCTAATGTTATCAAACCACACAGCAGGCCATTAATTCAAGTTTATTGTTAAGTCTCAAGGTCAGCAGAGCATGGCATGCTGCTGAACAATGACACAGCTACATGCAGGGTCCAAGCATGCCATATGCTAGATACCATTCTCAAAGCTTCTCTGTATATGCAGGAAGCATACCATATCCCAAAGGCAGCTACTCAGCTGCTTGTGATAGATCCCACCATGGAGTTGATTGCCAGTCTCATCATGGGGAATAACTACCACCAGCTGCTCAGCCATTCAACCAGGCCCAGCCAAGTTGACACACAAAGATAACTATCACAGCCCTCGAGTCAGACCCGACTCATAGTGACCCCTCCTTGAGTTTCCAAGGCAATATCACTACAGTTAGAAAATTGCCCAACCTTCCTTCTGAGGAGTGACTGGTGGGTTTGAACCAGCAGCCTTCTGGTTAGCAGTCAAGTGCCTTAGGCACTGTGCTACGAGAGCTCCTCTTGCCCTCCCTAGTAACCAACAAACAAAGTTTCTGTCCATATATAAACCTTTCCTTGACCTTTTACAATAGTGGACTAATATAATATTTATCCTTCTGTGAATGACTTATTTCACTTAGTATAATGTCCTCCAAGTTCATCCATGTTATGTGGTGTTTTGCAGATTCTACGTTATTTAGTGTTGCATAGTATTCCATTGTGTGTATGTACCATAGTTTGGTTGTCCAGTCTTCTGGTAATGGGCACTTAGGTTGTTTCCATATCTTTGCTATTGTGAATAGTGCTGTGATGAACATGGGTGTGCATGTATCTGTTTGTGTCCTAGTTCTCACTTCTTTGGGACATATACCTAATAATGGGATTGTGGGATCAAATAGTATTTCTATTTCCAACTTTTTAAGGAATTGCCATACCAGTTTCCACAGTGTTTGTATCATTTTACAATTCTACCAGCAATGTATGAGAGTTCCAATCTCTCCACATCTTCACCAGCATTTGATATTTTCTGTTTTGTTGAACTTTGCTATTAGAGCTGGGGTGAGATGGTTTCTCATTGTTGTTTTGATTTGCATCTCTCTACTGGCTAATGAAGGAGCTCTGGCAACACAATACCTAAGTCAAGGCTGCTAACCAGAAGGTTGGTGGTTCAAACCCACCGGCCACTCTGTGGAAGCAAGACTGGGTAATCTACTTATGTAAAGATTTACCTCCTCAGAAACTCAATGATTCAGAATCATTTGATTCAGAATCGATTCAATGGCAATGGGTTTACTGGCTAATGATCGTGAACATTTCTTCATGTGTTTGTTGGCTACCTGAATATCTTATTTGGTAAAGCATCTGCTCAGATCTTCTCCCCATTTTTAATTGGATTTTTTTTTGTCTTTTTTGGTGTTGAAGTGATTCAAGGAATTATTATTATTTCTTCTATTGCCTAGTAGTTTTTATGTAGGGTGTTATTCACTTTCCATGTGTTTGTTTTTTTTTCTCCTTGATTTTCCTGTTCTTGACTTTTAATTTCATAGCATTGTGATTTGAGAAGATCCTTTGCAGTATTTCAATGTTTTTTTTTTACCTTTATTAGGGTTTATTTTGTGGCCTAATTATGGTCTATTCTGAAGAATGTTCCATGTTCTCTGGAAAACAATGTATATTTTGGTATTGTTAGGTGAAGTGTTCTGTATATGTCTATAAGGTCAAGTTGGTTCTTTGTGCTATTTAGTTTTTCTGTATCTCTGTTGAGTTTCTTTCTAGTTGTTCTATCTGTCATTGAAAGTGATGTGTTAAAGTCTCCTACTGTTATTGTTGAGTTGTCTATTTCTCTTTTCAATTCTGTTAAAGTTTGATTTACGTATTTTGGGGCTCTTGAATTAGGTGTATAGATATTTATTATGGTTATATCCTCTTGTTTGATTGACCCTTTAATCATTACACAGTGTCCTTCCTTGTCTCTTGTGGTTTTTCTCTTAAAATCTATTTTATCAGAAATTAATATTACCACTCCTGCTTTTGTTGATTGCCATTTGCTTGATACATTTTTTTCCAACCTTTGATTTTAGTTTATTTTTGTGTTTGTGTGTAAAATATGTCTCTTGTAGACAACATATTGATAGGTCATGCTTCCTTATCCATTCTGCAATGTTCTGTCTCTTGATTGGTTCACTTAATCCATTTACATTCAGTTTAATTATCAACAAGTATGAATTCATTGCTGTTATTTTGTTATGAGTTTTTTTGTGTGTGATGTTGCTGATTTCTTTGTTCCATATAATTTTCTGTGCTGAGCTCATTTTATTTATGAATTTTCTTGTCATAACCTTCATTACTATTGTTTTAGTACATGCTAAATATTTATGTATTCCCTCTTTTTTATTTTGATGAGGTTTATAAAGTTTCTTTGAGGTTACCCTGTGATTTACTATTTTCTTCCCAAGTTTAAAACAGTCCATTCTATCTCAAAATCATTCGTCTCCATTTGGAAGTTCTGTAACTCACAATTTATTCCCTCTTTTTGCTTTGCATTTGTCCTCATTTACAAATTGATGTTGCTGGTTCCCTGTTTTCAGTCTTGTAAGTTTATTTTACTTTGGATGCTTCTATAAAATTACTTTGAATTCCTTATCAAGTAGTTCTAATGCCATTTTTTCCTCAAGGAGATTTTCTGGCTTTGTATTTTGGTCCCTTGTTTTTACTGCTTTATCTTGCTTCACTGTGTGAAATGGGATTATCTGCCATCTCCAAGACATCATGATGTCATTATATTTTTAGTTAATTTGTGATTGTGTGTTGGTGTGATTCACCCAGATTTTGTTTTGTTTTGTTTGCTTTATTTTGTTTTGTATATCCATGTGAGTGGGGCTGGTGTGCTACTCTGTTTGCTAATTTGGCAACACTTAGGCACTCACCACCTATCTCCTGGTGGGTGTGATAGGGGATGCAAATCTATGCACAGTTCTCTGTTTGCTGTTTGTGTCAAGCAGTTGAGGGTGGGTTGGTTGGTATTAGCTGCCATCTATTGTTGATCAGTTGGTGCAGAAGCAGGTAATGGCCCTCACCAAGCTGGTGGGGCTTCAGGAGATGCAAATGTAGTTGGGTCGTGTGAGCAATGTTGCTGTCTCCCACTGGGCTGGACTGAAAAAAAAAAACACACATAAAATCAGCACTAAAAACAAAAATAAATACAAGAGGACAAGAAATACAAATAGCACAAACAACAACAACCACAAAAGAAAGAAAAAGATATAAATAAAAATTAAAAATTAAAAGACAAAGTGAAACAAACAAACAAAAAAACCATCTGAGGAGGGGAAAAAAGAGTACAAGAAAAAGAGAGTAAGAAAAATGTGGAAAGAAAAACAAGGGATGGGAAAATGAAAATGGAATAGACTGAAGAAAGAAAAACTGGAACAAGAAAAAGGAAGAAAAACAAGAACCAGAGAAGGGAGAAAAAAGAAAAGGAAAGGAGGAGGGAAAAGAATAATTTTAAAAAATGAGAAAACTGGGGGCAGGCAGGGATCAGGCCTGTGTTCTTGTTGGCCGAGTAGGCAGCAGGGAACAGGGCACCTAGTTCCAGAAGGTGTTCCTGCCAGCCCAAAGGCAACTGAGGGCAGGACACTTGGTCCCAGAAGGAGTGCCAGCTAGCCCAGAAGATATCTGAGGCCAAGGCTTCTGGATCTGGAATAAGTTCCTACCAGCCCAAAAGGTGGCTAGAAGCAGGATGCCTGGTCCCAGAATGAGTTCCTGCCTGCCTAGATGGCAGCTGGGGGCAGGGCGCCCAGTCTGGAAGGGATTTCTACTGTTCCAGAATGTGAGTGGGGGTTTGGGGGACGGCCAAACCTCTGTTCACAGGGAGGGTGTGAAATACAAGGGCAACAAGGAGAATATTTCACCTGTGCAGTCACCAGCCACTAGTGTGGGTCCCCATGCAGTTCTTGTCAAGTGGAGCCAACGATGAGGTTGCTGCCCTGATCAAAATGCTGCTTCCAAATATTTAGGCCAGTTGACAGTCTACACCTCCATTGGTCTCCTTATTCATAGTTTTCCTTCATTTTTTTCTACTAGTCACTATTTGGAGTTCTGGTGGCATAATAAATATGGCACTTGACTGCTAACTGGTCAGTCAGTGGTTCAAACCCACCAGCCGTTCCATGGAAGGATGGCAGGGCTATCTACTTCCATGAAGATTTACAGCTTCAGAAACCCAATGGGGGTTGCTATGAGTCAGAAATGACTTGATGGCAGTGAGTATGGGTTTTTTTTTTTTTTTTGAGTCAATATTTAATCCATTTCTTTATCCTTTCCTTCTAAGCTCAATGTTCCAGGATTATCATCTGTATCTGTTTCAATTTTTTTCTCATTTCTTTTTTGTAGAGTCTGTATAGCTTGTTTGCCCATTCTGCCATCTTGCTGGAAGTGAAATTTTCTATTCTATATCTTAACAATGTATAGTGAATAAAGATCTGAAGTAAATAAGGAAAACTACTTAAATTTGTTACATTTGGGTAGCAGTAGATATTTTGTTGAAGTACTATCTGTACTTCTCTGTGTGTTTGAAATTTTTCATTGTCAACAATGACAGCAAGAAGATTGAGACAGACATCAGGCTTGTAGGGCTGACCAGGCCCTAGTCTTGTAGTATCTATCCCAGCTCTGCCTGTGTTGTGGTGTTTACTAGGAAAACACAGACAAACAAACAAAACCTGTGTCTCTCCCGAGTCTTCTTAGTAACATCTTGGAGAATAACACTCCTCTTTATCTCTCATCAACTGTTCTCAAGAAAAATCTATTGATAACTGTATCTTCCTTTCTCTGAATATCGACTTCTATCAACTAAAAATTCCCAGGAAAATATGACTCTGGTTTAATACTGTTCACAGTCAAGCCAGGTAGTCTGTCTGAACTGAAGCATATGGAATATTGAAGATCCCTTCCAACCTGGAGTTTCTATGATTTATTCTTTTCTTTTCCAGAGTTTTGAAGTTATAGAATGCTTTTGTCCTCAACCATCAACCATCAATAGAAAAATGCCATGTTATAGCTGTAGCTTGGGAGGGTTTTTTTTTTTTTTTTTAAATAATGCAGTTAGCAGCTTGGTCATGGGATGCTACTCTTTTTGCAAATAAAACAACAGAAAATAAAATCATTTACCTGGATGCAGTCTCTTGAATTTTCAAGGGAGAGCTTTTAGCTATCAGTGGAGTGAGGAGAGAGATTTATCAGGACCCTGAGATACTTAGAGAAAGCACAATGTACTATTATGAAAAAAAAAAAGTGGGGGGTAGGTCAGAATCCAAGATGAGCATTAGTTTCCAAACATATGTTCTATCAGGGTTAGCACTGTCAATTCGGATTCATGATGACCCAGGTGTTTCAAGAAGAACTCTGCTCCAGAGGGTTTTTAACGGCTGTGATCTTTTAGAAGTAGGTTGCCAGGCTTCTCTTCCAAGGTACCTCTGAGTGGGTTCGAACCACCAATCTTTCCATCAGTACTTGAACACCTAACCATTTGTACTTCTTAGGGATACCTTCAGATTAGATTAGTGTTCACATTTTTGTTGTTTCCAATTTGGACAGATTTTGGAGCTGAATAGTTTTCTTATAATGCAAATGGTCTCTGGTATAGGCTGTATAATATCTTTCAGATCTAAAGGCCTCATTACCAAACCAGCACAAATTAATCTCTCTCCATTCCAGGATGTAATTGGGCATTAAACTGCAGGCACAAATGGGTTCTGTTGTTGGGTCGGATCATACTCTCCAGAACATCTGTTTGCACACATGGCCTTCACAGAGGTGACTAGGATATTTACCTAAACTGCCTTTCATTTTTCCCCCCCAGGACACAGATCACATTTCAATATACCATGTAATTTACTTATTTTGTTTAGTGTCTGCAAAAACAGCAAGGTGGCCACATGTTCTGACCTCCTGTAATCCCACGAGAGGAAGACAGGATTACCAGCAGTAACCCAAGGCTGCAAAGCCAGACATGCTGCCTCCCTCCAGCCCTTTCATCAACCTTTCCTCCCAAAGCACCCACCACCTCTCTCCTGGGTTCGATAATTCACTGCAGTGGCCACACAGAACTCACAGATTATGGGGTTTATTAGGGAAGCACCAGGCTACAACTCAAGTTCAGGAAGAATGCTCAGTCTCTCTCCCAGCCCACCGTCCCTCAGCCAAAAGTCTCTCACAGTCTCTTTCCCAGCAGTGCTGGTTCCTCGGTGTCTCACTCAGCAATGTGTGTCTCTTGCGTCTCTTTCCCAGCAGCACGTGTCTTTTTTTGCAGCACGTCTTCCTCAACCAGCAGTCAGAGAGAGTTCTGCCTCCAGGAGGCCTCCTTTTGAGCCCAGAAGGGTGGTCAAACTAGCCAATCACAGCATCAGAACTCTAAGCATCTGAGAGAGAGTGGGGACCTCCCAGAACATTGTATTGTGCCACGCCCAACAGAAATAACCCAGGTGGGGACTTTAAAATCAGGATCTCCTCAGTTGCTAATAGCAATTCCCACCTTGGAGTTCACAAAGACTTATGGGTAGAAAAGCCACACTAAGTAATTTACTACACCGCTGTGTCTGTCTCTGCCCTCCAGATGCAGCTCCAGGAGAGCAGGGATTTTGGTTGGCTTTGCTCATCAATGTGTCCCAACATCCTAAAATAGTGCTTGTGATATAGTGGGTGTCCAATAGTTGTTGTTGTGTTGTTGTTAAGTGCCGTCGAGTCATTTCCGACTCATAGCGACCCCATGCACAGCAGAACGAAACACTGCCCGATCCCGCGCCAGCCCCACAATCCATGCTATACTCAAGCCCATCATCGCAGCCACTGTATCAATCCATCTCCCTGAAGGCCTCCCCCTCTTTCGTTGACCCTCCACCCTACCAAGCATGACATCCTTCTCCAGGGAATGGTCCCTTCTTACAACATGACCAAAATAGGTGAGACGAAGTCTGGCCATTCTTGCTTCCAAGGAGCATTCTGGCTGCACTTCCTCCAGGACAGATCTGTTAGTTCTTTTAGCAGTCCACGGTACTTTCAGCATTCTTCGCCAGCACCACAACTCAAAAGCATCAACTCTTCTTCGGTCTTCCCTATTCATTGTCCAGCTCTCATATGCATACCAGGCAATTGGAAATATCATGGCTTGTGTCAGGCACACCTTAGTCCTCAAGGAGATATCCTTGCTCCTCAGGACTTGAAACAGTTCCTTCGCAGTTGACTTCCCCAATGCTACACATCATCTAAAGTCCTGACTGCTGCTTCCATTGGCATCGATTGTAGAACCAAGCAACGTGAATTCCTTGACAACCTCAATCTTCTCTCCAATACTTGTTAGCTGCTGTCAAGTCAATTTCCAGTCATAGTGATCCCATATGACAGAGTAGAAGTGTCCCATTGGGTTTTCTACGGTATTATCCTTTGGGAAACAGATTGCCAGGGTTTGTCTAGAGTGGCTGCGTGGGTTCCAACTACCAACCTTTTGCTTAGCAGCCAAGTGCTACCCAGTGTTCCTTGTGTATTCAATAACTAGTTGTTAAATACATGAATGAACTTCTGCATCTCATAATCCTTATCTGCCAAGTGTAATCCTAATGACAAAGCAAGAATGTTGTTAGTTGCGGTCGAATCAGCTCCAACTTCTGACAATCTCATGTACAAAATGAAACATTGCCCATGTCATCTTCATGATCTTTGGAATATTTGCATCCATTTTTGCAGAGAAGACTAGGGAAACCCTCCATGAGATGAATTGACACAATGGCCACAAAACAAGAATAACTACTCTTTGTTGATACATGTCGGGCCTCACTAAGCACTTTACATACATTATCTCATTTAATGCTTTCAACATCCTATGACCTTCATATTAGTCCCACTTTGCAAATAGAAGGAAACCCAACCTCAGAGGGCATTAGTGAACTTCCTAAGATTACTCAAAGACTGAGGAGAGCAGGCATTTGAATCGCAGTCAGTGACACTCCAAAGCTTGGTCTTAAGTGTCTGCTATATGAAATCCATTGCTGTTGAGCTAATTCTGACTTATAGAGACTCTGTGAGACAGGGTACAACTGTCTCGTGTCTGCTACAGAAGAAAAGATGGATTTCCCCAGACTCCAATTTGAACCAGTTACTTGTCAGTGTCCAGTAATTCCATTACCTTTTCTAGCTTCCCTTCCTTGTTGCAGAGTTCCTGAGTGGTAAATGATTAATGCACTGCTCAACTGCTAACTGGTTGAAGGCTTGAGTCCACCCAGAAGAGCCTCAAAAGAAATGTACTTCTGAAAAATCAGCCATTGAAAATCTGACAGAGCACAGTTCTAATCTGATACACATGGATTACCAGGAGCTGCGTTGACTGGACAGCAACTGGTTTAGTTTTTAGTTTTCCTTTGGAACTTATCACTTACTCACAAGTAGAAAAACTGGAGTTTTGCTGTAAACTGCAGCCTTATATGTACTCCCACCACCAAGCACCAGACCCTGTCACAGTACAGTATCATGCTTGTGTTGTTGTTAGGTGCTGTTGAGTTGGCTCCGACTCATAGCGACCCTATGTACAACAGAACAATGGTGCCTGGTCCTGCACAATCATCACAATATTTGTTGTGCTTGCGCTCATCATCATAGCCATATGTCAATCCATCCTATTGAGAGTCTTCCTCTTTTTCATTGATGGTCCCCTTTACCAAGCATGATATCTTTCTCCAGAGACTAGTCTCTTCTGACAACATGACCAAAATACGTGAGATGAAGTCTGGCCATTCTTGCTGCTAAGGAGTACTCGGCTGTAGTTCTTCCAAGACAGATTTGTTTGTTCTTAGTGAGATTGATTTGTCAGACACTTATTTCTTGAAGTCAAAGATGCAAACATTATGCTCTTAAAAGTGTAGTGTAGAGGGACAAGTTTGAGCTTCGGGAATCATTACTCTCCTGGGTTAAATGCTATTCCTGCTACTTCCTACCTGTGTGAGCTTCAAAAGTTACATAATCCTCTCGGCTTTGTTTTTCTCCCTGGTAAAATGGAAATATTGATACTAGCCTTGTGAAGTTATTGATAAGTTAAAGAGCTCACAATAAATATTAGGACCCCTTCTCTTTCACATGGTCAAGCAGGGAATAAAAACAGCCAATTTTTTTCCTGTTAGGGAAAAAAACAAAAGGTGGGAAAAGAGTAAAAAGAAAAGGCATTTAAGGTCTCTATAGCAACTAGTCTCATCTTGTTTGAGTTTTCCTTAGAAGGGGACTGTGAGTGGGGTTAGGGACAACAGTACTGGGTTAGTTTCTCTTCAGGATTCCTCTGTCCTGTTTGTTTTTCAAATGCGAAATTCTGTTGTGATTACCAAACAGGGATAAGAAGACAGAAGACAAAGGAAAAGCCTGCATTTTTCAATTGCTAAAAACACAACCTGAATTGTTTGTTTTTCTTATTGATTTGTAGAATTTTTTGTGTTCTGGATTGTAATTCTTTTATCCTTTGTAAGAATTGCAAATATCTCCTTATGGATTGTGGCTTGTTTTTAACTTTTTTCTTGATGTTATTTGTTCATTAGTTGTACAACATGCTTTAAAGATTAATATTAGCATAAAAAAATACTAGATAAATAGATATTTAACTGGTAAATGGATGTTAACTAATCATGCTATTAGTTATTCTTTTCTGTATTTTGAGATATTTCACAGAACAAAAACAAAAAAGAAATACCAAAGAAAAAGTTTGATCCTCTTTCCCTAGTCCTTAAGCCCTAAAGCAGACTTAGATACCCAAATCCTCATCTCTTCTAAATCTTAAATCTACTTTATTGAAGGTTATTGAACACAAGCTAAGAAAACTGAATTTAAAAACAGACTTGGAATTCTGGGGACATTCTTGGCTGTGACACCAAATCACAGGAACAGCCCCTGGCTGAATTGTGAAAGATGCCATGTGTCTCTGGGCACCTCCATTCCTGAACCCTCACCCTTTCCTTTTAATATCTTCTCCCCCAGGCACTTGGCAGTCTCCTTAAATTACCAAAGTCACCTTTCCCAGCACCAGACACACATTAAATTTAGTCATACATAGGTAAAAACTTACTAAAAGTGGGCTTAATGCGAGAAGTATTTACATTTTGAAAGTCTTTAGGAAGTGGGCAAAGAAAGACAAAGGAAGTTGTCAAAACTCCCGAGGGTGGGGAGTCTCTCAAAAGCCTTCATAGAATGGCACTAGGAGACTTCACCCAGGGTCCTAACACTTCCACACCCCATGAATTGTTGAGGGTGGAGATTCCAGCTTGACATCATCCGAGCTCTGATGCCCAGTCCACGGTGCCGCGTAGGCACTAGCTATGTGAATGTGTGCTGTGTAGGCACCAGTTCACAAATACTTGAATAAATTAAATGATACATGGTCTGTTTTGTTCTATGCCAGGCACTGTGGGACATATTGGGGATATGTCAGTGAACAAAACAGACAAAAATGCCTCTCCTCACAGAACTTCCATTTTATGCATGTGGTGGTGGTTAAGATGCTGAGAACAATAAGTAAAATTATATTACATATTTTAATATTTAATATTTTACAATAAGTATATTTGACAATATGTGCTTTGGAAGAAAAGAAAGGGGACAGAGTGTGCAGGGGGAGATGCCATTGCAATTTGACATAGGAAGGTCAGAGGAAACTTCCTTAAGCAGAGATATAATGAAACCTGGATTTGAATCCACTCCCAGCAATCACCTTTCAGCCAAACAATAGTCAGGTTTATAAAGTGAATAATGACACAGATTCTCAGAACAACCAACCATACAAGACAAAAAGCAACATTTGCCCAAAGACAAATACTCAGGAGGCAGGAAGGGACAGGAATGATAGAGGAATGGAAACCGGGAACCCAGGGAGGAAGTGGGAAGAGTGCATTTGCAGCTAATGTCATGAAACAAAATGTATATAAATTGTTGAATGGGAAGCTAATTTGCTTTGTAAACCTTCACCAAAACCACAATAAAATGTTATTATTTGTATTTATAATGAAAATAAAGGAGTGAGACATGGGGCTTCTAGGGAAAAGGGGATAGCAAATAAATGGACTTCCCCAATCATCAACATTTCCTATCATTTCAAGGCTGAGTCTCTCAAGTTCTACGAATACAGTATGCTTTGAGGGAAAAAAAGAATGTTATGGTTTGGGTAAAAGTTTACAGAGCAAATTTGTTTCCTATTCAACAACTTAACACACATTTCATTTTCTGAAATTAGTTGCAATCCCCTCAATGTAACAGCAGTCTTCCCACTTGCTCCCTGGGTTCCCCGTTTTCATTTACCTATCTTTCCTGCCCCTTCCTGCCTTCTGAACTTTGTTTTTAGACAAATGCTCCCCTTTTAGTTTCATATGGTTGATTGTTCTGAGAACCATGTTCCTCATGGGTGTTATTGTTCATTTTATAGGCCTGTCTATAGTGCCTAAGGCACTTGACTGCTAACCAGAAGGCTGGCAGTTCAAACCCACCAGCCACTCCTCAGGAGGAAGATGGGGCAATCTACTTCCGTAGTGATACTGCCTCAGAAACCCAAGGAGGGGTCGCTATGAGTCGGGTCTGACTTGACGGCACATAACAACAACAACAACATTGTTTGGCTGAAAGGTGATCTCCAGGAGTGCGTTCAGTTCCAGCTTTGAAGGATATCTAAGGGCCATAGTCCCAGAAGTTCAACCAGGCTCTAACATACCAGTAAGTATGGTCTTTTTTATGATTTTGAATTTTGTTCTACATTTTTCTCCCACTCTATCCAGGACCTTCTGTTGTGATCCCAATCAGAGCAGTGGAAGTGGTAGCTAGGCACTATATAGTTTTTCTGGTCCTCAGGCTAGTAGAGGCTGTAGTTTCATGTGATCCATTAGTCCTTTGGACCAGTTGTTTCCTTGAGCCTTCTATTTTCTTCTCTCTTCTTTGCTCCAGACAGGCAGAGATCAATAATTGTATCTTAGATGAGTATGCTAATTCTTGCCTCAATAGTTTGCATTCTCTATTTCTTCAGCCTTGATATCTACTCCTCAATCCTTTATGCCCAGTCAATTCCTACTTGTCCTTCTAGACCCATATTAGATGCAACCTTCCCTATAAAGCCTTCTCTAATGCCTTTGGCAGCCATTCCTCAGAAGGAAGGTTGGGCAATCTACTTTCATAGTGATACCACCTCGGAAACCCAAGGAGAGGTTGCTATGAGTCGGGATCCATCTAACATGGGTCTAGAAGGACAAGTAGGAATTGACTGGGCAGAAAGGACTAAAGGGTAGATATCAAGGCTGAAGAAACAGTGTATGCAAACTAGTGAGGCAAGAATTAGCACACTCATCTAAACTGTCTCCCTGTGCAAATGCTGCCCTTCAGTTCTCCCATGATTGATCACTCCAAGTAGTATATCTACCTGATGTAAATGTTCACCCCATAAGCCTGTCTATAGTTTGGGTGGAAGTCACAGGAGTGAGTTCAATTCCAGACCTGAAGGTAGCTAGGTGTCATGGTCTCAGGGGTCTCACCAGGCTCTATCAGACCAGCAAACCTGGTCTTTTTTTTTTTTTTTATGACTTTGAGTTTTGTTCCACATTGTTCTTCCACTCTATCCAGGATCTGCTGAACTGATCCCCCTCCAAGTGGTTGACAGTGGTAGTCTGGCACCATCTAGTTCTGGTCTCATGGTCATATAGGCTGAGGATAGCATGGTCTACAAGTCCCTTGGACTAATTGTTTCCATGCATCTTTGGTTTTCTTCATTCTGCTTTCCTCTGGATGAGGAGAGACCCACCATTGTATCTAGATGACCAGTGTCAAGCTTTTAAGATCCTAGTTGCTACTCACCAAAGCAGGATGTAGAACAGTGTTTTTGTATAGTATGTTATGCCAATTGAGCTCGATGTCCCCTGCAACCATGACTCAAGCCCACAGGTCCAATTACTTGCTCCCTCCAGGTAGCTGGCTGTGGCCAAGAAGCCATCACAACCTTGCCCACTTTGGTCGTTCTTAAGTAAATTGGTTTGCAACAGCTGGGGAAGGGCACAGGGTCAGCAATTGAGCTAAACAAGATACATGTGGCAGGTGTAGGAGCACCTACAGCCAGAAACTTCCAAGCAGGAAGTTCTACACAGGACAAGAGGAGACTACAATATCTCCAGTCTTTCCAGAAAGGTTGAAATGCATTTTCCATCAGCTAATCTCTAAGATAATAAATAAGATGCAGCCATTCTTTGTTCATCACTCAGGTTGGGAAAGAAGGGAAGAGAAGATTGTTAAAGAATGACTACGAACAAGGGAGAGGTTGCCTCAAAGAAGGCAACTTTCTTATGAAGGGCTTATCTCCCACCACCAGTTGCCATCTAGTGGATTCTGACTCATGGTGACCCCATGTGTGTCAGAAGAGAACAATGCTCCATAGGGTTTCCAATGGCTTATTTTTCAGAGGCAGCTTGCCAGGTTTTTCTTCTAAGGCACCTCTAGATGTAATCGAACCTCCAAACTCTCCGTTAAACACAGTCAAATGTGCACTACCCAGGGCCTCTGGTATATGAGAGGCACACCTGAAATACTTGCTGTTCTGGTTACCGGTGCCACTCTGACAGGAATATACCACAAACTGAATGGCTTGAACAAACAGGGGTTTATTCTCTCGCAGTTTGGAGGCTTTAAGTCCAAGTTCAAAGTGCCAGGCTCTAGGCACTAGATGAAATCCCCTCAACCTTGGGCTTCTGCTCTGCCTCCTGCTCTTAGCCCACTGAAGCTAGAGGCTTTTCTTCACTCAGGCAGCTGCTGGCTACTGAGGCTGAGAAGCCCCAAAATTGACAAGTCAAAAGGCACAGTCTCGATGTTACCAAACCACACAGCAGGCCATTAACTTAAGTCCATTGTAAGTCTCAAGGTCAGCACAGCATAGCAGGCTGCTGAGCAATGACACAGCTACATGCAGGGTCCAAGCATGCCATAGGCTAGAGACCATTCTCAAAACTTCTCCTTATATACAGGAAGGAGACCACATACCCAAAGGCAGCTTACTCAGTTGCTCATAGTAGATTCCACCATGGAGTTGATTACCAGTCTCATCATGGGGAATACTACATCCAGCTGCCCAGCCACTCAACCAGGCCTAGCCAAGTTGACACACAAACTTAACCACCACAATTACCAACACTGAATCCACAATATGGAACCATTCCTTGGGGTGATCAGCCTCGTGGCAGGTTGATTATATTGGACCACTTCTATCATAGAAAGGACGGTGTTTTGTTCTTACTGGAATAGATACTTATGTACATGGATAAGTACATGGATTTGCCTTCCCTGCATGCACTGCTACCAAAACTACCATCCGTGGACTTACAGAATACCTTATCCACCATTATGGCATCCCACACAGCATTGCTTCAGATCAAAGGACTCATTGCACAGCAAATGAAGTGTGACAATGGACTTATGCTCACGGAATTCACTGGTCTTACCATGTTCCATGGTAGTTCTGGTAGCATAGTGCCTAAGGCATTTGACAACTAACCAGAAGGCTGGCAGTTCAAACCCACCAGCCACTCCTCGGAAGGAAGGTTGAGCAATCTACTTCTGTAGTGATACTGCCTCGAAAACCCAAGGAGGGGTCGCTATGGGTCAGGTCCAACTCAACGGCACATAACAACAACAACAACCATGTTTCCCATCATCCTAAAGCAGCTGGCTTGATAGAACGATGGAATGACCTACTAAAAACACAATTACTGTGCCAGCTAGGTGGCAATACCTTGAAGGGTTGGGGCAATGTTCTCCAGGAGGCTGTATATGCTCTAAACCAGGGTCAAATATACAGTGCTGTTTCTCTAATAGCCAGGATTCATGGGTCCAGGAGCCAAGGGGTGGAAACAGGAGTGGTACCACTCACTATTAACCCTAGTGACCCACTCAAAAAATTTTTGCTTCCTGTCCCTGCTACAGTATGGTCTGAGGGTCTGGAGATCTTAGTCCCAAAAGGATGAACACTCCCACCTGGAGACACAATAGTGATTGCTTTGAACTGGAAGTTAAGAATGCCACCTGGCCATTTTGGCTTCCTCATGCCTCTGGATCAACAGACAAAGAAAGGCATTACTGTACTGTCTGGTGTAATAGATGCTGATTACCAAGGGGAAATTGGATTGACATTACATAATGGAGGTAAAGAAGAATAAGTCTGGAATACAGGAGATTCTTTAGGACATCTCTTAGTACTACCATGCCCTATGATTAAAGTCAATGGAAAATTACAGCAACCCAATTCTGATATGACTACTAATGGCCCAGACCCTCAGGAATGAAGATTTGGGTCACCCATCAGGCAAAGAGCCACAACCAGCTAAGGTATTTGCTGAGGACAAGGGAAATACAGAATGGGTGGTAGAAGAAGGTAGTTCTGAATATCAGCTATGACCACGTGACCAGTTGCAGAAAGGAGGACTGTGATTGTTATATTTCTTCATTGTATATGTGCATCAAATATTTTTGTTTCCTTTTTTTATAAACTACAAAATGTAAACTGGGTTAATGTGTTGCAGTTGTACATGTTAGGTGCAAATATGGCTTTGTAATTGTCTTTATTTAGAGATTATATATGGCTAAGAAGATGTGTGCAACTGCCAAGTTGACAAGGGGTGGACTATGATAGTTGGAGTTGTGTGTCAACTTGGCTGGACCACAATTCTGTGTGGTTTAAGCAGTTATGATGTGGGTTATTCCTATGATGAGATCGGACATACATGTTTTGTGCAGCCAATTCGTTGAAAGGGAGTTTCCCTAGGGGTGCGGTCTACTTCCAATATATTTATGGACATTCTGGGAAAAGAGACACTCTTCTGTGATCAGGATCCTGTTGTGCTGCCTACAACTGTCCATGAGTGGACAATCCACCATTCAGCCTGGTGATTTTGGATTTGTCATTCGTTGGAATCAACAGCTGGTATACTACCTGCCAACCTTGAGCTTATCAGCCCCTGCAGCTGCATGAGTTGGGAAAAACCTCCAGCTTGACATTTGATCCAAGAACTTGGGAATTGCCAGCTTCTATAAGTGTGTGAGTCATTTTCCTAAGATAAATTTTTTTCTCTCTCTCTCTATATATAAAAGCTTTACTGGTTTTTCTTCTCTAGAGAACCCAGCCTAACACACTTGCTGAATAAACTAGCTAGTTCTATGTGAGGGGAACATTTGTGTTCCGTATTTTAGTTTGTGAAAGGCTTTCCACCTGCAATATTTATTATTAAATATTAATATTAAATTAATATTAAACAAGGTTGCCAATTGTTACTATTCCATTCCCTCATTTGGTTATTCAACAGTATTACGCATCCAGGATGTGATAGGCATGTGCAATGAGTTTCAGACACCAAAATGAAGTGTCTGTCTTCATCAAAGTCCCAGGTTAGAAGGGAAGACAGACAGGAGAGTGTAGATGCCATACAGGAGCCATGCGAGTGGTCTACAAAGCCAGCATAAGGACCCAAAATGGGGAAGAAAGGCTAAGGTTTGAAGTTTATTTAGTTGTTCTTCTATAAGGTTGGTTAGTTGGGAGAATTATAACTATCTTTTAACTGCATTGTCTTATTGTCTAAACTTGAAAACATTGCTGTATGTTTTAAAGGCAGGCGAAAGGAGTAAGTATTCCATTTTTGTATTGCAGGGCAAGGAGCTCTGGTAGCATAGTGCCTAAGGAACTTGACTGCTAACCAGAAGGCTGGCAGTTCAAATCCACCAGCCACTCCTCGGAAGGAAGATGGGGCAATCCACTTCCGTAGTGATACTGCCTCAGAAACCCAAGGAGGGGTTGCTATGAGTCGGGTCTGACTTGACAGCACACAACAACAACATTGCCAAGGCACTCTCTCCTGTAGGAGATAAGAGCTCAGGCTGGGAGGGAGGGGACACCCTGTCCTCCACTCCATTTACTCTCTCCAGCCTGGAACACCAAAATTCCCAATTTTCCTAGTATCTAAGTCTTTGTTGTCTGTTAAGTAGGGGTAATGTGTGATCCCCAGTGGCCTCTCTATAAAAATACAGGTGTCTGAGTAGATGTTTTCTCCACGGTTAAATCTAGTGTTATCATTTTACGACTCTCAGCCATATCAACCATTTTCATCTCAATGTGCTTTTGAGGTATGTTATCTTCAGAGTTGAGGCTTTGTGATCAGAGAGCAGGGAGTCAGAGTAGGGTGGAATGAGGTCAAGAAGGAGGGATCATTATGAGGTGATGAGGGGAAGGAAAAAGATTTGAAAATGGAAACTTCCTTCACCCCCATTCTTCCCCTCTTGGGAAGGATTTTTTTTCCCCCACTCATGTCCAGTATTCTATATAAAGATGATAATAAAAAAAGAAAGAAAAAAAAAACACCACAGTTTTGATGTATGCTTTGACCCGAGTAAGAGTCATCCAACCAAAAAAAAAATCAAAGTCACTGCCGTCAAGTCGGATCCAAATCATAGCAACCTCTCTTTGGGTTTCCGAGGCGGTATCACTCTGGAAGTAGATTGCCCAACCTTCCTTCGGAGAAGTGGCTGGTGGGTTTGAACCATCAGTCTTCTGGTTAGCAGTCAAATGCCTTAGGCACTGTGCCACCAGGGCTCCCATAAGAGTCACCAGTGGCTGTCAAATCAACTTTGACTCATGGAGACCCATGTTCATCAGAGTAGACCTATGCCTTTAAGGCTTTTCAAGGAGCTCTGGTGGCATAGTGCTTAAGGCATTTGACTGCTAGCCAGAAGGTTGGCAGTTCAAACCCACTAGCCACTCCACAGAAGGCAGACTGAGCAATCTACCTGCCTAAAGATTTACTGCCTCAGAAACCCAAAGGGGGTCGCTATGAGTCAGAATTGACTTGATGGCATTGAGTTTGGTGTTTTTTGTTTTTTGGGTTTTTTTTAAGGCTTTTTTTCTGAGGTGTTTCTGAGTCCTGAACTTCCAACCTTTTGATTAGCAGCTGAGCATGTTAATTCTTTGTATCACCCATGGACTATTAGGCATCACAGTCTTCGTTTATTAAACACTAATATTAAGGAGCTCTGGTGGTGTAGTGGATGAGGCATTTGGTGGCTAAGGAGCTCTGGTAGCACAGTGCCTAAGGCATCTGACTGCTAACCAGAAAGTTGGTGGTTCAAACCCACCAGCCACTCTGTGGAAGGAAGACTGGGCAATCTACTTACATAAAGATGTACTATGTGGGAAACCCAACAGAGGTCGCTATGAGTCAGGATTGACTCAATGGCACTGGGTTTGGTTATTGTTTGGTTTAATATTAAGTCTAGTGACTCAGTGGTTAAGTTCTCGGCTACTAACCAAAAGTTAGTAGTTATAGCAATTTGAACCCACCATCTGCTCCCTGGGAGAAAGATGTGGCAATCTCCTTCCATAAACATTAACCAGAAAGACCAAACTTACTGCCATCCAGTCAGTTCCTATTCATTGTGACTCAATTGGGTTTCTAAGGTAGTAAATCTTTATGGAAGTAGATTGCTCCATCTTTCTTCCATAGAGCAGCTGGTTGGCTTGAACCACCAACCTTCTGGTTAGCAGTCAAATGCCTTAGGCCCTGAACCACCAAAGCTCCTTTCCATAAACATTACAGCCTTGGAAACCCTAAGGGGCAGTTCTACTCTGCCTCATGGGCTCACTGAGTCAAAAATCAACTCAACTACACCTACAACACTCTGGGGCTGGCATTGAGTTCTGCCAAATACAATGTTCGGAGAGAGTTATGACGTAGACACCTTCAAACTATACCATAAAAGTATAAACTAGTATGGTAAAGACAACCTTTGCTTAGAATCTTACAATTTACAAAGAGGAGTCTTCATTCCACCCCCAGAATAACTCTGAGTTGAACAATGGTGTTCTTGACATTTCATGCATGGGGGATGATAGGTTAAATATTGTTAAAAGACTTATCTAAGATTACATGTCTGGTTATTAATAGATATAAATAGCAGGACACAAATATTAAGGAAGACAATAAAGGGAGAGTGAGGAATTCACACACTCTGTTTGAGGCAGGCAGGACAGACAGGTGAGTGATACCAAGAAAGGGCAACCACAACTGTCAGGTGCAAGAACTACATGTTGTTTCCTCTTTAATTCTGCTTAGAACCAACATGGTAAGAAACAAAAGCTCCTCCCTAGCTTTTAGAACAGGCCATTTTTTCCTTCTCCCCACAGGGTACAGGTGAGGGCAGGGTGAACCATGACTCAGCAGACACCTGGGGGTGCGGAAAGCACCACAGTGTGGCCAGGTGTTTGTTTCAGGTTCCAAGTCCCCTCCACCCCTGGAGCAATGAACTGAGGCTTCAGCTGTGGCCTGGTGCCCTTTGCTAGCCCTGAAGCTCCTGCCACCAGACCTTAGTCTTGGGCAGAATCTTAACTATAAAAATTAAAAATAGGAAAATAACTATAATACTTCACAATCTGTCTCTAAAAAGGTGGGGGCACCTTATATAGGGTCTCTATTTTAATTTCTTGTTCAAAGAATTGTTGGTGTTATCCTCTTAATCATACCTTAAGGTGAATTCAAGGTGAATTCATAGTGTTTGCTGCTCAGCAAGTATTTATAGACAGCTGAACTTCCTAACCTCCAATCACATACCCTAAGGCAAAAAAGAACGGTAAGGATTTGAAGACAGCACTGGACTCTCCTCCTTCTCATCTAAAGGAAGATCTAAAGGAGGTGTGCAGGTGAAGATCTTAATGTTTAATGCAGGCTTTTACAGCATTGAGGTAGACCAAGCCTCCCAGTTCTTTACTTGATTTTAGATTGAAACTTCAGGGAATAAGGGCAGGCTGAGAAAGAAGTGGTTGAGCACTAGACTGTAGACTCCTTGAGAACAAGCCTCACTGTCTAGTTGACTACTTATCAAATCAAGGGCTATCCCCGCTCTACCATTTCCACTGAGAACATCATTTTCTCTGCTCCTCAGTTCCTTCATCAGCAAAATATGAATTTATTAATGTTCATTGCCATCAAGTTGGCTCCGACTCATGGTGACCCCACGTATCACAGAACAAAATATTGCTTGGTCCTGTGCCACCTTCTTGCTTATTAGTATGTTTGTGTCCATTGTTGGAGCCACTGTATATTTTGAGTATCTTCCAACCCAGGGGGCTTGTCGGATAATATTCTGCTGAACCATCAGGTTTTCAGTGGCTAATTTTCAGAAGTAGATCACCGGGCCTTTCCCCCTACTCTTTCTTAGTCTGGAAGTCTCACTGAAACATGTTCACCATGGGTAACCCTATTGGCAAATAAATACCAGTGGAATGCTTCCACATCATAGCAACACAGAAGCCACCAAAGTAGGACAAACTGACAGACAGGTAGTGGAAAATAAATAAAATAAATAGTAGATGCTCATCTCAATGGCTGTTTAAAGCCTAAGATCAGACAGCAAGTGTAAAGGTAACTTGTTAACTGGAGGGAGCATATAACAGCATTCCCAGGACCAGAATTGGCTACATTCACCATTGTGTGGGAGCTCTGGCAACATAGTGCCTAAGGCATTTGACTGCTAACCATAAGGTTGATGGTTCAACTCACCAGCCACTCCTCGGAAGGAAGGTTGGGCAATCCACTTCAGTAGAGATACTGCCTCAGAAACCTAAGGAATGGACTCAACGACAACAAAGGTACTCAAAATTTTTTGTTCACCATTGTATGCCCAGCATTGAATGGAGGAATAAATATAGTAAGCACTCAATAAAGGAATAATTAAAGGATGTGGAAGAGGGATTAGCAGATTCTGGCTGGGCAGAAAGCAGGAAGTGCTTCAGTGAGTGGATAGAAGGGTGTTAGATAGATCACGAACAAACATGTGGCATCTTGGGAAAATTGGAGGCCAGGGAAGATGAGTCACCTGGGCATCTTTAAGTAGAGGTGTGGAGTGAAGTAGAGTGTCAGTGGAACTTTAGGGGAGGAGGGCTGGGCTGGCATAGTTCAATCAATTACACAGAAGAGAAAAATCAATTGCCATCAATTCTAACTCACAGCAACCCCGTGTGTGTCAGGGTAGAGCTGTGTTCCAGAATAGGCTTTTCATTGCCTGATCTTCTGGAAGTAGATCACCAGGTCTTTCTTCTAAGGTGCCTCTGGGTGGACTCAAACTAGCAACATTTAAGTTAGGAGCCAAAGAAGTTAACTCTTTGCACCATTGAAGACATTAGTGGTCCATGCATGGGATTTCTCTGTGGGTTGATGACCACATGGAACCTGAGAGTACAGTTTGCTTGGCATCCTTACCCAGTCAGCATCTCTGGCCAGTCCTGTGGGGACCAGCCCCAGCCCCTCTGATTGTGGTTCTCAGCACATAACTTGAGAATGTACATTCCTGAGAGGCCCTCATTGTAAGCTCAGCCTTTTCTAGAGCACAATCATGGGACTGACTTCAAGCTTCATTTTAGAAGGTTCGTAACTTCCCTGCATCTCCTCATAGGTGAGGCTCTCTCACTGCTGGGATGTGAGCCAACTTTAAGCCAGATAAGAATGTAAATAGAGTGAGACTCACTCTCCTGGAAGCCTCCAAGCTCTACTCAGACCTTTAAAGCATCCTTCTCCCCTCACTCTGTTCCAGGCTATGCTCCGCACAAATACAAATGTTGCTTTGAGAAGAAAGGCAGGCTCAGGAACTTTCTACTTCCTTTTGCTTTCTTCCCCTTTGTCTCTCTTTCTCTTCCCTTTCTTGCTTTCTTTTGTATTTCTTTTTTGCTGTTGTTGCTACACAGCAGTCTCATTTATTTGGCTACCATTGCAGATGCGAGCCCAAGCACTACTGCAAAATCAGTGAAATAATCTTCCAGTTGGCTGTTGGAAGGGGTAATTGAACCATTCCCGCTTCTTACAAAATGGAGACAGGATTATTATCAACTCAGCTGCTTAAAACATGAATGAAACTTCTGTGGCTCTTTTAAAAATGTGAAGAAAGTTACTAAATTAATGTTATTCTTTATTTATTTATTAACTTTTTAAAAAAATTTTATTGTGATTGGTGTATTTCTCTTTAATTGGGGAGTCTCTAGCATATATATGACCTGAGAGGAAGGGATCAACAAAGAGGGAGAGATTTTATTTATAATTGCAACATTTTATCAAATCCAATGCGCCATCGATTTGAAGATGAATAACTCTTTGTATTATCACTACAAAATAAAATATATATATATTGCACTCGACGGCACATAACAACACAACAACAACAATACCAACTTCAGAGATATGAAAATAGGTAATATACTAAATAAAAAATAAATAAAACTACTATACCCACCTGGAAGTTAAGCAAATCATTAGCGTAGTAGTGTATTTGTTGGATGCTAGCAAGTCAATTTTCCTGACAAAGTAGAACTGCCCCATAGGATATCCTGGCCGTAATCTTTAGGAAAGCAGATCACCATGTTTTTCTCCTGTGGAGTGGCTAGGTGGGTTTGAACCACCAACCTTCCAATTAGCAGCCAAGTACTCACCTGATGTGGTAAAATGAGTTCCTTTATGTGGCCTTTTACCTTGTTTTTTTTGGAATCACAGCTTAAGAGATTTTTCCCCTAAACCCTGAGGAGATACCATTGTATTAGTTTTCTACCCTAGAAAGAATGTCAAGTTGATTGACATTTCCTGGGTTAGTTGTAAACAACTTTAAGTTTGATACTTTTTGCCTGGCCTTGGGCTGCAGCTGCCATGTGACTGATCTATTTTATGTACCTTGCAGGGATTGGTCAATATACTCTAGACTATGAAAATGAAGTGAGTAAGGTCCATGAGGGCCATGCCTTTAAAATGGCAAGGAGTGTGCTTATATATGCAGGCAAGCCCACAGAGTTTTCAGAAAGCAGCAGAAAGGAGAAAAGGCAAGAGAGGCAAGAAGAGAGAAGAAGCAGAAAGAGAGAGCAGACAGAGACGCTCCTAAACAAGGTATAACATGGGTCAGGGGCTGTGACACAGAAGACAGTGAGAGGCCCAGAAGAGGCCCTGTGGCAGTCAGTGGTGACAGGCCCAAAAACGGCCTTGTGGCAGAGTTGAGGGTGACAGCAGAAATCTTGATGCTAGGAATGCAGCTAAGAGAGCTGAACAAAGCTGCTATACTGGCTATGAGGTGGGTCAATTAGCAGTGGAGAGGCCAGTGGTAGGGAGGCCAAAGGCAGGGAAGCCTGTATAGCCGAGAGAGGGGTGCAGGATCAAGAGGCCTATCCTTAGTGGACCAAGAGGAGCACTGTCCTGAAGGGGACAAGAGGAGGACATGCACAGCAGAGAGAAGGGCCTCCTTGCTTCTTGGCTGAGAAAGGCTGAGTGAGCTGTCCTGCAAGGAAGAAGGGAGGGCTATGCGCTTCACTTGGGGGGAGTCTTCCAGACTGCCTACATGCTTCTTCTTTTTTTTTTTTTTTTAAATTTGTATTGTGATTTGGGTGGACGTATACAGAACAAATTCATTTTCCATACAGCAGTTCATATACATTCTGTTTCATGACATTGACACAATTCCCTACAAGGTAACAGCTCTCTTCCCACTTCCTCTTGTAGTTACATCTTCCCTGTGCCCTTCCCTTCCATGCACTCCCACCCCCTGAGCTGGCTCCCTGTGCAAACACTGCCCTTCTGTTGTCCCATGATTGATCGCTCCAGGGAGTATATCTACCTGATGTAAATATTCCCCCATATGCCTGTCTATTGTTTGCCTGGAAGCCACAGGAGTGTGTTTAGCTCCAGACCTGAAGGGTAACTAGGTGCCATAGCCTCAGAGGTCTCACCAGGCTCTATCAGACCAGCAAATCTGGTCTTTTTTTTTTTTTTTTATGATTTTAAGTTTTGCCTACATGCTTCTTGATCCTGATCCCGAGTTACAGTCTCTTGATCCCGATCCCAAGTTGTGCCTTGTTATTTCTGTAATAAACCACTTACTACATGGTCTGTGAGTTCTGTGTTACCATTACTATGATATCAAATGCAGCAGAGAAGTGAGAGTGTCATTGGGGTAGGATGAGGGGAGAGATGGTGTCAGAAATGGTAAAGGAGTTGAAGAGTGGAGGTATGTCTGATCTCCACATCATCGGAGTCAGTGTTGGACTGACTGATCCTTGTTCTTATCCCTAAGAAATCTAGACAAGTTCTGACACTATCACTACTATTACTAGTAGTCCTAGATTGTACCTAGCAAACCTTTATGTTTTTACTGTGTGTCAGGCACTGTTGTTAGTACTTTACAAATAATAATTTAATCTTTGAAACACTCCTGTAAGTACTATTGTCATTTCCATTTTATAGATGAAGAAACTAAAGCATTGAGAGGTTAGGAAACTTGCCCAAGGTCAAGATGCTTAGCAGATCTAAGCATCCAGTCCATGAAGTCAGATCTCCCCAGAGTCTGTTCTGTTGTTGTTGTTATGTGCCATCCAGTCATAGCGTCCCCAACTCATAGCGACCCATCCTTGGGTTTCCAAGGTGGTGTCACTACAGAAGTACAATCTGTTCTAGGATATGTCTTTGTCCACAGTAAATGTCTGGTGAGTAAATGAACAAGTGAGTGAATGAATGAAAAAAATTATCAAAACTAGACATCAAGCAGAAAAATTAATATGAATGTCTCCCTTCTGTTTCCTTTATCCTCTGCCTGCATTTCCTAATGATGCTGTAACATAAATACCACAAATAGGCAGGTTTAAAGAACAAAATCTATTTTCTCATAGCTCAGGAGACAAGAATCAGGATGTGGCTTTAGGAAGAAGTCCTTCTTTGTCTATTTCATCTGCTAAAACAAAATAACCAAATTGTTACTGTGAAGTCAATTCCAACCAGTGGAGACCCCATATGTTACAAAGTAAAACTGAGGACCATAGGATTTTATTGGCTGTCACCTTTACAGAAGCAGATTGTCAGGCCTGTCTTCCATGGTGCCACTGATGGGTTCGAACTGCCAACCTTTTGGTTACTAACCAAGTGCAAACCTTTTGTACCACTAAGAAATCTACTTCATCTGCTAGTGGCCACCAATCCTTTTAATTCCTGGGTTTGTGTACTTACTTGCCTCTGCCATCAGATAGTATGTCTTCTTCTTGTTTCTGTGTGTATGTGTGTATCTGTGTGAAATCTGCTCTTTTTATAAACCAGAAGCAATTAGAGTTAGAACCCACGCAGGTATGTTCTCATTAACATAACAAAGAAAACTTTCAAAACAGGATTACTTCCACAGGTATAGGAGTTAGTATTCTATCACATATTTGGGGGAGATACAATTTAATTCATAACATCTTTTTAGTAACAAGGTTGTTTTTAGCATAGTGCCTAAGGCACTTGACTGCTAACCAGAAGGCTGGTGGTTCAAACCCACCAGCCACTCCTCGGAAGGAAGATGGGGCAATCTACTTCTGTAGTGATACTGCCTTGGAAGCCCAAGGAGGGGTCGCTATGAGTTGGGTCTGACTCGATGGCATATAACAACAGTTAGAACTTTGGTTAAGTTCATTAAATAGGAAAACAAGGATAGGGAGTGGGTTACTATGTATAAGAGGGAAAGAAACATTCCGTAATAACAGCCAGCAGGACAATTCTGTAACTATTACCCTGCTACTCATCTAACTCATCTAATGATTTTATCAATAATAAAATGCAGGTTTTGAAGAATGAAGAAGGTATTCTGGGGAAGAGTGCCACCTGTTGAATGACCATCACCATAACCTAAGAATCTTATCTGGGATGATACCCAAACAAAACCAAACCCACTGCAGTCTAGTCTATTCTAATTTGTAGTGGCCCTGGTAGGACACAGTAGAACTGCCCTACAGGTTTTCCGAAGCCTTAATCTTTATGAAAGCAAACTGCAACATCTTCCTCCTGTAGAGCAGCTGATGAATTTGAACCATCGACCTTATGGTTAGCATCCAACTACTTAACTACAACACCATCAAGGCTCCTTTCTAGGATGATAGGAAAGGGCAAAACAGTTTCAGAGGTGGACCTAAAATCAGAAACAAGATCTCCCGACATATGACTTTGAACCTAGAGCTAAATTCTTATCCAAGCCATGAAGATGGTAATGGCTCAGAAGTCCTTCTTAGTAAGGTGTTAAAGAACCTAGAAAAGATTTGGTTGGCCTGGACAGAGAGGACGCCACTGAATTCCATGGCCTGTCTTGTGGAGGTTCCATCTATGTCCTCTCAAGGGAAAGAAGAAAACTAACAACAATTGAGCCTCTGTTATGTGCTTTACAAATTTATTAATTTCACCTTCATTCATTCAATAATATCTGCTGAGCAACTACTTTTTGACAAGTACTGCCATTGTGGGGACAGCACGAACAAAGACAGTTCCCTGTTAAGGATAACTGTCAAGAAGCTTCCATGAGAGAGGAGGTTGGTGGTGGGAGTAAGAGAGAGAGACAAAAAATAAAGTGCTTAAGTATTTTCCATGCTGCAAAGAAAATAAAACTGGAAAATGGGAGAAGAGTACACATGTGGTGGTCATATGATTTAAACCTACCAATAACCTTCTACAATCATATCATCATTCCCATTTTACAGGCTCTGAATGTATTTTGGAGTCCCTGACTGGCACAAATGGTGAACACTCTCAGCTGTGAACTGAAAAATTGGAAAGCGGTTCAAGTCCATCCAGAGCTGCCTTGGAAGGGAGACCTAGCAATTCACTTTTGTTTCACTTTATTTTAAATTTTTGTGGTTTGGGTGAAAGTTTATAGAACAAATTAGTTTTCCTGGCAATCTATTTCTGAAAAATAAACCTTATGGAGCACAATTCTACTCTGAAAGACAAGAGGATACCATGAGTCAGAATCCACTTTGGCAACTGATGAGAGGTATTTAGCCCAAGGTCAGTAGAATTCAATCGTGAGCCAGTGAATGAACAATCAAGCTGGCTAGGATTTAAATCTCTGCCTTTCTGAGTCCAAAGCCCGTCCCTCACCAGGGCATGAGGTTGCCTAGAAAAACAGAGTCAGGGTAGACAATCAGTGCAGGATGTCCTAGTTCTCATGTTGTGTTAATGATCATCTACGTTTCATTCTAAAAGTTGTTTACAATAACCAAGTGTCTCTACCAGAGCATGTAGATATAAAGATAATGCCATGTAGGTATTTACATGGATTCTCCAAATCTGATCGTCTTTAGTCTTTAAGATCATATCTATAAGATGAAAAAGAAAGCCAAGGCCCTTCACTTCCTGCCATATGAAGCAGTATTGGCAATGAGGCTTATACTGGTCTTAAAAAGAATTTATTTATACATATATATATATGTATGTATATATATATATGTATATATATATATGTGTGTGTGTATATATATATATATATATATATGTATAAATTACATGAACTTCATCCATGTTAGAAGATGATGGACTTCCTTGTGCCTTTGCAGTAAAATGTCGTTTCTAGGAAGAGGAGCCAGGGAGAGAGATCTGTGGTGTAATTCCTGCCAAGTCATCTGCAGAACAAGGAATATTAGGTTACCGCTCTAGAGGAAGAGGTAACCCTTTGTGTTTTGGGTCGGAAGGATGTTGCCATCTCCTCTGCATGGCCAACGCGGGGTCCTTGTGTTGCTAGAGGCTCTCTTTTTGACAGCCTGGTGCTTCCTTGCTCCCCTCGGAAGCCGGAAAGGACATGTGTTTCCTCATCTCCTACTGCTTTCCTCCCCCAAGAGCAGGCACCCATTCTTAGGCTGCCAGTGAGCATAGTGGCTGGAAACCACATTAATACAAATGAATCTTGAAGAATTTATTGTCATTCCCAACCACCAAAGATGGCCATGCATCCTACAATTGGGTTTAAATCAGAGAGAAATTGCTTGGTTTGACAAGCCAGCTGCCAGCTGACTTAAAAAGCTGATTTTTCTCAACATCCAGAGATAACAAGTACAGAATAAATACATAGCTTTGTACGATGCTATGAGCAGCGTGTCTGTGGACAGCAGAGTGATCAGTGTGAACCCAGCCCTTGCCTCAGTCATCCCAGCCTCCTACTTACTATTATCTACCTACACCTTGTGGACTGCTTTCTTCCAAAAAGTAAGACATTATTTAACATGCTTTTATTTCATTTGAAAATGACTACAAGCATGTTGAAGAAATCACTCTTCAGGAAACATAAAATAACCAGAACAGACTCTACAGTGCTTTTTTAAAGTTACAACATGGAGGGATAATGCCAACACTTCAGTCTGTCAGCTGTCCCTGGATCATTCAGGGTTTTGTGTCCTGCTGTTATCCTTGAGGAAACAGATTCATGAAATGCTCCTAAGGCAAATGTGAGTTACAACCTGATTTAATATGGGCTCCCCTGATAAGATCTTTCTCATGTACAGTTGGTGAATTGTGCTTTTGCACAATTTTCCCCTCTCTGAGCGTATAAATCCTCAACCTCAAGACTGAGAGTCCACTCCCATTTTTGCATACAAATAGTCCCCCGACTCACAATGGGGTTCTGTTCCAGCAACTCTGTCATAAGTTCATTCTGACATTAGTTGAATGAAAGAAAGAGAGTCACTGAAGTTGAGTCAGATCCGACTCATAGCCACCGCTCCATGGGTTTCTGAGGCAGTATCACTACGGAAGTAGATTGCCCAGTCTTCCTTCCAAGGAGCGGCTGGTGGGTTTGAACTGCCAGCCTTCTGGTTAGCAGCCAGATGCCTTAGGCACTATGCCACTACAGCTCCCTATTAGTTGCATTCAGTACATATTACTAACAGTAAAACAAAACAAAACAAACTCACTGCCATCAAGTCAATTCCAACTCATAGCAACCCTTCCTTGGGTTTCCCAGGCGGTATCTCTACGGAAATAGATTGCCCAGTCTACCTTCCAAGTTGTGGCTGGTGGGTTCAAACTGCCAGCCTTCTGGTTAGCAGTCAAATGCCTTAGGCACTATGTCACCATAGCTCCCATTTGTTGTTGTGTGCCGTCAAGTTGGACCCGACTCATAGCAACCCCTCCTTGGGTTTTCGAGGCAGTATCACTACGGAAGTAGATTGCCCCATCTTCCTTCCGAGGAGTGGCTGGTGGGTTTGAACCACCAGACTTCTGGTTAACAGTCAAGTGCCTTTAGGCACTACGCTACCAGAGCTCCTAGAGATCCCATTAGGACGTACAAAAAAAAAAAAAAAAAAGATGGTCATTAAATGTGGTTTGGGGTAACTCTTGTACATTGTAAGTCCCAGGACTCCTAATAAGATTGTTGCCTTATTTATCCATCATCAGGTTTTGCATTAGATAACAGTAAGCGGGTTGATACATTGTCCATGAACATTAAAAAACAAAACAAAACAAAAATCAATTGCCTTTGAGTTGATTCCGACTCATAGTGACTTCATGTGTGTCAGAGTATAACTGTGCTCCGTAGGGTTTTCAATGGCTAATTTTTCTTTTTTTTTTAAATTGTGATTTGGGTGAAAATTTACAGAGCAAATTCACTTTCCATACAGCAGTTCACATACACTTTGTCTCATGACATTGACTACAATCTACCCCAATGCAACAGTTCCCCTCCCACTTCCTCTCCTAGTTACCTCTGCCCTGTGTCCATCCCTCCATGCACTCCTGACCCCTGAGCTGTCTCCCTGTACATAAACAGCCCTTCTTTCTCCCTTGATTGTTCTCTCCAAGGAGTATATATACCTCAGGTAAATGTTCAACTCATATGCCTGTCTTTTGTTTGGCTGGAAGCCACAAGTTTGGGTTCAATTCCAGACCTGAAGAGCAACTAGGGACCATAGTCTCCGTGGTTCCACCAGGCTCTCTCAGACCAGCAAACCTGGTCACCCCCCCTTTTTTTCCCAAATGATTTTGAGTTTTGTTCCACACTGTCCTCCCTCTCTATCCAGGGTCTCCTACATAGATTCCCTTCTGAGTGGTTGACAGTGGTAGCCAAGCACCATCTAGTTCTTCTGGTCTCACAGTCATATAGGCTGCGGATCTCATGGTGTACCAGTTGCTGGGACTAATTGTTTCCATGAATCTTTGGTTTTCTTCATTCTTCTTTGCTCTGGATGAGGAGAGCCCCCTTGTTGTATCTAAATGGCTGCTTGCAAGCTTTTAAGATCCCAGTCGCTATTCGCCAAAGTAGGAGGTGGAACAGTGTTTTGTGTAGTATGTTATGCCAATTGAGCTTGATGTCCCCTGCAACTATGGTCCTGAGCCCACAGGTTCAACTACTTGGTCCCTCTGGGTAGCTGGCTGTGACCAAGAAGTGACTACAACCATGTCCCTTGTCAGTTCTACTATACACCTGGGAATTCAGATCATACAAATACACTTATAGGACCATTGTCTATCAACCCTATACATGGTCTTGGGTACATTCCCCACTTCATAGACATACCTAATAGTTCAGCCTGTCCACCCATCTATCCTCCCATATACCCATGTTTGCCTTCACTGACAATGCAGTACTGTATGTGTGAAAGGGTTCATCTTTGCTGTCTGTACCTCCCGTGTACCTCTCTATGTCTTCCTCTTACTCAACGCCACCATGTTGACCACTCATATTTGGTACATTGTCAATGGCTACATTTTAAGAATCAGATTGTCAGTTCTTTCTTCTGAGGTGGACTTGAACCTTCAACCTTTCAGTTAGCAGTGAGGTGGATTAACCATTTGCACCACTCAACTACTCAACTCATGGACATAATTTGTATGAAAGGATACATTTCCTTTTCCTATTTCTCCAACTGTCTGGACACTCAGAATGATTCTAAGTGACTATATCTTTTGCTTTCTCTGCCTTTTTGTTTCCCTGGTCTTTTAATGTAGCTCTCTTAGTATCTTGGCACCTTATTATCTCCATGTCTTGGTCAAAAGAAATTGATTGATTATACCATAATGATGATATGTCTCACCTGAGACATTCATGTATTCAGCTAGTGTTTGATGGAGAACTCCCTTGGTGTCATGCTGTATTGAGCCAGGAATGATCCAAAGACCTGTTACAAGTAAGGCCAGTGAACACAATGGGGAAAGAACAATTTAAAGAAAAGTCTTGGAGGCATGCCAACTTTGGAGAAATGCAACACTACAATTTAGTGAGGTAGGGGTGAGAGATATGCCTGAGTGCTGGTCAGAGGTAAGGTGGAGGAAACTGGGACATAGATGGGTTAGCTTGCATCTCAATTGCATTGTTGTTGTTGTTGTTGTTATGTGCCGTCGAGTCAGCCCCGACTCATAGCGACCCTTCCTTGGGTTTCCGAGGCAGTATCACTACAGAAGTAGGATTGCCCAACCTTCCTTCCGAGGAGTGGCTGGTGGGTTTGAACCGGCAGCCTTCTGGTTAGCAGTTAAGTGCTTTAGCCACTATGCTACCAGAGCTCCTCAATTGCATTAAACCTTGGCAAAACTCGGAAACCAAACCAACTGCCATCAAGTCAATTCTGACACTTTGTGACCCTACAGGGCAGAGTAGAACTGCCTTATAGGGTTTCCAAAGCAGCCAAATGCTTTAACTGCTATGCCACCAATGCTCCTTAAACCTTGGCAGAGACTGAATACTGAAGCTAGAGGCTAGATGTTAAGAACTATGAAACCTGGCATATGACCTTGTCAAGCTCTCTAAAGACCTGGGCCCCAGCAGACTAAACCCCTTACCCCACAAGCTATGCAAGCATCTATTGTGTCCATCAATGACAAAATAGAATGTCCAGACCCTTTCATTTCTAATGCAGTCACCATTAGGCTGCTTTATCCATCTTGGAATTTTAGATTACCACTGCCCCACCCCTCACAAGTCTCTTTACTCTTGATTTTAAAATAATATGCCGTATCATCACCAGAAATGTGCTTGTGGCAAATGGGATGATTGATATTTATACTTGGCACCTCTTCTACAGCCTCCAAATGTCCATGTATTCATAAACATCAAAGACTAACAATAATAATGCACATACTTTTTATTATAACCTCTGGTTAATAAGATCCTTTTCAAAATCATCTTTTCATCCTAAATGGTGTAATATATAAAACATAGGATTATATACGTATATGTCTGAGTTGACACTTTGGTTTATTTGGTATAAGCAGCTATATGGCTCTGGGGAAGCCAAGAAATTTGAAAATATTAGATGTACAATGAAATAGGTATTTAATTAAGTTTTATTAGGGAAACTCAAATACAATAGTCTATACAAATTGTTCATTATTCAAATCCCCAATGTGCAAAGCTGCAGTTTATGTGTCAGCCACTTGCGCAGCACTGGTTTTGAATAATTCTCTTCACACTGATGTCCTTAGCTCTCTCTCCATCTGTTGCTACATTACTATCTGAATTTCCAGAGGAGAGGCATATTTTTAAAATCCTTTCTGTCTTCCTCTTTGCATTTCTCTGTGGTTTTAAAAATGTGTTCTCCTAAAGTGATGTTAATTTCAGTTCAGGCAAATAGTTGTCTCCAGTCTGTTAGGATGGGAGGTGCTTTTGTTGGTTCTTTTTTTGGTTTTCATAAATTATGACGTGACACAAATAGGAGTGAAGTCAGTTAGTCTGACCCCAGAAAGCCAAGTAGAGAACCAAATGGTTTCTAAATGAAATAAAAAGTCAGCCGAGCATCTTGGCTTCAAGGCTGTAAGAGTAAGGAGCACAAGAAAACAGTTCTGTGGAAATAATTTAGATCATGAGATTTTGTTGGGAAATGGGCAGAAAAATGACCTAGTCTCATCAGTATTGCTAATGATTGCAATGGTTTATATTGGGCAAAAAATAACCAGGAAGCGAAAAGAGCAACCTGTGCCTAAGCAGTTTTGGTAGAGAACACATTACTTTTTCTTCAATCAGTATATCTCAACTTCAATTTCTTAGAAATTTAGACATGAGCAAAGAGTTTGGAGTACTGATTTATAAATAAAGATGAGAGGTATCAAGCATGTATAAAACCAAACCAAACTCATTGCCATCAAGTGGGTTCCAACTCATAGTGACCCCCACTGGGTTTCCAAGATGGTAAATCTTTACGGAAGTAGATTGCCCCATCTGCCTTCCGTGGAGTGGCTGGTAGGGTTTGAACTGATGACCTTCAGTCAAATGCCTTAGGCACTGCGCCAGCACAGCTCTTTAAGTATGTATAATGCAACTAAATAAAAGGAGAAACTGAGAAAAATCTAAGTATAATTTGAAAAATCTGAGTTCCAAGAGAAAGGGATATTTAAAAAAAAAAAAAAGGAAAATTGCTCCAGTCACAGGAAAGAAGAAAATCTGTAGCTGAAAATGAGGAAAAATTTTGGGTAAAGCATCATCATAAAAGCAAGAATGCATATTCAAACTTACAGTACATTTTCAGAAATCAAATCTGTGCCCAGCCAAGCGTTTTAAGGTTCATTAGAAAGAGTGTACAGGTACAAAAACAGTTGTATACACAAGTAATTGGTATTGAATCCTCACGGAGTCTCTCTTTTCTTCCATCCTACTCCCACTGCACCGCCTACCCCAATTTTAAACAATCATGATCTTTGGATGGACTCCTGCAGTCCTTGGGGGATTTCTGTTTTGTTTTTGAAACGATTCCTGATCGTCTCATTTTTCTCTTTCTCCGGTGTTTTGCTGTTCCTCTCCCCACCCTCACCTGAAGTTTCCTTTGAATCATAGTATTACTGTCTTTGGTGACTCACTCCTACCTTGCAACCTTGATGGAAAGAAAACAAAACAAAATAATAATAGTAAGTTGCCATTGACTCTTTAGGACCCATAGTGACCCAGTAAGCCAGACAACTGTCCCATAAAAACCAAAACCAAACTCACCGCCAATGAACGGGATTCGACCCATATCGACCCCTCCTTGGGTTTCTGAAGTGGTGTAACTACAGAAGTTGATCGCCCAATCTCCCTTTGGAGGAATAACTGGTGGATTTGAACCGCTAGTCTTCCGGTGAGCAGTCAAGTGCCTTAGGGACTACACCACCAGAGCTCCCAACTGTCCCATGTTGTTGTTGTTGTTTGCCGTCCAGTCGGCCCGACTCATAGCGACCCCTCCTTGGGTTTCTGAGGCAGTATCACTACGGAAGTAGGATTGCCCAACCTTCCTTTAGAGGAGTGGCTGGTGGGCTTGAACCGCCGGCCTTCTGGTGAGCAGTCAAGTGCCTTAGGCACTATGCTACCAGGGCTCCTAACTGTCCCATAGGGTCTGCAAATCTGCAATCTGGTGGGTTCTTACCGCTGACCTTAGGGTTAGCACCCAAGCGCTTAACCACAGCACCACCAGGGCTCCTTGATGGAAAGAAAACCAAAGGGAAATTGAGAACACATTGCAGTTTACATCTCTCCAAAGAACAATGGCTGGAGTATGTTCCTATTTCTTGACTAAATTTTGGGATAGAAGATAAAACCCAGAACTACCACCAGATTGAAGGGAGAAGTAGGGTGCGCTGCCGGCAGAGGAGCGGAGGGGCGGAGCCATTGTGATCTGAGCTTGGGGCGAGGAGGAGCATTCCAGGGGCTGTGTTGGCAGGACCTTCCTACAAGTGTCAGACAGGGGGCGCTGCGGACTCTGCCATCTGTCCAGAAGGATCAGAAAGGAATGTGTCTGTGGATGGAACAAAGAGACCTCAATTGCATTAAATCTTAGCAAAACTCGGAAACCAAACCAACTGCCAGCAAGTCAATTCTGACTCTTTGTGACCCTACAGGGCAGAGTAGAACTGCCTCATAGGGTTTCCAACGCAGCCAAAGGCTTTAACTGCTATGCCACCAGAGCTCCTTAAACCTTGGCAGAGACTGAATACTGAAGCTAGAGGCCTGATGTTAAGAACTATGAAACCTGGCATATGACCTTGTCAAGCTCTATAGACCTGGGCCCCAGTAGGCTAAACCCCTTACCCCACAAAAACCATCAAGTGCCCATATCTTGCTCTCAGTTTGCACATGCAACCTTCTCTCCTGTACCCTAAACTCTTGATGGGGCCCACTTTCCTTGAATGCTGAGAGCTGAAGGACACACATTTTTATCACCCATCTCTAGGCGTTAACATCTTTGGCAGCTAAGAGAGAGAGGTCAAGGCAGAAACACAAGCCTGGCCTAGTCAGAAGGGGGTGGCAGTGAGGTTCTGGGTCCCCAGGGTAAGGGCACAGAGGGGCTGGGGCTGGACGCTGAAGACAGGCATATAGCAGGGGATAGGAAAGGAGGTGGGACAATGGGAAAGTGGCTATACAGTTTCAGGAAAAAAGTGGGAGTCACAGCACAAGCCTGTAGGAAGATAGGGGTAGATGGTGGGGGAGTGGGGTGGGGTAGATGTTGGTGCTGAGAACTGAGTCACTCTCCTTTGAGGGCAAACTTGCACTCTCCTCAGGAAAAGTCTTGCCATTCAAGAGGAATTTTCAGAAGGCGGCTTGGTGATCATCTGTTGTTCTCACAACTCAACCCCCATCCAAGAATCAAAAAATTCCTCTCTGACACTCATGCTGTCTCCATGAGTCAGAGTCAACTTGACTGGCTACTGGTTACAGGGAGGGTTGGGGAAAATGGGGGCAACTGCTTATGTGAATTTTGGGGGAAGGAATGAAAAATCTTCTAAAATTAAACTATGATGATGGTTGCACAACTCTATGAATATTAAAAAAAAAAAAAAAAAGTTAAAGGGATGCTACAAACTAGAGGATGTAACCACAATGGAGGGAGAACTGCTCATTTTCAGTGGTAACTGGCCTTAACTTGAAGACTTGTTTGTTTTCCAGATTTCTCCAAAAGAGAATCATGGTTTGGCAGGTGGAATAAGGAGTAGGTAGGAAGATCTGACAATGCAACTGAAGAGAAGGAGGATGAAGGCATGAATTGCAAGTTAGTGTGAAGAAAAGGAGTTGAGGATAATGTCAATCATTGCTTGGGAGGGAAGCTAAGGGGTTCTTCCAACAGCAACTAGCTTTTCTCTACCCTCTAGAGATCCTCATTAACTTCACATAGGAGCCGCCCAGCAGTAGGCCTAGAGACCAACAATGCCTCCTAGCTTTGACATCTACTAGACTGCCACCCTCTTTCCTTAAAGAGTAGATGCAAACCACCTTTGTGTGGTAACTGAATCCAGTTGTCTGAATTCTTACTTCACAGTTTTACTGATTGGGCTTGGTAGCACACACTTGTTCCTGAACAGCAGAGGGCACTCTTAGCATGTAGACAAATCTGGGCTGACTAGCACAGGAAAAAGGTAGTAGTTGGGTTAGAATCTGCAGTCCATTAGATCTAATGCAATTAGGTTAGAATAACATAGGTTGGAATTTAGAACACAATTTGTCACATTCTTGAAATAGTGACTTGGCATACATGCCACTGTAATAAAATAAAACAGAGCTCTACTGCCCTGTGAATTCTTAGAGGGATGATTTATTTAGACTGGACTGTACATTCTTTCATTAACAAGGATTTGTTGAGTGCTTGTTATGCATGAGCAGTAGTTATTCAGGGGTGGAATTCTCGCCTTCCATGAGGGAGACCCGGGTTTGATTGCTGGCCAATGAACCTCATGCATGGCTACTACACGTCTGTCAGTGGAGCCTTGCGTGTTGCTAGCAGAGCTTCAAGACTAAGGACTAGGAAGAAAGGGCTGGTGACCTACTTTTGAAAAATCAGCCCATGAAAATCCCAAGGATCACAACAGTCTGATCTGCAACTGATCATGTGGATGACGCAGGGCTGGGCAGTGAGCATTTTGCTCAGTTGTATATGGAGTCACCATGTGGCAGGGGCTGACTTGATAGCAGCTAACAACAACAACGTTTTGCACAAAATACTGGGCATTTGATACAATTTAAAACTGTAAATCCATGAATTGTGTCAAATGCTACTGCTGATGACTTTTAAAAATAAAAATCGTATTATCTGTATGCATGTTTAAGACTTGAACTTAGAATGCAATAGAATTCTATTCAAGGATGCAGTGTTGTCAGGAAACAGCTGATCAAGAAGGAGGGAAAACTGGCTTTTTAATCTAATTTCCCTGCCAACTCAACTGTAGGAAAGTGTAATAATAACGAAATTTATTCAGTGCACACTGAATGCCAAGCACTGCTCTAAGTGCTTTACAACATTGATAATGAAGTGTGCTTCATAGACCAGTGGCATGGCCTTCACCCAGGAACTTGTTAGAAATGCAGACTCTCAGGTCCCACCCCATATCTATTGATTCAGAATCTACATTTCAAAGAGACTTGTAGGCTCATTAAAGTATCAGAGGAAACTTCCTGCTATGTATCCTCTTCCTGAATCCCATAACATTTTAAACAGAGGTGCTATTATTATCCCTATTTTATAGTGGGAAACTGAGGCAATGACAAGTAACTTGCCCAAAGCAAAACTGGGATTTTTTTTTTTTAATTGTGCTTTAGATGCAAGTTTACACAGCAGAGTTTGTTTTACATTCAACTTTTCATGTACATTTGATTTCACTCTCCAGTTACCATCCCCAACCCTAACCCACTTCTCCTCCCCTCCCTGCCCAGTAACCCCCACCCACCATGCCCTTCATAGTTATGCACTCCTGTGTGTCCTGCATTTCCTCCGTGTGAATGTTGCCCCTCTGGTGCCCTGTGGTCAACTGCTCCAGGGAATGGCTCTCCATAGAGTATGTGGGTGCATCACCCTGGTTGAGTGGTCTGCGCGTATGTCTTATTTGCTATTGGGTTGAGAGCCAGCCCCTGCGAGTGAGTTTTATTCCAGCCCCGAAGTGTATCCCAGGGCCATAGTATTGGGGTCCCACCAGACTCCATCCAACCATTAATTGTGGTCATTATCGTGTTTTTGGTTTTTGTTCCACGTGTTTCCTCCCACTCTATCCAGGATCTCCAGTTCTGATCCCTTCCCAAGTGGTTGGCATTTGTGGTAGTTCAGTTTGTGTGTCAACTTGGCTGGGCCTTGTTGCGTGGCTGGGCCTGGTTGAGTGGCTGGGCAGCTGGCTGTAGTATTCTCCATGATGAGACTGATAATCCACTCCATGGTGGAATCTACTGGGAGCGGCTGAGTAGCTGCTTTTGGGTATGTGGTCTGCTTCCCATATACAAGAAACAACTTTGGGAATGGTCTCCAGCTTATGTTATGCGTGGATCCTGCATGTAGTTGTGTCATTTGTTCAGATGCCTGCCATGCTCTGCTGACCTTGATACTTTCAATGGACTTGAATTAATGGCCTGCTATGTGGTTTGGCAACATCGGGACTGTGCCATTTTATTTGTCAGCCTTGGGCTTGTTAGCCTCAGCAGCCAGTAGCTACTTGACTGAAGAGATGCCTCTAGCTTCAGTGGACCAGGAGCAAGAGGCAGAGCTGAAGCCCAAGGTCAAAGGGCTTTCACCCAGCCCTAGAGCCTGACACTTTGAACTTGAACTTCTAGCTTCCCAAACTGTAAGAGAATAAACTCCTGTTTGTTAAGGCCATCCTATTTGTGGTGTATTCTTGTCAGAGCAGCACTAGGGAGCCAGAACAGTGTTGGTAGCCCGGCACCATCTAGTTCTGCTGGTCTCGAAGTCCATCATGTCTTAGGGCTGACTGCTTCCAAATGCCCTTAGTTTTTTGCACTCTTCTTCTCTTCCGATGATGGAAGACCATTAGCTGCATCTTAGATGGCTGCTCGAAAGCTTTTAAGACCCCAGTCACTACTCACCAATGTATATTGTGGAACAAGATTTTTATGTATTTTGTTGTGCCAGTTGAGTCTGCTGTCCCCCAATACTGTGGTCCTGAGTCAGTAGATCCATTGGATATCTCTCCCACAGTGTCTGGCTATCTGTAAGGGATTGCTCTATGTCTGTTTTCTGTTGTTTCTGTATGGATGTGAGCATTTTTTATCACTGCTATCTGTGCAAGATTAGCTTCAGCTGAATCTCTCCTTGGTCTAGCGTATACTCCCGTTCACTGACCCCCATCTGATCTTCTCAGATGTTATGTGTTTATCTGTAGCCAGCTGTTCTGTGTTAATGGTAATGCAGTATTGTGGATATACTGGTATTAGCCTCTGTCGTCTATATCTTAAGTGCACAATGGTGTCCTCCCTTTCCCCATGTTACCATGGTGGTCACAGACTCTTCCATACCATCCCTCCTTTTACCCACCTCAGCATGTGGCCCCCAACTAGCCTGAAATTATTTCCACCCTCCTTCTCCCCTCCCCGGTAACCTACAAAGTAAGTTCCCTTCCTTAAGCAAGCCCTTTCTTGTCTTTTTACAGTAATGGGCTCATACAATATTTGTCCTTCTGCGATTGACTTATTTCACTCAGCATAAGCAAAGCTGGGATTTTTTAACTCAGAAAAAAAAAAAAAAGCTCTTGCCCATGCTCTTATTCATATTTCCTAATTTTCTCTCTTCTTTTTCTCCCCCCTTTTTTTTCATATGCATAAAATGGATATAATAAACCTTACTATTGTGTTGGTTAAATAGCCACTGTTCAAAAATGTAGTCGAAATCTTTAAAGTAAAAGTACTTTTTTATGGATTAGTTATACAAAGTAAAGTCTAAACATTCCTTTTTTGGTAGTGTTTTGTTTACCAATATGTTTGTTTTTATGTCTGCTTCCCCCACATCTAACACACTCCTACCCCAGGGCCTTTGCATTTGCCCCAGGTACCTGTATGGCTAGCTCTCTCACTTCCTTCAAGTCTTTGTTTAAATAATTCTTTCTCTAAAAACTTTTCTTGACTACTTACTTGAAAGGAGCTCTGGTAGTGTAGTGCACTTGACTGCTAACCAGAGGCTGGTGGTTCAAACCCACCGGCCACTCCTCGGAAGGAAGGTTGGGCAATCTACTTCCGTAGTGATACCACCTTGTAAACCCAAGGAGGGGTCACTATGAGTCGGGTCTGACTCAACAGCACATAACAATAGCAACAACAATACTTACTTGAAATTATAACTGTCTCTTTCTAAGAAAATCATGCAGAAAGGAAACAAGGAAGCCCTTCTCAAAACTGAGGCAAAAGAGATTTTATAAGCCAAGAAGTCTGTGTAGAAAGACATCTATGACTAAAAGAAGAAAAAGATTTCTACATCTCCCTGCTTTCTGTGGCCTAGGACATTGAATACTGAAAGCAGACCACATAGTCTTAGAAGAATGCTCCAAGAAGAACAAGCTTGACTACTATGCTACCATCAGGTTCCCCCTAGTTTCCAAGTGATTAATGAAAATGATGGAAGACAACAACATATTGATGTTCATGGCAGTCTTCAAGGGCAGATCTAGCAAGCTGTGAGGATGCTCTGCCACCCTGGAATGGCCAAGGTCAATACTATGGGGATGGAAAAAAGCATATCTTAGACTAGACTACTATGATATTTTGAATACTGCCAACAAATGGATGCTATAAATGGAGTCCAGCTCTTCAGTTTTAAATACACTAAGGTTTTCCACTACCCAAAGGGAAAAAAATGACAACTAGGATCCCCCTTTATGCACACACACATACACATACACATCTTATTTCTTCCCTTTGCTTTATTTTTCTCTGCAGCACAATCTGATAAGTATACTTTATTTGTTTATTGTTTACCTCTTCCCATTAGAATGTAAATTTCCATAAGGAGAGAGATTTTTGTCTGTTTTGTTCACTGTGCAGTCCTTAGCTGTCAGAGAAATGCCTGGTACAGTACTGGTGCTTTATATTTGTTGAACAAATGAGTGCATGAATAAATAAGTGAATGGTTCCTACCTGATTGCAAACTTCTTAAGATCTTGGACCATGTTATACTTAGTTTCATACCTCAAAAATACAGCAGCACGATTGGTAAAATTAATGTTTATTGAAATACAGTTATTATTAGCATACTTATAGAAAGGGGCTCTGTTGGTGCGGTGGTTAGGTGCTCAGCTGCTAACCAGAAGGTTGGTAGTTCAAACCTACCAAACACTCCACAGGAGAAAAAGATGTCACTCGGTTTCTTTAAAGATGTAGACACTTGGACATCCTATGGGATAGTTCTACTCTGTCCTATAGAGTCACTATGAGTTGTAATCAACTAGACTACAATGGGTTTGGGTTCTTTGGAGGATACTTATTGAAGTTTGAACTGCACATGGTCATGTCACCAGTATCTTTTGTTCTGATTTTTAAAAAATCTGAAATTGGTGCTACAATTCATAAGAGAAGCCCACTCAGCTGTAATAAATTGTAAGTATATGCTGTATATTCCATGTCCACATTTTTTAGAAATTCATATTTGATAGGGAATTTAAATTGTATAGATAAAAATTTTAGTAGCTTGTAAAGATAGAACTTTTTATATAATGTAATTCAGTTACTTTAAGAAGATTCTCTGTTTGTTAGAAGTGTAAAAACTATTATTTGTTGTGACAAGTGTCAAGGTAAACCTCTTCCCCTACCCCCAAGGTAACCATCTTAATGAGCAATTAAGCATGTGAGATCCATGGAATTCATCCATGTGTAATTTTTCCAACTCCAGTGGTTTAAAAACAGCAATATTATATTTATATTTAAAAAATGAAATTTAAATTTTAGTCATGTGGAGAGGTCAAAGATGTCAAGTTTACTAAAATGTAAAAGTTTTACATTTACTAAAATGTCTCATTTGCATTTTGGGTCTTGTTGGAGTTGGAAGATCCTCTCTAAAATACTCTTTACTTTCTGAGTTTCAAAGCAATAATGAGATAGATAACAGAGTTCAGCAGATAGAGACATAATTATCCATCCCGTGATTGGCAAAGCTGGATTGAGGACAATGGTTGAATCTTTTGTCACAAACCAGTCAGCACCAGGTCTAGATAATATAGGATGACAAACTGTAGAAGAAAGGAGGTCTGGTGTCTTAGTGCCTAAGGCATTTGACTGCTAACCAGAAAGCTGGTGGTTCAAACCCACCAGCCACTCTGCAGAAGGAAGACTAGGCAATCTACTTCCATAAATGTTTACCACCTTGGAAGCCCAAAGAGGGTAGCTAGGGGTCGGAATTTACTCGATGGCAGTGAGTTTGGTTTGGTTTTGGGTTAACCTTACAAGATACTGTTGACCCACTTACTCAGAATCACTCCTTCATATGCTTTTTGTCCCAGTATTAGGGAGAGAGACCATGAACCTTCTAGAAGGCAAGGTAAGCCAAAAGCCTATTGTGTTTACCAGATGAAATAGAAAAAGTTGTTTGTTGTTGGGTGCCATCAAGTCATCTGTGACTCATGGCAACCCTATGCACAACAGAACAAAACACTGCCCAGTCCTATGCCAGCTCCACGATCTTTGCTATACCTGAGCCTATCATTGTAGCCACTGTGTCAATCCATCTTGTTGAGGGCCTTCCCATTTTTCATTGACCCTCCACTTTACCAAGCATGATATCCTTCTCCAGGGACTAGTGCCTTCTCACAACATGACCAAAGCAGGTGAGACAAAGTCTGGCCATTCTCACTTCCAAGGAGCATTCCAGCTGCACGTCTTCCAGGACAGACTTGTTAGTTCTTTTAGTGGTCCATGGTACATTTGACATTCTTTGCCAATACCACAACTCAAAAGCATCAACTCTTCTTCAAGTCTTCCTTATTCATTGTCCAGCTCTCACATGCCTAAAAGGTGATTGAAAATACCATGGCTTGTGTCAGGCATACCTTAGTCTTCAAGGAGATATCTTTGCTCTTCCGCACTTCAAAAAGGTCTTTTGCAGCAGATTTACCCAGTGCTATATGTATAGGAGCTCTGGTAGCATAGTGCCTAAGGGACTTGACTGCTAACCAGAAGGCTGGCAGTTCAAACCCACCAGCCACTCCTCGGAAGGAAGATTGGGCAATCTACTTCTGAAGTGATACTGCCTCGGAAACCCAAGGAGGGGTTGCTATGAGTTGGGTCTGACTTGATGGCAAACAACAACAACATATGTCGTATGATGTCTTGACTGCTGTTTCCATTGGTGTTGATTGTACAACCAAGTAATATGAAGTCTTTGACAACTTCAATCTTTTCTCCATTTATTGTGATGCTGCTTATTGGTTCAGTTGTGAGGATTTTTCTTTTCTTTATATTGAGGTGTAATTCATACTGCAGACTATATAGTCTTCAATCTTCATCAGTAAGTGCTTCAAGTCATCCTCACTTTTAGCAAGCAAAGTTGTGTCGTCAGCATATCACACATTGTTCATGAGTCTTCCTCAATTCTGATGCCACATTCTTTTTCATATAGTCCAGCTTCTAGGATTATTTGCTCAACATACAGATTGAATAAGTGTGAAAGGATACAACCCTGACATCCTCCTTTCTTGATTTTAAACCATGCAGTGTCTCCTTGTTCTGTTCAAATGACAGCCTCTTGGTCTATGTCCAGGTTCCTCATGAGTACAATTAAGTATTCTAGAATTTCCACTCTTCTCAAGTTATCCACAATTTGTTATGATCTACACAATCAAATATTTTGCATAGTCAATAAAACACAAGTAAACATCTTTCTGGTATTCTTTGCTTTGAGCCAAAATCTATCTGACATTAGCAATGATATTCCTAATTCCACATCCTCTTCTGAATCCACCTTGCATCTCTGGAAGTTCTCTGTGAATATACTGCTGCAACCATTTTTGAATTATCTTTAGTAAGATTTTACTTGCTTATGATGTTGATGATGTTGTTCAATAATTTCCACATTCTGTGATATCACCTTTCTTTAGAATGGGTACACATATGGATCTATTCCAGTCAGTTGCCCATGTAGCTATCTTCCAAACCTCTTGGCATAGCTGAGTGAGTGCCTCCAACATGGCATCCATTTGTTGAAACATCTCAATGGGTATTCCGTCAATTCCTGGAGCCTTTCTTTTTTCCCCCACCGATTCCTTCAGTGCAGCCTTAACTTTTTCCTTCAATACCATGGGTTCCTGATCATATGCCACTTCCTGAAATGGGTAAAGAAAATAGAAAGAGTTAACGGAAATACAACCAGCCTGGACAAAGAAAAAGCTGACCTAGCTCAAGTCTTTTCTCCAACTAAGCAAGCAAAAACATCCCCCACCATCATCTGGGGAGGAGCAAGTGAGGGTCACTGAGACAGGCAGATCCTCTCTTCCCATTATAATTAAGTAAATTTTTAAAATTTAATATACCTTAGTGTACTACATATATAGGAGCTCTGCTGACATCGTACCTAAGGCATTTGACTGCTAACCAAAAGGCTAGTGATTCAAATCCACCAGCCACTCCTTGGAAGGAAGGTTGGGCAATGTACTTCCATAGTGATACTGCCTTGGAAACCCAAAGAGGGGTCGCTATGAGTTGGATCTGATTTGACGGCAGTGAGTTTCATTTTGGTTTTGCACTAAATATATAGAAAAATGCACAGATCATAAATGAGCTCAATGTGTTTTTACAAAGTAAACACATCCACATAACCAGCAACAAGATTTTAAAAATAAAAGGACAAAACCTAGTATCTTAAAATCCTCATTCATTCCCCTATTCAGCCAATATGCTCCCTTCAAGGGTGATCATTATCCTGACTTCTAAAACTATAGCTTAGTTTCACATATTTCTGAATTTTATATAAATGAAACCATATATAACACGTTGTCTTTTTTTGTCTGGATTCCTTCATTCAACATTCAACATAGGAGATTCATCCATATTGTTATATGTAATTATAGTGTTCATAACCAAAAGAAACCAAACCCACAGCCACAGAGTTGATTCTGACCCATAGAAATCCTCTGGAACAGAATAGAACTGCTCCATAGGATATCTAAGACTATAAATCATTACTGAAACAGACTGCCTCATCTTTCTCCCATGGAGTGTCTGATGGATTCGAACTGCCAACTTTTTGTTAGCAGGCAAATGTGTTAACCACTATGGCACCAGGGTGCCTGGTTCATTTTCATAGCTGGTTAATATTCTCTTATTTATCCATTCTACTGTTGATAAGCACTAAGTTAATTTTAGTTTGGGAACATCACAAATTGTCTTGGATGAACACTCTGATGTAATTTTTGGTTCCATGAACATATATCTCTGGATATATATCTAAAAACAGAACTCCTAGACTAAAGGTTATTCATATATTCATCTTTAGAATATTCTGCTAAATAGTTTTCTGGAATGGGTGTATAAATTCTATAGTCCTATCAGCTGTGCATGAAAATTCCTCTTGTTCTGTGCTCTCATCAATAATCAGAATTGATGTCTTCTTTATAGTAGCCACATCCTGGTGATTGTATAGTGATTTCATATTATAATTTTATCTCTCATTATCCTGATGATTAATGAAGCAGAGCACCTTTCCATGTGTTTTTAAGCCTTTGCAGATCCTCATTTATGAGGTTCCTGTTCTGTCTGACTTCTGTAAGTCAGAGCTATAGGTCACGTTCTCCAAGAAGCAGTCTTTGGAAAGTAAAAATCTCAGAATCAATACCTTGGGAGATTTTCATTCCACCAATGAGAATAAGGGAAGTAACATTCCATCATAAAAAACTAGAAAACTAGACAAAATGCATGGAACAGTTCTTTTCAGATAATGGATAATACACAGCAAAGCTTACTTTCACTGAATAGCAGTGAAACACTGATACATCATTGGAAAACTTTATAAATAGCCCTGAAAGATTGTCCAATATAGTGCTAGAAGATGAGCCCCTCAGGTCTGAAGGCACTCAAAATATGACTAGGGAAGAGCTGCCTTCTCAAGTAGAGCCGACCTTAATGATATGGATGGAGTAAAGCTTTGGAGACCTCCAATTGCTGATGTGGCACAACTCAAAATGAGAAGAAACAGCTGCAGACACCCATTAATAATCAGTACATGGAATGTACGCAGTACGAATCTAGGAAGATTAGAAATTGTGAAACATGAATTGAAATGCATAAAGATCGATATCTTAGGGATTAGTGAGCTGAAATGGACTGGTTTTGGCTATTTTGAATCAGACAACCATATAATCTACTACGCCAGGAATGACAAATTGAAGAGGAATGGAGTGACATTTGTTGTCACAAAGAATGTTTCATGATATATCCTGAAGTAGAATGCTGTCAATGATAGGATAATATCCATATCCCTGCAAGGAAGACCAGTTAATACTATTATTCAAATTTATGCACCAACCACTAAAGCCAAAGATGACAAAATTGAAGATTTTTATCAACTTCTGCAGTCTGAAATTGATTGAACATACAATCAAGATGTACTGATTATCACTGGTGAATGGAATGCAAAAGTCGGAAACAAAGAAGAATCAGCAGTAGTTGGAAAATATGGCCTTGGTGATAGAAATTATGCTGGAGAAAGCATGACAGAATTTTATAAGACCAATGACTTATTCATTGTAAATACCTTTTCTCAACAATACAAACGGCAGCTACACACATGAGCTTTGCCAGATGGGGTACACAGGAATCAGATTGACTGCATCTGTGGCAAGAAGTGATGGAGAAGCTCAATATCTTCAGCCAAAATGAGGCCAGGAGCTGATTGTGGAACAGACCATTAATGGCTTACATTCAAGTTCAAGTTCAAGTTGAAGAGAATTTAAAAAGTCCATGAGAGCCAAAATATGACCTTGATTATATCCCTCCTGATTTTAGAAACCATCTAAAAAATAGATTTGATGCACTGTACACCAATGTCTGAAAACCAGAGGAAATACGGATGACATCAAGAACATCATCCATGAAGAAAGCAAGAGGTCATTAAAAAGACAGGAAAGGAAGAAAATACCAAAATGGATGTCAGAAGAGACTCTGAAACTTGCCCTTGAACAGAGAGTAGCTTAAGCAAATGGATGAAATGACAAGATAAAAGAGCTAAACAGAAGATTTCAAAGAACAGCTTGAGAAGACAAAGCCAATTATTATAATGAAACATGCAAAGACCTAGAGTTAGAAAACCAAAAGGGAAGAACACGCTTGGCATTTCTCAAGCTGAAAGAACTGAAGAAAAAAATTAAGCCTCGAGTTGCAATACTGAAAGATTCTATGCGCAAAATATTGAACGATGCAGGAAACGTCAAAAGAAGATGGAAGGAATACACAGAGTCACAGTAACAAAAATAATTGTCGATGTTCATCCATTTCAGGAGGTGGCATATGATCAAGAACCAGTGGTACTGAAGGAGGAAGTCAAAGCTGCATTGTAGGAAGTGTCAAAAAACAAAGCACCAAGAATTGACGGGATACCCACTGAGATGTTTCAACAAAGGGATGCCACACTGGAGGCACTCACTTGGCTATGCCAAGAGATTTGGAAGACAGCTACATGGCCAACTGACTGGAAGAGATCCATATTTGTACCCATTCCAAAGAAAGGTGATGCCACAGAATGTGGAAATTATTGAACAATATCAGAAGGTTGGGCAATCTACTTCTGTAATGATACCACCTCAGAAACCCAAGGAGGGGTCGCTATGAGTCAGATCCAATTTGACAGCAGTGAGTTTGGTTTTGGTTTTGGTATCATTAATATCACATGCAAGTAAAATCTTACTAAAGATAATTCAAAAATGGTTACAGCAGTATATTGACAGAGAAATATAAGCTGGATTCAGAAGAGGATGTGGAATTAGGAATATCATTGCTAACATCAGATGGATCTTGGCTCAAAGCAAAGAATACCAGAAAGATGTTTACTTGTGTATTATGGACTATGCAAAAACATTTGATTGTGTAGATCATAACAAATTATGGATAACATTGAAAAGAATGGGAATTCCAGAACACTTAATTGTACTCATGAGGAACTTGTACATAGACCAAGAGGCTGTCATTCAAACAGAACAAGGGGATACTGCATGGTTTAAAAATTAAGAAGGGAATGCTTCAGGGTTGTATCCTCTCACCATACTTATCCAATCTATATACTGAGCAAATAATCCTAGAAGCTGGATTATATGAAGAAGAGCATGGAATCAGGATTGGAGGAAGACTCCTTAACAACCTGCGATATGCAGATGACACAACTTTGCTTGCTGAAATTGAGGATGATTTGAAGCACTTACTGATGAAGATTGAAGACTATATAGTCTGCAGTAAGGATTACAGATTAATATAAAGAAAACAAAAATCCTCACAACTGGACCAATAAACAGCATCATGATAAATGGAGAAAAATTGAAGTTGTCAAAGACTTCATATTACTTGGTTCTACAATCAACACCAATGGAAGCAGCAGTCAAGACATCAGATGATGTATTACATTGGGCAAATCTACTGCAAAAGATCTGTTTCCAAGTGCTGAAGAGCAAAGATATCTCCTTGAAGACTAAGGTGCACCTGACACAAGCCATGGTATTTTCAATCGCCTCTTATGCATGTGAGAGCTGGACAATGAATGAAGAAGACTGAAGAAGAGTTGATGCTTTCCAGTTGTCGTGTTGCCAGCAAAGAATACTGAGAGTACCAAGGACTGCTAAAAGAACTAACAAGTCTGTCCTGGAAGAAGTGCAGCCAGAATGCTCCTTGGAAGTGAGAATGGCCAGACTTTGTCTCACCTACTTTGGTCATGTTGTGAGAAGGGACCATTCCCTGGAGAAGGATATGTTTGGTAAAGTGGAGGGTCAATGAGAAAAAGGAAGACTCTCAACGAGATGGATTGACACAGTGGCTGCAACGTTGGGCTTAGGTTTGGCAGGGATCATGAGGCTGGCACAGGACCAGGCAGTGTTTCATTCAGTTGTACAAGGGGTCGCTATGAGTTCGAGATGACTTGATGACACCTAACAACAACAACAAGCAGCAAAGGAGAATAAGCCTCAAGAGAAGAAAACAAATGAAGTGATCCCTATGCAAGAAGACAGCTTCCAGGCCACAGTCTGTTGTTGTTGTTGTTGTTGTTTGCCATTGAGTCGGCCCCGACTCATAGCGACCCCTCCTTGGGTTTCCGAGGCAGTATCACTACGGAAGTAGGATTGCCCAACCTTCCTTCCGAGGAGTGGCTGGTGGGTTTGAACCGCCTGCCTTCTGGTTAGCAGTCAAGTGCCTTAGCCACTATGCTACCAGAGCTCCCAGGCCACAGTCTAGGGAGAGCAAAACTAAATAGCATTCTTGCTGAGTTGAGTAAGAGGTATCTGTAGCAACACAGTAAACTTTTGGAGCAACCTTTGTGATGTGGCTCCAGTTCAAGGGTACTTGCCTGAGTTCTAACTCCACTGAGAATGCAAGCTACTTCCAAACATGTGTGGAAGATGTTAGAATGATTTTGCTGGCTATTTCCATATGTAATATGGAGGGCAATCTGGTGACTAGGTTTTCAAAAGCAGAACTTTTCAAACTTTTTCACACCTTGGTACATATTAAATAACACATTTAGGTAAACCGAAGAGACTCTCATTGTTAGAGATAAGCAACTTGGAATCTCTCGCTATTTCAAGCTTCTTCACTACTCTGAGTCCTGAGGGATTTAGTATTTAGAATGTTAACACATTTTTGTTGTTGTTGTTGTTGTTAGGTGCCATTGAGTTGGTTCCAACCCATAACAACTCCATGTACAATAGAACAAAACACTGCATGGTCTTGCACAATCCTCACAATCTTTGGTGTGTTTGAGCTCATTGTTGCAGCCATTGTGTCAATCTATCTCATTGTGGGGCTTCCTCTTTTTCGCTGATGCTCTACTTTACCAAGCATGATGTCCTTCTCCAGGGACTGGTCCCTCCTGATAACATGCCCAAAGTAGGTGAGTCTCACCATCCTCACTTCTAAGGAGCATTCTGCCTACAATTCTTCCAGGAGAGATTTGTTCATCCTTCTGGCAGTCCATGGTGTATATTCAGTATTTTTTGACAGCACTATAACCCATTTAGGACATACCAATTAGAGATCTCTGCTTAATGAATCCAGTACAGTTTTGTGAGGAGACAACTATAAAAAAATCAGGAGCATTTTCATTGAGGTCTGTGGTAGTTAAGATAATGTGTCAACTTGACTGGGCCTGGTTTCTAGTGGTTAAAAAAAAACAACAAAAAACCTCACTGCTGTTGAGTCAAATCCAACTTATAGTGGATTTGGGTTTCTGAGGCAGTATCTCTACAGAAGCCGTTTGCCCAGTTTGAATGGTTAGGAGATGGATATAGTTATTCTCCATGATGAGATTGGTGATCAATCTCTTTCCATGGTGGAATCTGCTGGAGCAGTTGACTAGCTGCCTTAGGGATATGGTCTGCTTCCAGTATATAAGGAAAAGTTTTGAGAAAGTTCTCTGCAGCTTTTTGGCACGCTTGGATGCTGCATGTAGCTGAGTCTTTATTTAGCATTCTTCCATGTTTCTTGCTGATCTTGGGACTGTCCTTGGACTTGAACTTGTGGCCTGCTGTCTTGGTTGATAACGTTGGGACTATGCCATTTTATTTGTCAACCTTGGGCTTATTAGCCTCAGCAGCCAGCAGCTGCCTAAGCTGAGAGATGCCTCCAGCTTCAGTGGGCTGGAAGCAAGAGGCTGAGCTGAAGCTCAATGTTGAGGGGCTTTTACCAAGCCCCTAGAGCTGAACTCAGAACTTTGAACTTGGACTTCTAGCCTCCCAAACTCTAAGATATTAAATCCCTGTTAAGACCACCCATTCATGATATCTTCTGTTAGAGCAGCATAAGGTAACCAAAACAAGGTCTATGTCCTAAAATTTGTTTAAACCGTACTTCAGAAACTCGAATTACCCTGGAGATCATCATATTTCCTTAAAGAAACAGGCAAAAGCTTTTTGCAGCCCAGCCTCAGAATAGGTTTTTCTGTTTCTATAAAGAAGGCTGTTCTCTGCACTGTGGAGCTGTGGCCCTGGAAGACTTAACTCCTGCGTTTTCAGAGTCCACTCACTGGAAATACTTTTGAGTCTTGTTTATTGCACTGGGAATTTGATGTTCTAGGAAGCCAAAGGAACAGGTGCATGAGCAGCTGGTGGAAGACTGTCACTTGTCTGTAATGTAAACCCTCCATGCCTCACACTTCTCCAGAACTGACTCTGGTCAAAAAGTATGAAAATGCATCACTAAATGGGGATAAAGGAAAAACAAAGGGGAAATGAAGCAATATAAGGGAGGAAAGGGATAATTAAGTGGATAAAACCTGCAATGTCTAAAGTGAAAGTTATACTTGTAGGCAGCCGTGTAAGGTGCAATTATTGGTCTTTCCCCATCCAGGACAAAGAAAAGCGAAGAAAATCAAAGATATAAGGAGACAATTAGTCCAAAGGACTAGTGAACCACATGAACCCTGAGCCCAGAAGAACTAGATAGTGCCCAGCTACCACTGCTGACTGTTCTGAAACAGATCACAATAGGAGCCCCCGGATAGGGTAGGGGTGAAATGTGGAGCAAAACTCAAAATTTGTTGTTGTTGTTGTTGTTATTGTTAGTTGCTATCGAGTCATTTCTGATTCATAGTGACCCTATGCGCAGCAGAACGAAACACTGCCTGATCCTGCACCAGCTCCATGATCCCTGCTATACTTGAGCCCATCATCGCAGCCACCATGTCAATCCATCTCGTTGAAGGCCGCCCCCTCTTTCGTTGATCCTCCACCCTACCAAGCATGACATCCTTCTCCAGGGAATGGTCCCTTCTTACAACATGACCGAAATAGGAGAGACGAAGTCTGGCCATTCTGGCTTCCAAGGAGCATTTTGGGTGCACTTCCTCCAGGACAGATCTGTTAGTTCTCTTAGCAGTCCATGGTACTTTCAGCATTCTTCACCAGCACCAAAACTCAAAAGCATCAACTCTTCTT
>NW_006921716.1:6437088-6444294 GCF_000298275.1 Orycteropus afer afer | reverse complement strand
CCTTCTTCCTAGTCTGTCTCAGTCTGTAAGCTGGGCTGATACCTGTGCACTATGTGCATCCCACTGGGTTTGAAATACCAGTGGCTCAGCCTCAAAACTCACATCAACACATCACCACGGTAGGACAAACCGACATATAATAATAAGAATAGACCAGGCTTACTGGTCTGATAAAGCCTGATGGAAACCCCAAGAGTATGCCCCTTAGACACCCTAAAAGCTAAGAACTAAATTTAACACCCATGACTCTATCAGACCAGTAAACCTGGTTTTCCCCCTGCCCCATGATTTTGAATTTTCACATTTTTCTCCCACTTTTTCCGAACCCTCCTATTTTGATCCACTTCCAAATGGTTGATGTGGTAGCCAGGCACCATCTAGTTCTTCTGGTTTCAGGGTCATGTAGGGTGAGGTTCGCATGGTCCATGAGTCCCTTGGACTAATTATTTCCATGTGCAAGACACTTGATTTTAACACATACAAATCGAAGCTCGTTTTCCCCACTTCTCTCCCTCAAAACCTTCACTTCCCAGAGTCTTCCATCTCAGCTAATGTCACCACCAATCACCCAAATGTTAAGGATGACTTCTGCTAAAAGTCAAGATTCGTTTTTTCAAGAATCATTCTTGATATTTCTCACTCACCATCACCCTCCTCCCCCATACAATCCATCAACATATCCCATTACTTTTAAATACAATATATATCCTGAATCTGACTTTTCCTCACTATATTCCTAGGTCTTCAGTGTATCAGTGCTTCTCTCAGAAATAGATTCCTATCTCCCTGCTTTTGTTCTTGCTCCTCTATATTCCATTAGCTGCTTAGCAGCCAAAGTGTTCTTGTAATATCCTAAATGAGTTCATGTCATAACCGTGCTTAAAATTTTTCAAGGCTTTCCACTGCATCTAGAATAAATTGCAAACTTCTTACCATGGTCCTTATGAGCTCTCATACCAACCATCAGCCTTCTTCCCTGCTATATCCATTCCAACCCCACTAGTCTTCCCTGGGTTCCTTGAATAAGCCAAGTTTGTTCCCATCCTAGGCACCTTGCACCAGCTTTTCCCTCTGCCTGGAATTCCCTCCTCCACAAGGTCAGCTGGTCTGACCTTCTTATCATTAGCTATCTGCTCAGATTCATCTTCTCAAGGAGATTCCCTAATCAACCAAGAATGAAACTTCCCCTCCTATTTTTCTCCCATCTTACTGTGCTTTATTCTCTTTGTAGCACTTATTACTTATTTATTTTCTTTATCCCCTTTCTCAAATGTGTTGATGTTAAACTCACTCCCGTTGAATTGGATCTGACTCATAGCAACCTCCCCTTGGATTTCTGAGGCAGTATCAGTATGAAAGCAGCTTGCCCAATCTTCCTTCCAAGTAGTGGTTAGTGGGTTTGAACTGCCAGCCTTCTTGGTTAGCAGTCGAACGCCTTAGGCACTATGTTACCAGAGCTCCTATGTTGAGGTTAGGGACTTTTTTTTTTTTTACTGCTGCTTCTCTAGCACCTAGAAGAATGCCTGCCTTAAAACAGGTGTGAGCATTTTTTGAAGTAATAACTGCTAGAAACTTTTTCAAAGTATATTTTAAACTGAAAGAAAAAGAAATTTTAAAATGATAAGTACAGTCAAATCCAGTTATTATTAAGACTAATAAAATCTTAGTATATATTCATATCATATACATAAAATGAATGAATCCATGTTGTTTATTGAAAAAAAAAGACAAATGTCAAAATAATATGCTGGTTATTGATCAAGGGGAAGTCAATAGAAACTATTTAGCAACCTATCAAATACATCATGTGATAGATGCATGTTCATTTTCACCAAATTTTCTTCTTTGAAATGCTATAAGCATTTCAGAAATAGGTAGAAGTATTTGTTTTGCATATTCAGGAAAATCCATTAAATATTTTTAATTATACCACAGTCTGAAATTGACCAAACATGCAATCAAGATGTGTTAATTATCACACTGGTGATTGGAATGCAAAAGTTGGGAACAAAGAATTACTGGTAGTTGGAATATTTGGCCTTGGTGATAGAAATAACACTGGAGACCACAGGATTGAATTTTGCAAGACCAACGACTTATTCATTGCAAATACCTTTTTTCAACAACACAAACGCCAACTGTCCACATGCACTTCTCCAGATGGAGTACACAGGAATCAGACTGACTACATCTGTGGCAAGAAGTGATGGAAAATCTCAATATCTTCACCAAAACAAGGCCAGGAGCTGATTGTAGAACAGACCATCAACTGCTCACATGTAGTTGAAGTTGAAGACAATTTAAAAAGTCCATGAGAGCCAAAATATGACCTTGAATATATCCCTCCTGAATTTAGAATAGATTTGATGCACTGAACACCAATGACCAAAAACCAGAAGAATTATGAGATCACATCAAGAATATCATCCATGAAGAAAACAAGAAGTCATTAAAAAGATGAGAAAGGAAGAAAAGACCAAAATAGACATCAGAAGAGACTCTGAAAATTGCCCTTGATTGGAGAGTAGCTAAAGCAAATAGAAGAAATGACAAGATAAAAGAGCTGAACAGAGGATTTCAAAGAGCAGCCCAAGCAGACAAAGCCAATTATTATAATGAAATGTGCAAAGACCTGGAGTTAGAAAACCAAAAGGCAAGAACACGCTTGGCATTTCTCAAGCTGAAAGAACTGAGGAAAAAATTTAAGTCTTTCATTGCAATATTGAAAGATTCTATGGACAAAATATTGAATGATGCAGAAAGCTTCAAAAGAAGATGAATACAGAATCATTATACCAAAAAGACCTGGTCAATCTTCATCCATTTAAGGAGATGGTATATGATCAAGAACCAATGGTATTGAAAGAAGAAGTTGAAGCTGCACTGAAGGAATTGGTGAAGAATAAGGCACCAGGATTGACGGAATACCATTGAGATGTTTCAACAAATGGATGCCCCGTTGGAGGCACTCACGTGGTTATGCCAAGAGATTTGGAAGACAGCTACCTAGTCTACTGACTAGAAGAGATCCATATTTGTACCCATTCCAAAGAAAAGTGATCCCAGAGAATGTGGAAATTATCAAACAACATCATTAATATTACATGCAAGTAGAATCTTGCTGACAATAATTCAAAAATGGTCGCACCACTTGGAAGAGGATCCATGTAGGAGATCCTGGATAGACAGGGAGAAAAATGTGGAACAAAACTCAAAATCATTTGGGGGGAAAAAAGGGGGGGCCAGGTTTGCTGGCCCAACAGAGCCTGGTGGAGCCACTGAGACTATGGCCCCTAGCTGCCCTTCAGGTCTGGAATTGAACGCACGCCTGTGGCTTCCAGCCAAACAGTAGACAGGCATATGAGTTGAACATTTACCTGAGGTAGATACACTCCTTGGAGAGAACAAGCATGGGAGAAAGAAGGGCTGCTTATGCACTGGGAGACAGCTCAAGGGGCAGGAGTGCATGGAGGGATGGACACAGGGAAGAAGTAACTATCGGGAGGAAGTAGGAGGGGAGATGTTGCATTGTGGTCAATGTCATGAGACAAAGTGTATGTGAACTGCTGTATGGAAAGTGTATTTGCTCTGTAAATTTTCACCCAAATCACAATAAAAACGAAAAAAAAAAAAATGGTTGCAGCAATATATTGACAGGGAACTTCCAGAAATGCAAGCTGGATTCAGAAGGGGACATGGAATGAAGGATATCATTGCTGATGTCAGATTGATCTTGGCTCAAAGCAAAGAATACCAGAAAGATGTTTACTTAGGTTTTATTGACTATGCAAAAGCATTTGATTGTGTGGATCATACTAAATTATTGGTAACACTGAGAATGGGAATTCCAGAACCCTTAAGTGTACTCATGAGAAACCTATACATACACCAGGAGGCTGTTGTTCAAACAGAACAAGGAGACACTGCATGGTTTAAAATCAAGAAGGGAGTGTGTCAGGGTTGAATCCTTTCACCATACTTATTCAATCTGTATGCTGAACAAATAATCCGAGAAGGTGGACTATATGAAGAAGACCATGGCATTAAGATTGGAGGAAGAATCATTAACAACCTGGGATACACTGATGACACAACTTTGCTTGCTGAAAGTGAGGATGACTTGAAGCACTTACTAATAAAGATTGAAGAATACAGTCTGCAGTGTGGATTACATCTCAATACAGGGAAAACAAAAATCCTCAGAACTAGACCTATAAGCAGCATCATGATGAATGGAGAAAACATTGAAATTGTCAAAGACTTCATATTGCTTGGTTCTACTATCAATGCCAATGAAAGCAGCAGTCAGCACATCAGATGACATATAGCACTGGGCAAATTGGCTGCAAAGGACCTCTTTAAGTGCTGAAGAGCAAAGATATCTCCTTTAGGACTAAGGCAACATCTCCTTTAGGACATAAGGCACCTGACCCAAGCCATGGTATTTTCAGTCGCCTCATACACATGTGAGAGCTGGGCAATGAATAAGGAAGACCAAAGAAAAGTTGATGCTTTTGAGTTGTGGTGCTGGCGAAGAATGCTGAAAGTGCCATGGACTGCTAAAAGATCTATCAAATCTGTCCTGGAGGAAGTGCAGCTGGAATGCTCCTTGGAAGCCAGAATGGCCAGACTTTGTCTCACCTACTTTGGTCATTTTGTAGGAAGGGACCATTCTCTGGAGAAGGATGTCACACTTGGTAAGGTGGAGGGTCAATGAAAGAGGGGAAGGCCCTCAATGAGATGGATTGACATGGTGGCTATGACAATGAGCTCAAGTATACCAAAGATCATGGAGCTGGTGTGGGATTGGGCGATGTTTCGTTCTGCTGTGCACAGGTTCATTATGAGTCGGAAGGGACTTGACAGCACCTAAAACATCAACATTTTAAATTATTCAGATGTTATGTAATTTGTAATATACTTGAGTGTATGTGTTGCTTGAAAAGTATTCATAATGTAGGAAAGAAGCAGGTTATATAAAATTATTCATTTTATCATTGCATTGTTTTTTTCTTCACTTGTGACAAATAATGCTATTGTAAAAATGGATTTTAGAAGGGGATAATTGCCGTAGTTCTTAGTTTGTAAGTGAAGCATTGACAATTGTACTGAATTAACTGTTGAAATTCTAATAAGAAAAAAGTGAATATTCTGGGAAAAAGAGTATTTCAAATGTTTTCAATGCTTTGTCTAGTCAGTTAAGCCCCTTTGTTCTGTTGGAATGCCTAAGTCAATGAATTCTGTATTGATTTATTTCAAAGGCCTGAAGTTTTAAAGCCTTGAGAGAGAATGAAAAAAAACCGAAAGATTTTTCATAGATGGTATTAAGCCTCCAGGCATAGAAAATGTTCAAGTGAAAAGCACATTAGAGACATCTTTCATCCTTGTAAAAACATGTGGAAAATAACCCCAAGACCAACGTGGAAACATATATGACTGATTAATTAAAAAATGGTAATTTACTAGGATTTCTTAATTCCACTAAATGCCACCTAGACTATATATTGCAACCACATAGACTTTGCAGCCTTTTTTGTAGCATTTAGGTCATACATTTTGCTTGTCTAATTACACAAGTCCTACCTAGCACAAACAGAGCTCTGTGACACAGTGCCTAAGGCATTTGTATGCTAACCAAAAGGTTGGAGGTTCAAACCCACCAGCTACTCTGCAGAAGGAAGACTGGGCAATCTACTTCCACAAAGATTTACTGCCTCAGAAACCCAATGGGGGTCGCTATGAGTCAGAATCGACTCGATGGCAGTGGGTTTTTTTTTTTTTTTTTTTTGCTAGCACATAATGCACATATAATAATTCATGACTGACTGGATGGATGGATAACTTAGTAGGAGAATATAAAATTAGTTTATTCCTTTCATGACTGAATTATTTTCTGCTTTGAATATTTTTTTAATATCATACGTTTTCAGTAATGGAAGATATGCTGAAATCAAGGGAAAAAATTGAGGTAATGTGGATTTTGATATAATAATGTGGGACACATATGTCTCAAGTAGACTCCAGTGGTATGACTGATGGTGTGAAGCCTGATTCTTCACAGTTATACAGGTCCCTGCCAGGTGGTAGCATCTTGTAGAACAGCACAATAGCAGCTTCCCAAGAAACCAGAAAGGCTGAAAATGTTGGTGGGCAATGTATGTACCACAGGTCCTGAAAAGGTTAAGTGTCTCTGTGATATGATTTTTACTCCAACATCGCTCACCTAAGCATGTTAAGTATTTTGATTCATGTGTTTAATTACAAAAAACAAGATAGGAAAAAGTAATGAATTCACAGAATTTTGTTGCTGCTGTCAGTTAACACTTTCCTTGATAATATCCATTCCTGGGCAGTATAAACTGCTAACGTGCTCAGCTTCTAACTGAAAGGCTGGAGGTTTGAGTCCACCCAGAGACGCCTCAGAAGAAAAGCCTGGTGAACTACACTTCTGAAAAATCAGCCATTGGAAGTCCTATGGAGCACAGTTCTGTGACACATATGAGGCTTCATGAGTCAGAATCGACTCAATAGCATCTGGAGTTGGATAATACATATACTCCAACATAAATAATAATTATGGTAAAAGTGGATAAGAATAATGAACATTTATTGAGTTCTTATTGTATGCCAGGTACTGAGCCATATGTGTTACAAGAAATTCTTAAATTCATTCCTGGAACAACATTCTGAGTAGATAGTATTGTTTTGCTTGTTTTACAGGTGAAAGAATAGAAGATTAGAGAAGTTTAATTAGTTCTCAAAGGTGCAAACTCAGAATAGTTACTTCTATTCCAGAGTCCGTGCTCTTACCATTATGCCATGTTGCCTCTCGGGGTTACATAAAATATATGGATTTGCACAGAAAGACAACAAAGAAGTTAATGATCCTTTTACTTCATCGAGTGAGAGGATTCTCTTCAGTCTTTTAATGTAACAAGCACTCCTCATTCACTCAAAAGCCTCTCACTTGTAATGGTTCAATTTGCATGCTCTTCAACTGCAATAACTCTTCAAGAGGACAATTTTGTACATGAAAAAAAACTATGAATTATAGCCTCATTAGTGACGTTTTTATTTGAAAGGAAGAATTTCTTGAACCTAAAACTACGTTCTATCAAAATAGGACTGGGAAAGAGCTGCAACATCTGAGTAAACCCAGCCTTACTCATATGGAAAAGAGAAAGCTTTCAAGACCTTCATTTGCTG
>NW_006921716.1:6430812-6432758 GCF_000298275.1 Orycteropus afer afer | reverse complement strand
CACCAGCCACTCCTTGGAAGGAAGGTTGGACAATCTACTTCTGTAGTGATACTGCCTCAGAAACCCAAGGAGGGGTCGCTATAAGTCGGGTCCGACTCGATGGCACATAACAACAATAACAACAAAAATACATTAATATTCCATATTTATTTCCAACCATAAATATAAGAAACTTAACTGTAAATATATTTAAGAGTCTCATCATGGAAATTAAGTAAGCCTTCAAGTGCTGATCAGTCAACTTAAAAAGGTACCATAATTTCCCAATTACAAATATAATTTAGAAATATTGGCTATAGGAAAGGTGGCCACATAATTTCTTATTCAAACCAGAACACTTTTGAGAGTGAGAGGGGCTTTATTAATAATTCCATCAAGACAACAAGAATAAACCAGGACTATGTTGGGCAGGCCAGGACATAGAGTCCCTCTAGAGCTAATTTACTTTTGTAATATTTAGGTGTTTAATAATATATATACATATAAGAACATACAGGATAAAATAGTTTTGATGTGAAAGAAGACACACAGCTCTCGTTAGTTTTTTGTATTTATCATGTTGAATAAGATTTCCATGGACTTTTTGTATTCTGTGAAGAAATGAAATAAAAGATATATACATATATGTGTGTGTGTGTGTATACACACACACACACACATATATATGACGGTGAAAATATACATACCAAAACATTTGCCAGCACAACATCAACATCCACACTTATAATACAATGACATTGATTACATTTTGCATGTTGTGCCACCATTCTCACTATCCTTTTCCAAGACACTCCACTATGATTAACATAAACTCACTATCTCCCAAACAAAAATTTCCCCTTTCCCCCTCCCTCTTGCCCCTGGTGACTTAACTTAGATTATTAATAATCTTTGGTTCCTATATATTTGCTTATTTCATGTAAGTGAGATCATACAGTATTTGTCCTTTTGCAACTGACTTATTTTGCTCTGCATAATGCTTTTAGGATTCATCCATGTTGTACCTTTCGTAAGAACTTCACTGCTCTTTATGCCTGCATTATATTCCATTGTATGTATGTACCACGCTTCATTTATCCACTCATCTGTTGATAGACATTTCTATTGCTTCTACCCTTTGGCTATTGTGAAAAGTGTAATGAACAGGTGTACAGGTTTCTGTTTGTGTCCCTATCTTCAGTTCTTCTGGGTTTATATCTAGCATTAGGATTGCTGGGTCACACTATGTTAAAGGTTTTGAGGAATCGCAAAACCATTTTCCCCAATGGGAGCACCCTTTTACATTCCATCTAGCAAGGGATGAGTGTTCAGTTTCTCTACAACCTTGCCAACACTTACAGTTTTCTTTTTTTTTTTTTTATCATTGTCATTCTAATTGAGGTGAGGCAATAGCTTATTAATTTGATTTACATCTCCGTAATGGTTAATGAAGGAGGTCTGGTAGCTTAGTACCTAAGGCACTTGACTGCTAAACAAAAGGCTGGCAGTTCAAACCCACCTTCCACTCCTTGGAAAGAAGGTTGGGCAATCTACTTCCGTCGTGATACTGCCTTGGAAACCCAAGGAGGGGTCGCTATGAGTCGGGTCCAAGTCGACGGCACATAACAACAACAACAACAATGGCTAATGAAGGAGCCCTGGCAGCACAGTGACTCAGCAATTGGCTACTAATTGAAAGGTTGGCAGTTTGAACCTAGCCAGTGGCTCCACAGGAGAAAGACCTGGCGATTTGCTTCCATAAAGATTACAGTCAAGACAACCCTATGGGGTAATTCTGCTCTGCCACAGGGGTTCACTATGAGTCTGAATTGATTTGATGGCACCCAATAAACAACAAAAACAATGGTTCATGATGTTGAGCATCTTTTCATAGGACTTTTAGCCATTTTGATACTCTATTTGGTTAATTGCCTGTTCAAGTCCTTTGTATACTTTTTCATTGAGTT
>NW_006921716.1:6420240-6430707 GCF_000298275.1 Orycteropus afer afer | reverse complement strand
TTTTTTTTTTTTTGCAGTTTTCCTTCTCCTCCCTTCCCACCCCTTGTAACCAACAAAGAAAGTTTCCTTTCATGTATGAACCTTTCCTTGACTTTTTACAATAATGAACTAATACTGTATTTGTCCTGTGATTGACTTATTTCACTCAGCATAATGTCTCCAAGTTCATCCATGTTACCCGGTGTTTTGCAGATTCTACATTATTCTTTAGTGTTGTGTAGTATTCCATTGTGTGTATGTACCATAGTTTGGTTATCCATTCTTCTATTGATGGGCACCTAGGTTCTTTCCATCTTTTTGCTATTGTAAATAGTGCTGCAATGAACATGGGTGTGCGCATATCCATTCTTGTCCTGGCTCTCACTTCTTTAGTGAGCTACATATACCTAGTGATGGGATTGCTGGGTCAAATGGTATTTTTAATTCCAGCTTTTTAAGGAATCACCATACTGTTTTCCACAGTGGTTGTATCATTTGACAGTCCCACCAGCAGTGGATGAGAGTCCCAATCTCTTCACATCCTCACCAGCATTTGTTATGTTCTATCTTGTTGAACTTTGCCATCAGTGCTGGAGTGAGATGGTATCTCATTGTTTTGATTTGCATCTCTCTGATGGCTAACGATTGCGAGCATTTCTTCATGTATTTGCTGACTGCCTGAATATCCTCTTTGATGAAGTGTCTATTCATATCTTCTGCCCATTATTAGGCCCTTTTCTGATATATGGTTCCTGAAAACTTTTTCCCGATGTGTAGGTTGGCTTTTCACTTTGTTTATAGCGTACATTTTTAATAGCGTGTATTTGGCAATAACTCTGTTATTAAAATTTAGCAGTAATACAATAATAATAACCATAGAATAGCAATTAAAGTGCACAGTAGGAGACAAACCTGAGTTTGTGACTGATGTATGCCAAACACTAGCTGAACATGTTCCCTTCCCTCTCAGAACCCTGTTTCCTTCCTTTATCCTGTAAAATTGAGTAATTATAGTACTTATTTCAGAGGGTTCTTATGAGGATGAGTGATGTTTTAGTTCCTTAGTGCTGCTCTAACAACTTTAACAAACAGAATTTTTTTTTCTCGTAGCTTAGAAGGCTAGAAGTCCAAATTCAAGGCAATCCTACTTCCGTAGTGACACTGCCTGGAAAACTTTAACAAACAGAATTTTTTTTTTTCTCGTAGCTTAGAAGGCTAGAAGTCCAAATTCAAGGCAATCCTACTTCCGTAGTGACACTGCCTGGAAAACCCAAGGAGGCTATGAGTCAGGGCTGACTCGACGGCAAATAACAACAACAAAGTTCTTGGGGGAAGGTTCACCCTCTGTCATCTCTGGGGGAAAATCCTTGTCTCAGCTTTTCTAGTCCCAGTGTTCCTGGTTTCTTTGGTGATCTCCACGTGGCATCTCCAATTCGTGCTTGCTTTTCTCTCTGTCTCATCTGATTAAATTTAAGACACACTCTAGATTGATACAGACTCATTAACATAACAAAGAAAATCCTGTTTTCAAAGGAGATTACCTTCGCAGGGCTAGGATTCCATCACACATTTTTAGGGACGCAATTCAATCCATAACAAGTGGGTAATGCAGGGAAAGCACACAGCATGTTGCTTGGCATATGGCAACACTCAATGAAGAGAAACTTTTCTTTTCCTTCTTGCTCCATCTCCTTTCTTCCTCTTCACCTACCCTGATCCTCTTCCTCTCAAGAAGAGGCCACAGTTGGTGACTTTATGGGGAGATTGAAGTGGTAGAGTAGGAGCTGCTCCAGGGCACAGCACAAGGTGACTTTCTTGGTGATCTTCACCAGTTCCTGGAGACAGTAGGAGAAGGGATCACTTATTGCTCTATTCAAATGGAGTTCAGAATTTCATAACTTGTGTAGTTAAAATCATGACCCTATTTCTGGTGAGGCCAGAAAGTATTAGTTAAACATAAAATTGGGATATTATTCAATTGAGAGAATTGTTACGAGAATTCAGTCAAAGAACTTACATGTAGGATCTAGTGCAGTATTGGTCTAGCTCGATGGATACCTTACGAGTTTACTTCTCCCTAGAAACTGCCCATAGGAGTTAGTATGAGTGGGAAAGAGTCCCACTGAAGGATCCTTAGCTTTCATGGAGGAAGCAGATCCTCCACTCCCCAAATCAGCCCCTGAAAGAGTCCTCTTGAATGGCCAATTCATTCTTTAAAGACTAGGTCAATATATAAATATAAAGATCTCATTCCTGACCAAATGCCAAAAAGCAAAATAGAAAATGTGTTTGTTACTTCTCCTATATGATTTGTGTTGATTATTAAATTTCCATAGCTTGTCATTTTTGTCAGTTAAAAAAAAAAAACTGCATGAAATACCTAACAAAGATTTCATTTTAGGCAGTGAAGCATGTGAGAATAATGACAACATTTTGCTCATCCCTCATTGTGTTTATGAAACATAGGAGTGTTTTGCAAACTAGCAAGTATGCTACCCATTTGCTTGTACAAACACAAAGATAAATCTTCTCAGAAGAAATTAAGTGAAGGGTGTAGGCCATTAGCTAAGACTTCTGGAGCACTTTATTCTACTCTTAAAGAGAAAGGATTGAAAGATGGACATTTAAGATCTGGAAAGATATATGAGATAATCATTCAAGGCAAAGCTGTTTGTTTATCATGTCTCTATTTTTCAGTAGATAATAGAAGAAATGTATTGAATTATGTGAAGAGCCAAGCAAAAATTTTACCAGACATAAATACTTATTTGAATTATGAATATAGAATTGCAGTGTGGGATGTGTATAAACAGAAACATCATGTTGGAGTTGGAAGCAGGGCATTAATTTTTTGCAAAGTCATAAACATGGAAGAACTGGAGAAGGAAAGCCACAGATAGTGAAATTTTAAATTTGACCAGATGAACAAATAATACTCATTGCTTGTACTGCACAATGTACTGTACTTTCTCATTCCCACCATAGCCTTCCCTGACCCCTCCCACCTCTGAGAGATAGTGTTTTTCCTGGGCAAAATCCCCCTACAGTGGCACTGCCAATAAAAATGGCACAGCTCACTGGGAATGACAGGGATCCATGGGATGTCTGGAGCTCTGTTTCCTGTTTCTCTGAGTGACACATAGTTTTAGAGTCTTGGGCTAAAGGGCACATTTTCAACCACATCTGCATGTATTTTATGAACATTTGAACTTACATCTGCAAGCTGAACGTTTCAGGAACTGGCATGGGGTGGTGATTCAAGTTGTTCTCTAAGGGTCAAAGGCTAGCAGTCCATCTTAACATCTGATGGTAGAAGAAACAGCAGTCCCCACAGGGCAAAGTCCTGCCTTTTAGAATTTTCTTCCCTCCTCCTTCCCCTTCTTCTTTCTTCCCTTTTTTCCTTCCCTCCCTCCTCTCAAAATTATTCTCATCTTACTTTTTGAATTCAGAGAGCCTGAGGGATGGCACACTCTTGCATTAGCAATAATAAGCAGATGTCCAACATCTGGGACCTTATTTTCAGGACCTGATCACCTAAAAGTGTCTTATTCCGTTGTTGTTAGTTGCCGTGGAGTTAGTTCCAGCTCATAATGACCTTATATATGTGGCCTGTCCTGCATCATCTTCATGATCACTGGTGTGTTCAAGTCTGTTGTTATGGCTACTGTGTGTTCTGAATGCCTTCCACCCTAGGGGGCTTATCTTCCAGCACTATTATGGACAATATTCGCTTGTGATCCCAAGGTTGGTTTGTTTTTTCAAACTTTTTATTGTGATTTGGGTGAAGGTTTCCTGAGCAAAACAGTTTTCCCTTCAATAAGTCATGCACTGTTGTTTCATGCCACTGATGATCCACAGGATTAATTTTTAGAAGTAGGTCACCAGGCCTTTCTTCCAAGTCCACCTTAGTCTGAAAGCTCTGCTGAAACCTGTCACCATGAGTAGACACAAAAGCCACCACAATACAACAAACTGACAAATGCCAATCACATTCTAGCTTCTCCTAAATAATAATAATAAAAATCAAAAGCACAAAAGAGGAGCGAATTGTGATGCCTTTAGGACATCTCAGGATGTCTGGTGGTGCAGTGGTTAAGGCATTTGGCTGCTAACTGAAGGGTGGGTGGTTCAAACCCCCCAGCTAATCTGCAGAGGAAAGATAGGGCAGTCTGCTTCTGTAAAGATGGACAGCCTTGGAAACGCAATGGGCGTTGCTATGAGTCCGAATGGACTTCAAGGCAGTGGCTTTGCTTTGGTTTGGTTTATTCTCACTAATAGCAGCTGGCAGTCAGTGTTTTCTGAGAGACTTCCTCCTACTCCCTTCTATTCACAGGCCCTTTTTCTCCTACTTTCTTCTCCATTTTCTCCCTTCTTTCTTTTTCTCTTCTCTGATTGTTCCCTTCTTCTGAGGTCTCATAATTGCTGTAATCTGAAGTCCCAGTGGATTCTTCTTTCCCTCCAGGTTTTCTCCCCTCAGGATATAAATAGTATTAGCATGTGTCATGGTTGGAGCTGTTTGTTAGTTTGGCTGGACCATGATTCTGTGTGGTTTGAGCAATTGTGATGTGGGTTGTTCCCATGATGGAATCAGATGTATATGTTTTGAGCAGCCAATCCACTGAAGGAGAGTTTCCCTAGGGGTGTAGCCTGCTTCCAGTATATTTATGAACATCCTGGGAAAAGAGACTCTCTTCTGTGGATCGGGATTCTGTTGTGCTGCCTACAACTGTCTGTGAGTGTAAAATCCACCATTTGGCCTGGAGATCTTGGATGCATCATTTGTTGGAGTCAACAGCCAGTACACTGCCTGCCAACCTTGAGCTCATTAGGCCCTGCAGCTGCGTGAATCGGGAAAAGCCTCCAGCTTGACGTTTAATCCAAGAACTTGGGACTTGCCACTTCTATAAGTGTGTGAGCCATTTTCCAAAAATAAATTTATCTTTCTCTCTCTCTCTCTCTAAGCTTTACTGGTTTTGCTTCTCTAGAGAACCCAGCCTAACACATCTGGTATCGGGAGTGGTTCTAGAGAGACAAAATCATAAGAACTGTTGTTGTTGTTGTGATATGCCGTCGAGTTGGACCAACTCATAGCGACCCCTCCTTGGGTTTCCAAGGTAGTATCACTATGGAAGTAGATTTGCCCCATCTTCCTTTCGAGGAGTGGCTGGTGGGTTTGAATCGCCAGCCTTCTGCTTTGCAGTCAATTGCCTTAGGCACTACGCTACCAGAGCTCCCTAGCTTCCTAAATTGGTTCTCCAATTTGTTTAATCATAAAGGTACTGGTGACCCTGCCTTCATTAGTAAAGAGGGCCCGCTAATCCATGGTGTGAGGTGGCAACATTGATGTGCAAAATAGCACCACCAACAGAACAAGTATTTTTGGGAAGTAAGGCTGTGGGTGATGGCATGTTTGATACTTTTCTGCAATTTTGTCAGCATGAGGAGTATATGGAAGCTGGTTGGTTGGTCCTACTTACACCAGACAAAGTGATGAAAGAGTGAGATGAGTTCAGGGCTGCTGTTGTTGTTGTTGCGCTGCATAAAAGACCTCAATGTTTCCAGTTGTGCTCTGAAAGAAAGCCTTATGTCTTCTAGAAACAGAGCTGATATTGCTGAAAACCAAACCCAGAGTCTTATTATAAGAGTGGCTGAGTTACAACGCCAGTTAAATTGCCAATCCAGAATGGTGTCTGACGTTAAAGTAAGGGCATTGATTGGGAAAAAATGGGATCCTGAAACTTGGAATGGGGACATATAGACAGATAGTCAGGAAGATCAGGATATGGAGCCTGTAAATTCTGTTGAATCCCTCCCATCTGAAGGGATTATGGTAAAACCATCACCCCTCCACCTCAGTTTGATGGGATTAACTCAGCTGTTCTTGCTGAGTCATTGCCTGAGGCAGAGGCCATGAAAGATATTGCTGAATGTTCTCAGGAGCTGTCCCAACCACCCATTGTTACTGCTAGACCTATAACTAAAGTTTAGTCCAAGTGAGCCCCAAAAGGTGAAATTCAAAGTGTGACTGAGCAGGTAGTATGCTACACCTAAAAAGACCTACTTAATTTTGCTAACATGTACAGACAGAAACCTGGAGCATATGTATGGAAATGGCTACTGAGGGTGTGGGATAATGGTGCAAGGAATGTAACATTGGATCAGTCTGAGTTTATTGATTTAAGCCCACTAAGGTTGGGCAATCCTACTTCCGTAGTGATACTGCCTCGGAAACCCAAGAAGGGGTCGCTATGAGTCGGGGCCGACTCGACGGCACATAACAACAACAACAACAACAAGTATGGATTCTTCATTCAATGTTTCAGCCCCAGAGGTTAGGAAAGGATCTAATAGTTTATTTGGTTGGCTTACTGAAGCATGGATTATGTGGTGGCCTACCTTAAGTCAAGTTGAGGTACCAGACCTGCCTTGGTAAAATGTAGAAGAAGGTATCCAGAGGCTTAGGGAAATTGGCCTGCTGGAATGGATTTATCAGATTAGACCCCTAGAGCCAGAAATGGAGAGTCCAGAAGACACACCTCTCACCAGTATGGTGAGGAATAAATTTGTGAAAGGAGCCAGCATCTTTGAAGAGTGCTGTGTTTGCTATTTTATGTAAGGCAGATTTGGCAGTGGGAACTGACTCAACTTCGATGGGGCTGATTGGACCCCGTGGTAGTAGGGGCCAAGTGGCAGCAGTTAATCAACAAAGGCAAGGTGGTCATGGTTACCATAATGGACAGCAGAGTCAGAACGGTAACCAGAATACTCTGACTTGTGTGGAATTATGGCATTGGCTACTTAGTCATGGTGTTCCTAGTAGTGAAATTGATGACAAGCTTATTAACTATTTACTTGATCTGTATAGACAGAAGAATTCTAGGTCACGTGAACAGCAGCCTAGATTGAATTGCCAGAACAGAGTCATGGCCTCTCAATCAATTCCCAGACTGAGTCACTTTACAGACCTACAACCCCTTGAATGAAGGGGAGGCCAGGTCCCTTTGAGGAAGGACCCCACTACATTGCCAAAAATCTTTAATGTCAATCTTTCTCCCAGCCTTCTCCAAAGGGTTCTGAGACCTTTTACGAGAGTGATGTTCATTGGAGAAAAGGAAATAATCAGACTTTTTAAGGATTACTGGACACTGGCTCTGGACTGACACTAATTCCAGGAGAACCAAAGCATCATTGTGGCCCACCCATCAGAGTAGGGGCATATGGAGGTCAAGTTATTGATGGACTCTTAGCTAAGGTGCATCTTACATTGGGTCCCTGACGTGCGGAGTCAGGGCTATTATGGTAGGAAAAGCCAAGTGGAAGCCATTAGAACTGCCTCTACCTACAAAAATAGTAAATCAAAAGCAATACTGCATCGCTGGAGGGGTTGCAGAGATTACTGCCACCATCAAGGACTTGAAGGATGCAGGGGTGGTGATTCCCACCACATCCCCAATTAATTCACCTATTTAGCCTGTGCAAAAAACAGATGGATCTTGGAGAACAACAGTGGATTATCATAAACTTAATCAGGTGGTGACTCCAATTGCAGGTGTTGTTCCTGATGTGGTTTCATTGCTTGAGCAAATTAGTACATCTCCTGGTACTTGGTATGCAGCTATTGATCTGGCCAATGCCTTTATCTCAATATCAATTTCAAAGGACCATCAGAAGCAGTTTGTCTTCAGCTGACAAGGCCAACAGTTTAATTTCACAGTGCTTCCTCAGGGATATATCACCTCCCTGGCACTATGTCATAATTTAGTCCATAGGGATCTTGATTGCCTTTGCCTTCCACAAGACATAACACTGGTCCATTATACTGATGACATTATGCTGATTGGACCAAGGAAGGAAGAAGTATTGATGACTTTAGAGTTACTGGTGAGACACATGCATGCTAGACATTAGGAAATAAACACAACAAAAATTCAGGCACCTTCCACCTCAGTGAAATTTCTAGGGGTCCAATGGTGTGGGGCATATTGAGATATTCCTACTAAAGTGAAGGATAAGTTATTGTATCTGGCTTCCCCCACAACTAAAAAGGAGGCACAACGTCTGGTGGTACTCTTTGGATTTTGAAAGCAACATATCCCTCCTTTGGGTGTGTTGCTGCGGCCTATTTATCAAGTGACTCGGAAAGCTGCTAGTTTTGAGTGGGGCCCAGAACATCAGAAGGCTCTGCAATAGGTTCAGGCTGCCATGCAGGCTGCTCTGCCACTTGGCCCATATGATCTGGCTGATCCAATGGTGCTTGAAGTGTTGGTGGTAGACAGAGATGCAGTTTGGAGTCTTTGGCAGGTCCCTACTGGTGAACTGCAACGCAGACCCTTGGCTTCTGGAGCAAAGCCCTACCATCCTCTACAGATAACTACTTTCCTTTTGAGAAACAGCTTTTGGCTTTTTACTGGGCTTTAGTAGAGACTGAATGCCTAACCATGGGCCACCAAGTCACCATGAGGCCTGAGCTACCCAATCATGAACTGGGTGTTGTCTGACCCACAGAGTCATAAAGTTGGATGTGCACAGCAGCACTCCATCATTAAATGGAAGTGGTATATCAGAGATTGGGCTTGAGCAGGACCTGAAGGCACAAGTAAGTTGCATGAGGAAGTGGCCCAAATGCCTATGGTCTCCACTCCAGTTACATTACCTTCCCTGTCCCACTCTGCACCTATGGCCTCATGAAGAGTTCCTTATGATCAGTTGACTGAGGAAGAGAAAACTCATGCCTGGTTTACAGATGGTTCTGCAGGATATGCAGACACCACTCAGAAGTGGACAGCAGCAGCACTTTCTGGGATTTCCTTGAAGGACAGTGGTGAAGGGAAATCCTCCCAATGGGCAGAACTTCAAGCTGTGCATCTGGGTATTCATTTTGCATGGCATAAGACATGGCCAGATGTGTGATTGTATACAGATTCATGGGCTGTCTCTAATGGCTTGCCCGGATGGTCTGGGATATGGAAAGAGCATGATTGGAAAATAGGTGACAAGTATGTATGGGGAAGAGGTATGTGCATAGATCTCTCTGAATGGGCCAAACAAGTAAAGATATTTGTGTCTCATGTGAATGCCCACCAAAAGGTGACCTTGCCAGAGGAAGACTTTAACAATCAAGTGGATAAGATGACATGTTCAGTGGAAAGCAGCCATCCTTTTTCCCCAGCCACTCCTGTCATTGCTCAATGAGCTCATGAACAAAGTGGCCATGGTGGCAGGGATGGAAGTTATGCATGGGCTCAGCAACAGGGACTCCCACTTATCAAGGCTGATTTGGCTACTGCCACTGCTGAGTGCCCAATCTGCCAGCAGCAGAGACCAATACTGAGTCCACAATATGGAACCATTCCTTGGGTTGATCAGCCAGCAACCTGGTGTCAGATTGATTACATTGGACCATTTCTATCATTGAAAGGACAGTGTTTTGTTCTTACTGGAATAAATACTTATTCTGGATATGGATTCGTCTTCCCTGCACGCTTCTGCCAAAACTACCATTGGTGGACTTACAGAATGCCTTATCCACCATCATGGTATCTCACACAGCATTGCTTCAGATCAAGGGACTCACTTCACACCCAATGACATGTGGCAATGGGCCTGAGCTCATGGAATCCACTGTTTTTACCATGTTACCCATCATTCTGAAGCAGCTGGCTTGATGGAACGATGGAATGGCCTACTAAAAACTCAATTACAGTGACAAATATGTGGAAATACCTTGAAGGATTGGGTGCAATATTCTCTAGGAGGCTGTATTTGCTCTAAACCAGCCTCTAATATATGGTGCTGTTTCTCCAATAGATAGGTTTCATGGGTCCAGGAACCAAGAGGTGGAAACAGGAGTAGTACCACTCACTATTACCCCTAGTGACCCACTCAAAAAATTTTTGCTTCCTGCCCCTGCTACCCTATGCTCTGCAGGTCTGAGATCTTAGTCCCAAAGGGAGGAACACTCCCACCTGGAGACACCATATTGATTGCATTGAACTGGAAATTAAGAATGCCACCCAGCCATTTGGGCTTCCTCAGGCCTCTGGATCAACAGACAAAGAAGGGCATTGCTGTACTATCTGGTGTGATAGATCCTGATTACCAAGGGGATATTGGATTGATGTTACGTAATGGAGGTAAAGAAGAATATGTTTGGAATACAGGAGATTCTTTAGGACGTCTCTTGGTATTACTATGCCCTGTGATCAAAGTCAATGGAAAATTACAGCAACCCAATTCTGGTATGACTACTAGTGGCCCAGACCCATCAGGAATGAAGGTTTGGGTCACCTCACCAGGCAAAGTACCATGACCAGCTGAGGTGCTTGCTGAGGGCAAGGGAAATACAGAATGGGTGGTGGAAGAAGGTAGTTCTGAATATCAGCTACGATCACTTGACCAGTTGCAGAAACAAGGACTGTGATTGTTACATTTCTTCATTATATATATACATCAAATATTTTTGTTTCCTTCTGTTACAAACTGTGAAAT
>NW_006921716.1:6413032-6419845 GCF_000298275.1 Orycteropus afer afer | reverse complement strand
TGTGCTGCCTACAACTGTCCATGACTGAACAATCCACCATTCAGCCTGGAGATCTTGGATTTGTCATTCATTGGAGTCAACAGCCAGTGTACTGCCTGCCAACCTTGAGCTCCTCAGCCCCTGCAGCTGCATGAGTCAGGAAAAGCATCCAGCTTGACGTTTGATCCTAGAACTTGGGACTTGCCAGCTTCTGTAAGTGTGTGAGTCATTTTCCTAAGATAAATTTCTCTTTCTCTCCCTCTCTCCATAAGCTTTACTGGTTTTGCTTCTCTAGAGAACCCAGCCTAACACAGTATGTTTAGCAGGAAAAAAGACAAAACAAAACAAAAAAACTTGCTTTAAAATCTGGCAAAATCAAGCAATGAAAAGAGTTGATGTTTTAAGGACTTAGCAAATTCTTTATTTGGGGCCTTATTTATATGTCCCTTTGTGAAAGTGTTTTGCCAGTTGCTAGGGAGGAAAAATTGGAATTATTCACATGAGCAAAACTAATATCTATAGCAGCCATTATCTTTTGAATTCCTGAAAGTAGGCTTAAGATCCAAAGTTTAACCATTTAAAGTGAGTGTTCAAGCTCAATCAGTATTTGCACTAAAATAATAATAATTAGGACAGTGACTAGAGTAAGCCTTCAATTCCATTATGAAAGAACCACAAGATAGTTCCAAATTAATGAATGTGCTAATTGTTCTTCCCATTTGGGGCAGTGATCCCTGCTGGTCTTCAGTCTGACACATAGACTTTTGTACTTTCATACTGTTTTTCTTGGAAATTCCCGCAGGGGTAATGAATTGGGCCCTTGTTTGATTCTCTGTAACAATTGGTACAGTGCCAACTAAGAACTAAATTATTCTTGAATGTGATCAGTTTGATATTAGATAATAAATATTGCTGCTGGGCCTAGATAATGCACAAAATAAATCTGTGCCTGATCCTTATTCATTGGATGTTGTTACCATAATCCATGTAATCACCACACCCAAATGAAAAACATCTGTTCATGCAAAATGTCAGGGTGTTCTGGTTACACACAGTATCAGATTACCCAATAAGCATGGTAAGCATGGGCTTATTTGTGCTTACTTATAATCTATAATGAATGATTTCACATTTTTTCATCACATCAAAGATTTTGCTTCTAGGTATGTCTGGCATCTGTCTCTCTCTCAACCCCACTGCATCTTTCTAGAGAATCAAAACCTCTTTTCAGATTTACAATCCCTGACAGGACGGAATAGTCAGTAAGGAAGATAAACATGGATTTTAGTTGTGAAACTCATGTGAAACTGCTCACTGCAGGTTAGTAAATAAGCACAAGTAAGCTTGTGCTTACTTTGTGTATTGGATAATCCAGCCCTGGGTAAACAGCAAGGGTAGGGGTTGCTGTCTGGGCTCAAGACTCAGAACCTGGATTCTTCCTTGTCAAGTGCACATCCCTGAGTGCCTACCTACCTTCTGTAACCATCAACTTCCTCATTTGATAAATAGGGATGTGTTTTGAAAGAATAATGGCTGAAGATGACTACGTCCTAATCTCCAAAATTTGTGAATATGTTACATTACATTGCAAAGAGGATTTATTTAGCAAATGTAATTAAGTAAAAGATCTTGAGCTGAGGAGATTATTTAGCCCGATGCAATCAGAAGCGTTCCTCCTCGGAAGGAAGGTTGGGCAATCTACTTCCGTAGTGATGTTGTTGTTGTTGTTATGTGCCCTCGAGTGGCCTCGACTCATAGTGACCCTCCTTGGGTTTCCAAGGCAGTATCACTATGGAAGTAGATTGCCCCATTTTCCTTCCGAAGAGTGACTGGTGGGTTTGAACCGCCAGCCTTCTGGTTAGCAGTTAAATGCCTTAGGCCCTATGCTTACCACCTTGGAAACCCAAGGAGAGGTCTCTATGAGTGGGATCTGATTCCATGGCAGTGGATTTGGCTTGGTTTGGAAGAATGTCAAAACCAAACCCACTGCCATTGAGTTGATTCCAACTCATTGCACCTTCCTGTGGAGCAGCTGGTGGGATTAAACCACTGACCTTTTGGTCAACAACCAAATGATTTAACCACTATACCGCCAGAGCTCCTTAAGAAGGTCAAAGACAGTAGAAGATGAGAGGATGGATGCAGAAGTCAGGGTGATACAGGGCCAGAAGCCCAGGAATGTCGGCAGCCTCTAGATTTGGAATAGGCAACAAAATAGATTTTCCCCTGGAGCCTCCAGAAGGAATGCAGCCCTTCAGACCTATTTTAGACTTCTGACCTCCAGAACTGTTAGAGAATGAGTTTATGTTGCTTTATGCCAATAAATGTGTGCTTATTTTTGTCATAGCAGCAATAGGAAATTAATGCACAATATGCTAATCCATTTCTGGCAGGGTTGTGTAAGGAGTCAAGGAAAACAGCTATGTAAGGATTTAACACAGAGTCTAATACATAGAATGAGTGAAATCAACATTATTATCAATCTCTGTAGCTTTACCTTTGCCCCTAGTGACATAACATTAAATTCTACTCCAGATTTTCTCTCTGCACCCTCTCTAATGATACTCAGTGTACTCAGAGTGGGAAAATAGTATTGTTTCTCTTGGCTGCTTTATACCAAGCAGTATAGGAGAGTAGAAAGATGAGGGACAGGCTTAAATAAGCCACACACACCTCTTACCCCATGGAACTCTTCCACCAAACCAAGAAAGCAAACCTGTTGCTGTTGAATTGATTCTAGGTCATGGTGACCATAGCTCTCTACAAAATTTCAGGAAAAAAATATGGTCTTTAAGAGTAGAGGAAACTAGAATTTATTGAGCTAGGAACTTTACACATTATAATGCCCACAACAAGCCAAGAGGAGTTACATGCTGAATGCAGACTCAGATTTCAGTCTGTCTTAATTAAAAGTCCACGATTCCTGTAGCATTCCTTTACTCACTGCTGTTGAGTCAGTCCCGACTCATAGCGACTCCCTCCTTGGGTCTTCAAAGCAGTATCTCTATGGAAGTAGATTGCCCAGTCTTCCTTCCGAGGAGTGGCTGGTGGGTTTGAACCACCACCTTCTGTTTAGCAGTCAAATGCCTTAGGCACTAAGCGAGCAGGCTTTATAATAGAAATTGAAGCATAATTTTTATATTGAAACACTCGTCTGGTTTTTAAAAGACACTTTAAATTATCAATTAATTATTCATACTCATTTGTGCAGAATATTGTCCCAAGTTCATGATGCAATATTATCTCTTGAATTTCACCAATGTGGTGAACTGCTACTTTCCTACTCTGACAAAAATCCATTATTATCTTGTAACACACTTTTACAGTTTCAAAAATACTTTTTTTAAAAATTTATCTTCATCCTTTCAGGAATCTTGTGACTCCTGATAGTCAAGTCTTATGGTCCACTTGGAACTCTGAAGTTCACAGACTACTTTGCCCAAGGCACACATATAAATGACATTCCAGAGGAACGTCTCCTGGCAAAATTTTATGCCAGGTCCATCATACTGCTCTTTGGAAGTGACTTTCCCAACTAGGTCTGGAAAGTGATTTGCAAACTGCTTCCAGCAGAGTGCCTCAGCTGTGCTCAGTTGGCAAATGTGCATTTAGGCAAATGAGTCTAGCAAGAGTGTGCTAAGTTCTGGAGCTATTTTGAAAGCCAGACTTTTTTATGTTACACATTAAGCTTCCACAGAGGGAATTGGAGATTGTTTCTAAGGGGTTTGGAGTCAAGTTTTTCAGAAGGTCAGTGTATTTTATAGCCTATTTTAAAATCAGAATCTGTGTAATAGCTATAAATTCTTCACACAGTTTAATGGTGGATTTATTTTTAGTTGCAATAGTGTAAAAAAGAAAACAAACCATGTATCTCTCTGAAGTGCTTTTATACAAACTTAGTAGTTTCTCCTCTCTCTCCAACTTTGGTAGCCAGAATTAATTCATTTTCAGGAACTTTTCCTTATACAATATGCATCCATCCATTCCTGCAACCTTTAGATAATAACCCTTCAGCCAATTCTCTTCCTTGGTAATTATTTACCAGTTCCCTATCCCTTTACTCAGAAACCCAAGGAGGGGTCGCTATGAGTCGGGTCTGACTCAACGGCACATAACAACAACAACAACATCCCTTTACTAGAACATACGTAATCAGTCAAATAATACAGCTAGTTCTCCCTTTTCTTTTTCAGTAAGTTTACATGTTTTTCAAGAAATGTGGATAAACTGTTTAGAGAATTTCTAATTCTACATTCATTTATGACTTTTGTTGTTGTTGTTGTTTGCCGTCGAGTCGGCCCCGACTCATAGCGACCCCTCCTTGGGTTTCCGAGGCAGTATCACTACGGAAGTAGGATTGCCCAACCTTCCTTCCGAGGAGTGGCTGGTGGGCTTGAACCGCCAGCCTTCTGGTGAGCAGTCAAGTGCCTTAGGCACTATGCTACCAGAGCTCCTTCATTTATGACTATAAGTGTTATTTTGTGGTCTCATCGATGTTTCTTACACATTTAAATCTTCATTTTTTCAAAACCTATTTTGAAATTCTAGACTCACTGAATTTTGTGTTTGGTTTCATCTTGAAAAGATGGTCATGTTTCCATTTTTCTCCTCCCCACGCACTTATGCTGTGCATTCATTAATACAAATCATTAGATATCTAAGCATTTTTCCTGCTAAAATTTTTTATTAAATTGATGATTAAAAGGTAGGACTACAAAAAAAGGATGTTTTTTGCTACATGTTTGTTGTTGTTGTTATGTGCCATCAAGTCGGATTCAACTCATAGCGACTCCTTCTTGGGTTTCTGAGGCAGTAGCACTACAGAAGTAGATTGCCCAACCTTCCTTCTGTGGGTTTGAACCGCCAGCCTTCTGGTTAGCAGTTAAGTGCTTTTGCTACATGTACACACACATTTTAGCTAGTCACAGTGTTAATATACTATTAGTGAAGCATGTTATAAGCATGTTACTCTATTTCATGAACCCTGAGATGGACATTTTTTTCACCTTTACCTTATATGAACTTGAGATGTGTCTTACAATCAATGTGGTAATAAAGCACAGTTTAATTAACAGTGCTTTTTTCTCCTCTTTGACAGCAGCTACATAACTTTTTTGCTATGGATAATAAAGTCCTTTGTCTCTGACCCAGGAGTCTGGTGTTTTCTGCTAACATCCACAAAAGTGTGGCTATCTCATTTGTTAACTTGCAAGTAGGGTAAAATCTCAAACCCTTTGTAGTTCTTAATTGTCATATAATCAAAATTCTAAACTTCCTGCTTCTTCATTCAATATTGATTTTCAAGAATATTGCCAGTGGTAAGAAAGGCACTACTTATCTACTGAATTGTAGCACATACAAGTGAGAATGACCAATAGAGAGTTGGATATTGGGATGTTTGGCATATGAGTAATACTAAAGACATCAATTTGGAAGAGGTAATCCAAGAAGAACACGTAACAGAAATTCTGTGCTGGAACCAGCTCACACCTGCTCAAAAGAGTCAACTGTGTGCATATCTATGTCCAGTGACTTCATTTTGGATGCCTGAAGTTGGCCATAGTGAGAATATTTAGATTTAGGGAATTAATGAATAGTATAAATCAAGCTCCCCCCAAAATCTGGTTGCTATCTTTCTGCCATAGAGTATGGTGTAGCTGATAAGTGATGGGGGGGTGAGGTCTTAATCTATTTTCTTTTGTGAAAGGTAGTGCATAAATATACTTGTATCATTGGATTGCTCAGAGAATTAAATGAGAGTTCTGTGTAAAACATAGAATAGTCTTGGTAATATTGTATTTAATTGAATCTAAGATGCCATGGAATTGAAGATGCAGCACTACCATTACTATGGCCTGAGCTATTAATGAAAGTACAGCAGGATGGATTAAGACTACACAGGCTCTGACTTTGTCTGAAAAGAAGATGCTTAGGGCAATTCTATCATCCATGACATCCCTGGCTAGTTGTCTTCTACTGTGCCTAAGGCATTTGACTGCTAACCAGAAGGCTGGAGGTTCAAACCCACCTGCCACTCCTCAGAAGGAAGGTTGGGCAATCTACTTCTGTAGTGATATTGCCTTGGAAACCCAAGGAGGGGTTGCTATAAGTCAGATCCAACTTGACGGCAGTGTGTTTAGTTTGGTTTTGGTATATTCCAAACTTTCTATGTTGTTGTTGTTGTCATGTGCCGTCGAGTCGGACCCGACTCATAGCGACCCCTCCTTGGGTTTCCAAGGCAGTATCACTACGGAAGTAGATTGCCTCATCTTCCTTCCGAGGAGTGGCTGGTGGGTTTGAACCACCAGCCTTCTGGTTAGCAGTCAAGTGTCTTAGCCACTATGCTACCAGAGCTCCCAAACTTTCTATAGTGTGGCTTTAAACAACATAAATGTAGTATCATACAGTTCTGTATGTCAGAAGTCTGATAAGGGTCTCACTGGACTAAAATCAGTGTGTTGCAGGACTGTGTTACTTTCTGCAGGTTCCAGGGGAGAATCTATTTCTTTGCTCACTGAGATCTTTGGCAAAATTCAGTTTCATGAAACTGTAGGACCAAGGTCCCTGTTTTCTTACTGGCTGTCACCTGAAAGTTGCTACCAGCTTGTAGAGGCTGTCTGTATTCCCTGATTTATAGCCCTCTTCCCATATCTTCAAAGCTAGCAATGGTGGGTCGAATTCCTCTTGCACTGTGAATCTTTCCTACCTCTCCTCCCATTGTGACATCTCTCTGCCAAAAAAATTGTCCACTTTTAGTGCTTGTGTAATTACATTGGGCCACCTGGATAATCCAAAATAATCTCCCCATCTCAAAATCTTCTAACATTAATCACA
>NW_006921716.1:6381804-6412717 GCF_000298275.1 Orycteropus afer afer | reverse complement strand
GGAAGCTGACTACCTCATCTTTCCCCCAGGAGTGTCTGCTGTGTTCGAACTGCTCAGCTGATTAGCAGCTCAATGCTTTAATCAGTATGCCACCAGAGCACCTTTTTCTTTTCCCAATATAGTTTATTTTCTATAAGTTGCCTTTTTGTTGAGTTTATTTTGGTCTCTATCTTCCATATTGGAAGGAGTCCTGGTGGTGTAGTGGTTAAATGCTCATTTGCTAATTGAAAGGTTGGCGTTTGAGCCCACCAGCTGCTCAATGGGGGAAAGATGTGGCAGTTTGCTTCCATAAAGATTTATGGCCTTGGAAACCCAAGAGGCAGTGCTACTCTGTCCGACAGGGTCACCGTGAGTCAGAATTGACTCCACAGCAGTGGAAATTCCATGCTGGGGACTTAATGCTGCTTTCTGATATGGGCATTAAGAAACTGATTGGACCTTCTTTGTTGCTGGGCAGGGACTTCTTCACCAGGGTTTTTAGGGTAAGGTGATCTAGATTACTCAATGTCCACATTTTAGTTATTTTCTCCTGGGTTGCTCAGATACTCGAGAGAGGATCTCTCAATATCCTGTTTTCAGGTAAAGGGCTGGAACCAAGCCAAAGGAAGTTGGGAGAGTTAGCATTCATGATGTGAACAGCTAATGAATTTCTCTACTTTCAGGATGAAATCTTCACCCTCAGTGGCCCTCTTCTGAAGAGATCGTCCAGTTTTCTTCTCAAGAAATCATCTCAGTCTTCCCCTTGGCAGAGCAGGGAGATAACGCCTTCTTAAATAGACTTTCAACCAGTTCTCCTGTTTTGAGCATCACTTTCTTTCCATATCAACTGATATCTAGTACCACCAAATCCTGAGCTTTTTGGAAGCTCTGCAGTGTAAATTAGCTGCTTCTTGGTTTTCCCCACTGCCAACTTAGCATTCAGCTTGCTCAGATCTGCAATGTCAATTATAATTATCTATCCCCTCTCATTCTTTTTTCCTTTGTGACATTATCCCTTTATTGTTATTTTAGTAGGAGCAGGAGGGAGTAAAAATAAATGAATGCATGTAATATGCCATCTGCATCTCAAAGTTGTTATCATTGTCATCGAGTTGGCTCCAACTCGTGGCAACCTCAAGTTGGACAGAAGGAAACGTCCAGTCCCGCTCCATCTTTACTATTGGTGGCATGCTGGAGTCCATTGTTGTGGCCACTATGTATTTTAAATGTCTTTCAATCTAAGGGAGTCATCTTCCAGCACTACATCAGACCATATTTGATTATAATCCATAGCATTCTCATTAGCTAATTTTTGGAACTATATCACCTCACTTTTCTTCCTAGTCTGTCTTGATTTGGGAGCGCTGCTGAAGCCCGTCCACCATGGGTGATCTTGCTGACATTTGAAATAATACCAGTGGCATAGCTCTAGCATCGTAGCAACAAAAAGCCACCACAGTATGACAAACTAACATATCCCAGAGTACCAGACCAACAAAACCAAACTCACTGCCATCAAGTCGATTCTGACTCAGAGAGACCCCCGTTAGGTTTCCAAGGCTGTAAATCTTTACAGAAGTAGATTGCCCCATCTTCCTTCTGTGGAGTGGCTGGTAGGTTTGAACTCCTGACCTTCTGGTCAGGAGACAAATGCCTTATCCACTACACCATGAGACCTCCTATGCCAAAGCTGTTGTTGTGTTATGTACCGTCGAGTCGGACCTGGCTCATTGCGACCCCTCCTTGGGTTTCCAAGGCGGTATCACTTTGGAAGTATATTGCCCAACCTTCCTTCTCAGGAGTGGCTGGTGGGCCTGAACCACCAGCCTTCTGGTTAGCAGTCACGTGCCTTAGGCACTACGCTACCAGAGCTACTGCACCCTATTTTAGAGATGTGGGAAGAAAAGCTTAAGTGAGATGCCCAGGATGCTGCAGGCATGTTGAGTTGGATCTGGGTTTGTCAGGTTGCGTTTTGGTAAGAGTGGCACAAAGTCCTGGCTCCTCAGCCCTGTTCTAACTTACACCATTTCTGCAAAAGGAACATCGGCGTTTTGGAAAACTAACAATCGCTGCAGGGTTAAATGGCCTGTAAGCCACTGATTCAATCACTAGTTAAAAATTTTTTAAAATATTGTTAATCATTTAATTGTTGAATTTGCAGTTTATACTCTACAGTAATCTTAAGGGTAAGTGGAAAGATGAAAACATTTGAGAACAGTGACAGTGGAGAAGCTAGGATAAAAGGGTCTGTGACTCTCCTCTGTGTACTCTCCCCTCCCCCCAGCTTCCTTAATGTAATTTGATAAATACACAGAATTCAAAATGGTTTAAAACAATACAAGGAAGATTAAGTGGTCTGTGGCTTTCCTTAACATAGCCCAAATCAATAATGTGAGATGTCTTCCTGTTAATGTTTAGAAGGTTACATATCTAGGTTACATTAGTGTTAAGTACTTTCCTGCCAATACCTGATTTTATACATTTTTTTTCCTATTTTTAAAAATTGCAATTTGGATGAAAGTTTATAGAGCTTATTCATTTTCTTGTTTTAAGTTTTATTTTGACTTGGGCGAAAGTTTACAGAGCAAATTCATTTTCCATACAGCATTTCATACACATTTTGTTTCATGACATTGATTGCTATCCCTACGATATAATAGCTCTCTTTCCACTTTCTCCTTGTGTCCTTTCCTATGCATTCCTGCCCCCTGAGCTAGCTCCCTATACAAATACTGCCCTTCTGATCTTCCAGGATTGATTGTTCTAAGGAGTGTGTCTACTTGGTAAATAAATGTTCACCATGTATGCTTGTCTATTGTTTGGCTGGAAGCCACGGGAGTGAGTTCAGTTCCAGGCCTGAAGGGTAACTAGGGGCCATGGGGCTTTCAGTGGGCTCTATCAGATCAGTCTTGGGGCTTTCAGTGGGCTCTATCAGATCAGTAAGCCTGGTCTTTATGATTTTGAGCTTTGTTCCACTTTGTTCTTTCACTCTATCTAGGATGTCCTGCACTGATCCCTTTCTGAGTGGTAGACTGTGGTAGCAGGGCACCATCTAGTTCTTCTGGTTTCATGGTCATATAGGCTGAGGTTTGCATGGCCCACTAGTCCCTTGGACTAATTGTTTTCCTTCATTCTTCTTTGCTCTGGACAAAGACCAGTTGTTGCATCTAGATGGCCACCTGCAAGCTTTTAAGACCCCAGTGGCTACTAACCAAAGTAGGATGTAGAACAATGGTTTTGTGTAGTATGTTATCAGAGTAAATTAATTTTCCACACAGCAGTTCATACACATTCTTGTTTCATGACACTGACTGCAATCCTCATAATGTAACAGCTCTCTTCCCACTTCCTCCCTATACTTACCTCTTCCGTGTTTTTATACATTTTAAAAATTGTTTATTTCATATTCACAGTCAACCTTTTAGATAGCTAAGAGAATATAACAATATGGCTGTAATATTTTCTTAAGGAATTGAACTTTAATTAGCTCTGGTAGCATAGTGGCTAAGACACTTGCCTGCTAACCAGACGGCTGGTGGTTCAAACCCACCAGCCACTCCTCAGAAGGAAGGTTGGGCAATCCTACTATCCGTAGTGATACTGCCTCGGAAACCCAAGGAGGGGTCGCTATGAGTTGGGGCCGACTCGACGGCACATAACAACAACAACAACAACAAATCAAATATTTTCCTCAAAACTAGTTCTTGATTTCCTGGACATTCTAACTCTCACTATGTGTGTGTGGTTGTTTGCTATCGAGTAGATTCTGACTCATAATGACGTTATAGGCTAGAGTAGAACTGTCCCATGGGTTTCCTAGGCTCTACTCTTTATGGGAGCAGATTACCAGGTCTTTTCTCCCATGGAGCGGTGGGTTCCAACCGCTGACCTTTGGTTAGCCGCCGAGCATTTAACCATTGTTCCACCAGGGCTCTCTCTCTCTTTCACAGTATGAGCATCAAGAGACTGTCTTTGATCTTGGATTATGATAACTTTTTCCAAATTGTAATAACAAATGTTAAACAGCTTCAGTTGTTTTACTGGTCAGAGAATGAGAACTACCTTAAACACAGATGTTGTTGTTGTTTTTGTTTGCCGTCGAGTTATCCCTGACTCATAGCGACCCCTCCTTGGGTTTCCGAGGCAGTATCACTACGGAAGTAGGATTGCCCAACTTTCCTTCCGAGGAGTGGCTGGTAGGTTTGAACCGCCAGCCTTCTGATGAGCAGTCAAGTGCCTTAGGCACTATGCTACCAGAGCTCCTAATGTTGTTGTTGTTGTTGTTATTTGCCATCCTAATAGGTTTGCCTAATTTAACAAATACAGGAGAAGGAGTTAAATTTGAATTTCAGATATACAGTGAATGATTTTTAGTACCAAAACCAAAACACTCACCGCCATCAAGTTGATTCCAACTCATAGCAAACATTGTTGGGTTTCCAAGACTGTAAATCTTTATGAAAGCAGAATTTTTAGTTACTGTGTGAGATATACTAAAAATTATTCATTGTGTATCTGAAATTCAAATGAATGAGGCATTCTATAACATCTGATCTGGTAGCCCTACAACCAGGCTACTGGGAGCTCCTGCCCTATACCCCTGGCTTTAGAGGCTGCCAACCAGTGCCTCTCTTCAGGCACTGAATGAACTTAATCAGATCCATACCCTTATTATAGACCTTGCACGAGGTACCTGTGACTCTAAAATCTCTTCCCTAAAGAGGAGCTGCCTCTTAACTGTACCTTGAGCTTAGGGTTGCTCTCAAAAGACTGTTCTGGGGGAAAGTTTGTAGTCCTTTTAAGTATGGCCCTATGCTCAAGGTATGGCTAAGAGGTGACTGAAAGGAGAGTGTGGACAGAGTTGGGATATGTGGTTAAGGTTTCTACAGTTCCCAAAGGGATACAGGACAGACAGAGTCAAGGGTATAAAGAGAAAGCCAGGGCCTCACAAATGTGAAGGGGGGGTTGCTACTGAGAGCTCCCTGCTTTCTACACATTTTTTTTTGGTGATTTCTGCTGGCTATCAGTTGAAAATGCCACTCTGAAGACTAAGGTGCACCTAACCCAAGCCATGATATTTTCAGTCACCTCATCTGCATGTGAAACCTGGACAATAAATAAGGAAGACCGAAGAACTGATGGCTTTGAGTTGTGGTGTTGGCGAAGAATGCTGCAAATACCATGGACTGCCAGAAGAACAAACAAATTTGTCTTGGAAGAAGTGCAGCCGGAATGCTCCTTAGAAGTAAGAATGGCCAGACTTTGTCTCACCTACTCTGGTCATCTCAGAAGGGACCAGCCCCCCAAGAAGGATCTCATTCTTGGTTAAAGTGCAGTGTCAGAGAACAAAGGGAAGACCCTCAAGGAGATGGACTGACATGTGGCTGCAAGGATGGGCTCCAGCACAGCAAGGATTGTGAGGATGGCAGAGGACCAGGCAGCATTTCACTCTGTTGCACACGGGGTTGCTATGAGCTGCAATCAACTCCACAGCACCTAACAAGATCAGTTGAAGATGGGGAGGGGTGCATAATGAGGGCAAAGTGTAGAAGTTTCACTTATAATAATGTATGGCTTCTATTTCTAGCTTCTTCAATTGTCTAATGTGCTTCAATTGATCTGCTTTTGGGGAAGTATACTTTTCCTTGTAAAAACCTCATCGGTGATGGGTATTTTGAAAACAGAAACTTAAAAAAAAAAAATCTATGTCACTATTAACAGCAACAACACCACAAAGTAAATCCACTGTCTCTCTTCTGTATGGAGCCCTTTAAGTGATGGTTTAGCTGAATGCACTCAGGTGCTCTGTTTAAGTGCTAGTCGTTCTCCAGGGATACCTCAGAGTGCTGAAGTGACATTGCGTGACTTGTAAGTACAGATTCGCTCTGTCGGGGGAAAAAAAAGTAGAAGGAAGTCACAAGAGAAAAGCAGGCTTTTGTGGAAATACCATACACTAGGCTGTTTATAGTATGAACAGTGCTTATTTAACCTCACAGAGAAAATTAAGCTAGTAATTGCCTAGGGCTCAGGATTGCATGAACCCACCAATGTTGGTACATGCCTGAAAGGGAGTTTCAAAATGGCTCCTTGTTTCAGTCAGGATTGCATTTGGCTACACTTGAATCCACTAGAGTGGCTCAAGAAAGTCAGGCATCTCTTTTTCTCCTGTAAGAAGATCTGTGATGTTATGGAAGATTCAGGTTTTTTTTGCCTTCCCACCAAGCCATCCTTGGCTCCTGGCTTTCTTCCTCTTGCTTGCAGGATGGTTTCTGCTTCTCTAGGCAGGAAGGGGAGAGCTGAAGGGCAAAATAATATTGCCAAGCCTGTCTTTCTTTTAAAGAGAGTTACAAGCAGCAACTTTTGTTCATATCTCATTTGGCGGTAATGTGTTAGAGAGCCACCCTCAGCTTCAAGGGAGTCTGAAGTGGTGAGTGTTTCAGTGGGGCACATTTTTACCCCAAACAATATTCCAGTTTTCTTAGCAAGGAAAACAGGAAAGGTGGATATTGGGTAGGCTATTAGCCATCTCTGCCACAGATGTAAACAAGTATATAAACTCTTCAGAAAACAGGACATAGTTCCTTCCAACATACCTAACAAATCCATCACTATATCTTAAATAGATATGAATAGAACAAATAATAATTCCAACCAACAATTATTTTCCAGTGGTATTATTTTCCCATGATTTCATAGTTGGAGAGATTGTCTCCTCAGATGTTTATCTCTATACAATAGACTTGAACATCAGTTTATCAAAAATTCTTTACTACATTATATAATTTCCTGTCAATGCCAAATTAAAGTTACATTTAAAAAAAAAAAACAAACCACACAACTTTTGAGAAAGTACATCAGTCTCCGTTTATCTGTGGCAGATATGTTCCAAGATCCCCATTGGATGCCTAAAGCCACTGATAATACCAAACCCTATATATACTAGTTTGTCTTCCTATACATAACATACCTATGATAAAGTTTAATTTATAAATCAGGTACAATAAGAGATTAACAACAATAACTAATAATAAAATAGAACCATTATAAGAATATACTGTAATAAAAGTTTTGTGAGATGAAATGAGGTGAGTGACTTGGGCATCATGACATAGTGTTAGGCTCCTGTTTTCAGACTGCTGTTGACCAGGGTAACAGAAACCGCAGAAAGTGGAACTGTGGACAAAGGGCACTATGGTATATCATTGTAGATTTTAGTTACAAACACTGGATCGTTAGCAGATATACCTCAAGCTTTAAAAATTTAACCCTGAACACTAAAATGCCAGTATTTACTAAGTGCATGGCATAATTTAAGCAATCAAAGATGAGCAAAATGATCCTTGTCCTCCTGGAGTGTATAACCTAGTAGGGCTATATGAGACAAACGGAATAAACTTCAAGAAAAAGATGTTGGAGATAAACTTTACATGAGTACAACAGTAAGGAGATAGAAAACATGGAGTCTCTTCAAGCAGCTGTGGGTAATTCAAACCCATCTTGATAGAATTGTAGTGTATATCGGACCGTGTGTGTGTGTGTGTGTGTGTGTGTGTGTGTGTGTAAATGGTTAATTTGATTGGCTGCTAACTGAAAGGTTAGAGGTTGAACACCAGCCAATGAGATCTCTATAGATCACAACATTCCTATCTGGGAATGATCCCATGGTCCAGGACCAGGCACTTTTTCCGTTGTGCATGGGATCACTATATGTCGGGTTTACTTGACGGCAGCTAACAAGTGTGTATGGAGCACTCTACAACGTTGTGAGATGAGGCCAAGCCAGAGTTTCCACACTTAACAGAGAAGCTCCCCTCACTTCAGTCTTGGCTGGTTCATGAAACTGAGGACTGCTCTGGATGATGGATGGTGACTTAAAGGAAGACCAATAACTAAAACACTTTGAAAACAGAATGCTAAAAGCTAATAATTCAGTATTGTTACAAGAACTTAAAATTGTCCATTGATGAATGGACAAAAAGCCTCTAAATACATTTTCAAAATATTTCGGTTGATAATTCTGACCCTTGGTTACTTAAAAGAACGTGCTGTCCTCAATCCTGGTCTCAAACCAGGCACATATTTATCATATAGAACTCTTCCCAAATTCCTGAAAAAAAAAAAAAAAAAATCCCCACTTTCTTTGTAAAGACAGGATTACATAATTTTTCAAGAGATTCTTTGTCATATTCGCCTGTTTTGAACCTAGTTATTGAAGAGAACAGAAGGCATTATTTCGGTAATAAGAATAAGAGGAGGAATGATGAGAATATAAAGGAATAAAAAAGAGCCTTTGGTATTTCTAAATAACCTTCCTGAGTTTTCTACTCAACAATACGAAAAGAGCAGGTATTTGCGGTGTCAGAGAAAGGGTATCTCTAATGCCTTAGAGGAAACTTTGGATTTTATAAATAACTTGATTCCGCCTTGTGGGTCCTCGCCTCCATGGTTGATTGCATCTCCTCGTCAGCTCCTCTTCCTCTTCCCTCCTGCGGGTCCCATTTCCTGCCAGTACCAGTGCCCGGGCGTGCCTGACACTCCTAGCCCGGCGCCGCCCGTGCCGACGTGGCGGAGCGCACAGGTCGGCCGGGTCAGGTGGTTGGGTGACGCCCGGGGAAAGCGCTCCTCGCCAAGGGCGGGCGGCGCCGCCGAGCCCAACGCCTCCGGGGGTGGGGACTTCGCTGGAGTCGCCGGCGCAGCGGAGCGCGAAGGAGCGCGGCGCGGCGGGCGATCCTAGCCGGGACCGGCTGCAGGCGGCAGGGGCGCAGAGGAAGCGAGGCGGCGGGCTGGAGATATGGACCGGGGCAAGCAAGGTGAGGCGCTGGCACCCGCCGGCATGGCGGCTCCCGGGTGGGCGCGAGGGCTCGGCGCCCGGCTGCCCGCAGCCCGGTGCCCGACCTGGTGCCGAGCCGCAGTCGTCCGTCCTGTAAGTTGCCTCTCTCTGTTCCGGATCCGGCATTCTGGGCGGCCGGTGATGGAAGGAGAGGCGCTCATGGTCACAGCGGGCTGCTAGGGCCGCGTGCTTGCGCTTGTGTGTGTGTGTGTGAGTGTGTGTGAAGGTTCTGGGAGCCGCGAAGGGGCTGGCGGCAGGATTGCAGAGCTGTGGATGCAGATCGTGATGCGCTTTGGGTGGAAAGGTGCGCGAGGGGAGTCCAGTACAGCCGAGCTCTTGTAAGTGGTGGTAACAGAACCACGGATAATTTCGCCCCTGAAAATGGGAAAATGACACCCTTCCCTGCATTCAGTTAAGGTGTCCTTTTCTAGTTAAGGTGGTTAGGATTTTTGGTGAGGTTGGATCCTATGTCCATGGTTTTGGAAGCAGATATTTAACAGACGAAGTATCTCTCAATTGTGGAGTGATATTTGTGGGGTTTTTGAGGGACGAGGTCTTTTCATTAGTAAAGATCTTCTTTCATCCATCAAGGTGCACACACAGTCCTTGGTGTAATTTATCATAGCTGTAAATGCATCTGTTTCTTAAAATAGCAACTCAAGTGAAGTTGTTCCAAACAGAATCATTGTATAAGAGAAATGTAGCAATAGTAGAGCATGGTTTTCAGATATAAAAATGCTTCATCCTTGAGTCTTTGCTGATAAATAACCCAGCGATTGTAACAAACATATGTGGCACAATTTAAAAGAAGAAAAATAATAGCTTAAAGAAGGTAACAATTTTAGGTAAGTTTTGGGAACTGGGAGCAATCACGTCGTTTGGGAGCTCTGATACAACAATTTTTATGGTATGTATTTTTAGGTAAATGCAAGCATATTCTATAAATAGTATTTTCTATTTTACTTTTGATAACTTGTAAGATAGAATTTTGGGAACCTTCCAAGTCTTGCTTTTTCTCTCATTCCTGAAATTAATCTCCAAGTAAAATATGAGCACTTATATTATAAACATATATAATAAATATATTACATCTATTTTATATATTATACACATATATACGCACACACACAAACACTTTCACACACATGTATTGTTGTCTACATTTTAAGCTTCTCTTTTTTTAAAATTACATAGTCTTTTTAAAAAAAAATTGTGATTTGGGTAGATTTTAAGCTTCTTGAGGTTAGAAACATGACTTCATTTTTGCTCTCATTTAGTAACATGGTGATTTGTAAATAGTAAACATTCATATGTCCGAGTCAGGAAGTTGTCATAGGTCTTCCATCTATTGTTGGGAGAAGGCCTAGGGACCACCATTTAAGCCAGTATTATTCATGTTTGTATATTTGCATATTTGACATTGTAGCATATTTAATGTAACAGTATATTTAGAATAAATGTTTAGTATTTGTCCAAATAGATTAAATAGCTGTTTTTTAATTTACATGAATGGAGTGACTAATTAGATTATGTGTTCTGGCTTGGCTGGTAAGAGTCATAGTCATTAGTCATGAGTACCTCAGCAGTATTCCGGTTTGCTAATAAACTCTGTGTGGTTTTTGTAGGACTATTTTTTTTTTTTTTAAGTATCTAATTCTGAGGCTTATTTTATGCATTCTTTGATTCTTTGGCTTATCAAAGGAGTCTTTTCTGTCTCTAGTTTTCACATGTTCTCTTTGGTCAAGATATTTGTTGGTATTGTTAGTACCCATTTTTAATTGTAATTCCTTGAGAGCAAGGGAAATGCTTTCTTTGCACGTGGGAAGTATGGAGGACTAGGCTCAGAATGAAAGATTAGTCACTGCCTTGGGAAGGTCAGCTGGCTCTCTCCTAACCTCATGGCCTTTCCTTACACTTTCATTTCTGTCAGCTTGGGTTGCCTTGCCACCTTATTTCTGTTTCCAGCAGACTGTGAGATTAGGGAGGCCTTTGCTCTTTCATCTTTAGGTCCCCAGGGCACATGCTAGGTGCTCAGAAATGTTTGACCAGCTGCCTAAGATGAAAAGGAAGAGTGTCCAAGAGCAGCTTCCAGCTAATGGAACCTCAGTTGTCCCTTCAAGTCAGCCCCTTGCTTCCTACTTCATCCTGTCCTTTTTCTCTCTGTGTTCTCAAGAAGCAGAACTCTGTGATTAGGTGAATAAAGTTGAGGGTGAGTTTATAAGTAAGACCTTTGAACTGGCCAAGCGAATGGCTTAGTCTGCGAGACCTGGCGTAATGTGAAAAAGGTGGACCTGAGATTTTAAACCCTGCGTATCTACCAACAGGTTCTGCTGTTTGAAATAAGATTTAAAACTCTGGGATTTTCTCTTGACTTGTGTATTTTACAGAGTATTTAGAACCAAATTAAACAATTACAGGATTTGTTTAACTTTACTTTTTAATATGAAGGGAGTATTGTTACTTTCATCTGTCCCTTCAAAAAAGCTCTAGATGCAAAATGAAAGAGAAGGGCAACCTATTTTAAATGCATTTCTCAATTCAAAATGTCTCTTTAAACCTTCTTTCTTTTATGGAAAAGAAGGTTTAAAGGTTTATGTCAGAATTCTTCTTTTGGTATCAGTTTATTTAACTGTTAGAAGTTTAAAATAAACACAGAAATTTTCCTTTTTTCAACTATTTGTTCTAATGTTCTTTAATATCAGGCCACAGAAAACCAAAACAAAATCCACAGCCACTGAGTTGCTTCTGACTCATAACTCTATGTGATAGAGTAGAATGGTCCCATAGGGATTCCAAGGATGTAAAGCTTTACAGAAGCCGATTGCCTCATCTTTCTCCAGTGAAAAGGCTGATTGGTGGTTTCAGACTACCAACCTTTTGGTTAGCTGAATTTTGCTTTGACCACTGTACCACAAGGGCCTTTATATCAGGCCCACTATCTATTATTTTCCACCAGCTCCTCTATCCAGACCTTGTATACAATCTACTTGGATTTGAGACCTGATAACATCAAATGATTGAGAACACCTTAAACTGCATAGTGCCTCTCAAGAGTTCCTGAGCATTAGCCAGTAATGCTCATTTAATGTGTGTAGTATTTCCTACTTTGAAAGTGCAGTGCAGCATGCTAACTAGAGTGTACATTGTGTAAGAAACCTCCCGGCTACCTTTTATGGGGCTGAATAAATATTTATACTCAAGTACTCTCTTATGTTATTAATAATCTTTAGTTGAGTGCCATTATATTGTACTGACTGTCACCTGGTATGCCATTAAGCATTTTATCTGTATTTAAATTAAAAAAAAAAAAAATCCCAAACTTTGTTATTTTAAGGGGAAAAGGGAAAGCTGCTGGAGCCAAAAGGTGCGGGGGGGTGGGGTGGGGCCGGGGCGAAGAACTGCATGAAAACAGCAGTGCAATGATCTGTCCTTGTAATTTCAGCATGGCAGCTGTGCTTTAGAAATAACAAATGTGAGAGATGTCATGGATTTAAAAACAGAACAACTGTTTAGATGAATTGATGACAATTTTGAGGGTCTGCTCACAAATCTCTGGGTGTGACTCACCCATGCGGTTGATTTCTTTGGTCGATAGTCTCCATAGTCTCGCTTTCCATATGGTGCTAATGTCTTTGTTAGCTGGTGTTCACTTCCTCCATTTATTTTTATGTGGCAGCCTGCCTTGTCCCTAGGGTAAAAGCTGAGTGGTGGGAGGGGTTGTGATCTTTCACTGAGAGCTCACAACAGAATAATCTATGAACGCAGTAAAAACAAATATTCTCATAGTTCAAAACAAAGAAGAACCTCAGATTCTACTGAACTGTGGTGCTGTTGATCCTTTTATTGTAAGTTAAGATTATTTTATTTTTCTGTTTCAGTTAATTGTTTCTGCTTGTTGACAGTTGTAGAATCTCTCTTATGGGACTTTTCCAAATTTTATTAAACTGGATGGGTACCAGCTGTACTGAGGCCATAACCTTGGCAATATATTTTTATTAGAAAAATGTCCAAGAGATTTAAGTATATTGTGGAAGTAAAACAACAACAACAAAAATGCTTTTTTGGTCCTAATAATGGTTACTTATTTAAGGAAAATTAGAAAATATGCATAAGGGAAAATAAATGCAAAACAAACACAACCACTGCTGTGGAGTTGGATCTGGCTCGTAGCGACCGCTCCTTGGGTTTCCGAGGCGGTATCACTACGGAGGTAGATAGGTTGCCCAACCTTCCTTCTGAGGAGTGGCTGGTGGGTTTGAACCACTATCCTTCTGGTTAGCAGTCAAATGCCTTGGGCACTACGCCACCGGAGCTCCCAAGGGAAAATAAAATCACCTATAAATATCACTTTGAAAAATCACTTTGATTATGTGCCATGATTGATCATATGACATTGATGTATTTCTGTCCATTTATCTATTCTTTTTAACAGATTATAAAATAACCTCTTATTGAATATCCCATTTTACAGCTTGCCTTTTATTTATTTTAACTCAATATATTGTTTGAATACACTTCTCCAACATTATTTTGATTAGTGTCACCAGGTGATTAATGCATATGATAGAATATTCAAAAGGACTAAAAGGTTGAAGATTGTGAATCATCTTCCAATCCCTATCCTTAAACCTATTTGCTCTCTTAAAGTGCAGCTTTGTTACAAGTTTTATTTATCTATCTGGAGAGGTTCTATGTATGTATGTACACATGTAGGCAGAGGCACACATACACACATTTAAACATAGATGTGTGTGGATACATAGCTCTATCCATAAACTATAGCACGTAAGTTGTTTAACAACCTTACTTTCTTTACTTAAATTCAGTTCACCCACTCCTCACTTATGGACATGGTTAGGGTCCAAAGACCAGGTCGTTTTGTGAAAATTGGTGTGATGCAAAAATGGAGGATGATGACATCAGAGCCCCAAAATGGAGGATGACTACGTCATTACATAATGCTAGATTATGTCATTACATCAGTGCCAAACCTCTGAGAATTATATCCCAGAGAAGTTGACATATAATCACAGTCAGAGTTACTTGCTCCTGGTACCTTGGCATTTGTTACTTCCAGATGCATGTCATTAATACACAAAATAATTGGATAGATTTTTTACTATTGTAAATGTGAAATGTTGGGTAATGGGATAATTGATAAGTGAGGAGGAATATGTGTATGTATTTTGGAGATAATTCAATATCCAGTTATATAGAGCAGCTTCATTTTTAATGGATATAGAATAGCCTATTTATACCATCCCAACCCATTGCCGATGAGTTAGCAGACCTTTTGGTCTGAACCATAAGGGCTCCTTAGATATATCATAATAATCAAAAACCCCAAACCTACTGCCACTGAGTTGATTCAGACTCAGAGTGACCCTATAGGACAGAGTAGAATCTCTTCATAGGGTTTCCAAGGCTATAAATCTTTATGAAAGCAGACTGCTTCATCTTTCTCCCATGTAGCAACTGGTAGATTTGAACTGCTGACCTTTGGTTAGCAGTCAAATGCTTTAATTTCTGTGCCACCAGAGCTCCTTAGATGTATCATAATAGGCAATATTTAACTTGTTACATGAAGGACAGTATTACACTGTTAAAGTTGCAGCAAATATATTTGTATGTAAGCCATTTCATAAATATGTATGTTTTATAGGAAGAATTCCTAGAAGAATATGACTTCAATTTTGATAATGCTAAATAGCTCTCTGCAGAAATGGTGCCAGTTATACTTTTACTAGCCGAGCATCTGCCTCTCTACACCATGCAGCCAAGGTGTTGTCACATGTTTTGATCTTTCTTATCTTACAAGCAAAAAGTGGTTGCTCAGTATATGTTTTATTGTATATTTGTCTTGATACAAAGATGGTTGTGTATTTTTTTATATGCTTGAGATCTGTATTTCATTTTCTGTGAAATGTCTGCTCAAATACTTTGCCAGTTTTTCTTTTGTGTTGTCATTTAATTTTTGATTTGTAGAATGTAGCTCTCTGTCCATGATACGATTTGCTAATATACATTTTTCCTAGTTTGTCATTCCTCTTTGGACTTTGTTGTTATTTTTCATCTAAGCAGAAATAATTGATGACTTTGTGTTCCTAACTTTTCATCATTCTTAGAAATACTTTTCTTCCTTTGAGTTTATATTTTTTTGGTTTTACTTTACATTTAAATGTTTTATTCATCTGGATTTACTTTGACATAAAATAAGGTTTACATTCTCCCCTTCCCCCCATGGCTATCTAATCGCCAACACCATTACCTTACTGATTTGAAATACAACTGTTGTGGTTATGTTTGTGTGTTAACTTGGCTGGGCCTGGCTGAGTGGCTGGGCAGCTGAATGCAGTTGTTCTCCATGGTGAGATTAGTAATTAATCCCATGGTGGAATCTATTGGAGCAGCTGAGTAGCTGCTTTGGGTATGTAATTGGCTTCTCGCGTATAAGGAGCAGCTTTGACAATGGTCTCCAGCTTATGGCAAGCTTGAACCCTGCATGTAGCCGTGTCATTGTTTAGCAGCCTGTCATATTCTGCCGACCTTGGGACTTTCAGTGGACTTGAATTAATGGCCTGCTGTGTGGTTTGGTAACATCGGTACTGTACCATTTTGTTTGTCAGCCTTGGGTTTGTTAGCCTTAGCAGCCAGTAGCTGCTTGAGTGAAGAGATGCCTCTAGCTTCAATGGGCCGGGAGCAAGAGGCAGAGCTGAAGCCCAAGGTCAAGGGGCTTTTACCCAGCCCCTAGAGCCTGGCACTTTGAACTTGGATTTTTAGCCTCCTGAACTGTAATAGAATAAACTCCTGTTTGTTCAAGCCATCCCTTGTGTGGTATATTCCTGTCAGAGTGGTACTAGGTAACCAGGACAGTTACCACATACTAAATTCTTGTATTCTTTGTATTGATAAGTCTTATCTGTTCACTGTCAGCGATCAAACTACTTAAAATTTTGGAGCTTCATAGTATGTAAAAAATGTCAGGAAGGGCTAGTTTCCTCTGAGTATGCTACCACCCCCCCCTCAGAATTTTCCTGGATTTTCTTTCCAAATAAACATTAGAATCACCTTTTCTAGGTGAAAATTTGACAGAAGTCCTATTGGTGTATCTTCTTCCCTCTCTTCTCCCTTTGTCTCCCTTTGATTAGAGTTTGGGCTATTTCTTTATTGAATGCCCATATATATTTACCAGGGTCCTACTATACACACACACACACACACACACAAAACACACACACACACAGTTTTGAGTTCTGATTTTGATACTATTAGATTATAAGAATTTTACTATATTTAAAAAAATAAACAACAACAACAACAAAAAAATCCAAGCTATAATTTCTTGATGACTGCACCCTTCTACCATTTAGGTGTTCATTTAACCATTTCTTTGTTGGACTGTGGCTTGCTGTCCGTTTTAGCTATTCTAATGCTTTAAGAGAGATTATTTTAAGATAGTTATAGGAGCCCTGGTGGCACAGTGGCTAAGAGCTTGGCTGCTCACTGAAAGGTCAGCAATTCATACCCACCAGCTGCTCTGCTCTGTGAGAGAAAGATATGGCAGTCTACTTCCTTAAAAATTTACAGCCTTGAAAACCCTCTTTGGCAGTTCAGTTGTTAAGCCATTCAGCCGCTAACCAAAAGGTTGGCAGTTGGAATCCACTAGCCACTCTGCAGGAGAAAGATTAGGCAGTCTGCTTCTGTAAAGATTTACAGCCTTGGAAACCCCATGAGGCAGTCTACTCTGTCCTATAGACTCACTGTGAGTCGGAATCAACTCGGTGGCAATAGGTTTGGTTTTGTTTTCTACTCTGTCCTGTAGGGTTGCTGCTATGAGTTGCAATCAGTTTGATGGCAACAGGTTTGGAGTTTTTTAAAAATAGGATGAGTCAAAACGTGAATATGTTTAAGGCTTTTGATGCTTATTGCTGAATTGTTTTCTGAAAAAGATTTGTGGTATTGCCTTTAAAAAATATAATAATTTTATAGGTAAAAAACACCATCTCTTTTCATTTTAAATTTCTGTTTCCTAAGGAAGTCGTAAGTGTTACTTGCCGTTTCTGTTCCCCTCCCCAGATTGCTTATGTTACTTACCTGCTTGAAAAAAATTTACTCAGTTTTTGCAATTGGAATCTTGGTGTGTTGTTGCCTGCTAATGTGTTCTCTCCTTGTCCCCTACCTATATTAAACCTTTATGTTTTGTGGCAAATATTTTCTTTTTCTATTTGTCATTTTCATTTTGGTTTTGTTGGGTCTTTTTGATGCTATTTTTACTGACAAAATTCAGTAGTCTACATTTTCTAGATGACATTTTTAGGGGTAATTTGCATGGTTCTGAGTAGCTTTCAGTTCTTCCTTCTCTGTGTCCTTGGCCTCTAGGCACTTTTGTAATCAGTCCTAAAAATGGTGGTTTCAGACAAGGCTGTTCACTTACATGCCTTGACTTACACGCATGGTGAATATGTTTAATGTTGTTGCAGCTATACAAATGTATGTTAGTTTCAGAAATTATTTAAGTGTGACCTTGATCAGTTTTTGGATTGAGAATTTATTTAACAGAATCAACCTCACCCTTTATATTCTCAGCTTTGTTGGGGGCATTGTGGTGTGGAAAAGGAGCCTACGATCCAATCAGGAGAGCTGAAGGAATAAAATTTCCTTTTATTCAACCCACTAGGATATGTGTTTGGCTAGAAATGAAGTGTCAGAAGAAGAGACTGTCTTTTTATATTTGTTTGCTCAGCACTCAGTTCAAATGTGTATGTGGTAGGTACTCCATAAATGTCTGCCATATTGCACATACAGTAATTGGAAACATTTCTAATGTAACTAGGTTCCTATGTGATTAGATAGAAAAGGCTAAGAATTAGTGGAATCATATGATTTGGCAAGGTGATGAGAATATATGTTCTAAATGTGTTTATAGTTTTATACATAATCACTCAAATTCTGTTCTTTAAATAGAAGCCAAATTGGTACTTTACTTTTGAAGTATGTATGTCTGTGTGTATGCCTATATACAGATAGAAGAAGAGATAGTGTTGGTTAAATTTATGTTTTACAAAGGATATTAGACATAAAACCCATTGTTGCTGAGTCAGTTCTGACTTCAGAGTGACACTGTAGGACAAGTGAAGTGCTGCACAGGGTTTCCAAGACTAATTTTACAGAAGCAGACGGCCACATTTTTCTTTTGTGGAGCAGAGCGGGTGGTGGATTTGAATCGCTGACCTTTTGATTAGCGGCCAAGTGCTTAATCATGGTGCTACCAGGGCTCCTTCATATTAGACATAGTGTTAATTTTGGTTCTCTAGTGCCTCGGAAGGAAGGTTGGGCAATCCTACTTCCGTAGTGATACTGCCTCGGAAACCCAAGGAGGGGTCGCTATGAGTCGGGGCCGACTCAACGGCACATAACAACAACAACAACAAGTGCTGCTGTGGGAGTTCTGGTGGCGTAATGCCTAAGGGACTTGACTGCTAACCAGAAGGTTGGCAGTTCAAACCCACCAGCCACTCCTTGGAAGGAAGATTGGGCAGTCTTCTTCTGTAGTGATACTGCTTCAGAAACCCAAGGGAGGGGTCACTATGAGTTGGATGCGATTTGACGGCAGTGATTTTTTTTTTTTTTTTTCCCCAAGTGCTGCTATAACAGAACACCACAAGTGGTAGCTTGAACAAACAGGGATATATTCTCTTACACTTTAGGAGGCAAGAAGTCCAAGTTCAAGTGCCAGCTCTAGGGGCTGGGTGAAGACCCTTTAACCTTATCCTTCTGCTGTGTCTCCTGCTCCCAGCCCACTGAAGCTGGAGGCTTCTATTAACTCGGGCACCTGCTGGTTGCTGAGGCTGACAAACCCAAGCTCAACAAGTAAAGTGGCACAGCCCCAAGATTATTAAGCAACATGGCAGACCACTAGTTCGAGTTCAGAAACAGTCCCAAGATTGGCAAGCAGCATGGCAGGCTACTGAATGAAGACTTGGCAAGATGCGGGGACCAAGCATGCCAATAAGCTCAAGACCTTTCTCAAAGCATCCTTCTGTATACTGGAAGCAGACCACATCCCCAAGGCAGCTAGTCAGCTGTTCACAGCAGATTCCACCATAGAGTTGATTACCACTTTCATCACGGAGAATAACTACCACCAGCTGCCCCAAACCAGGCCCAGCCAAGTTGACCCAGCCTTAACTATTACAAAAAAAAAACCCAAAAACCCAAACTCCCTGCTATCAAGTCATTTCCTAGTCATAGTGACCCCCATTGGGCTTCTGAAGTTGTAAATCTTTACCGAAGTAGATCACCCAGTCTTCCTTCCGCAGAGCAGCTGGTGGGTTTGAACTGCTGACCTTCCGGTTAGCAGTCAAGTGCCTTATCCACTGCGCCACTGGAGCTCCTTTAACTATCACAGTATTCCATAAATACTTTCATAAGTAAATTTTTTATACTATTATATCAACTCATATGCATGTGAAAGCTGGACAGTGAATAAGGAAGACTGAAGAAAAATCGATGCATTTGAGTTGTGGTATTGGCAAAGAATACTGATAATACCATGGACTGCCAGAAGTATGAACAAATCTGTCTTGGAAGAAGTGCAGCTAGAGTGCTCCTGAGAATCGAGAATGGCCAGACTTTATCTCACCTACATTGTTCATGTTGTCAGAAGGGACTGATTTAGTCCCTGGAGAAGGATATATGTGTTTTAAGTAGAGGGTCAGCATAAAAAGGAAGGACCCTAAACGAGATAGATTGACCTGGTGGCTGCGATGATGGTCTCAAAGTGGAGCAAAGATTGTGAGGATGGTGCAGCACTGGGCGTTGGTTTGTTGTGTTGGACTTAGGGTCACTGTGAGTTGGAGCTGACTTGATGGTACCTACCAATAGCAACAACAACAACATTGTGTCAGGGTTAGTTATTTGCTTCTTATGTGTCCTGTACTGATAAGTGGATGGTCTCAATACATTTTTCAAAAAGTTTTCTTCATACATAAATTGAGAAGGGCAAGGAGTATGTTGACACTAGGGCAAAGGGTATGTTGATACTAGTGAAAAGTATCAACAGAAAGTTCTATGAAGAGTTATGTTATGGCTGTCTGGGGCATTTTGCTAAGGAATGGCCAGTGTTCTGTTTCACTTTATCCTGAGGATATCATTTTATTTTAATGATGATGCCATCTAACCTTTGCAGCGTTCCTACTACCTACCCTTTGTATGCATTATCTCATTTGAAGCTTTCCGTGCTCCAGAGAGGTAGGACTGGTATTATTTTCATTTTATATCTGAGGAAACAGAATCTGGAAGATCATGACTTCCCCAAACACACTGTGCTGGATAGGGAGAGCTCTACAGAAACTTCGTCCCAAACATACTCTTCCCCAGTAAGATAACTATGTAGGGCCCAAGAAAAATTTAAACGGCATTTGCTAATGAGCTTCAAGGACTGGAAGACTTTACACTTTTGAGAAAAATTTACCTTCTAACTAGTTCAAACAGAGTTGGAATTTGAAGGGATAAACCTTAAGCCCTGCATTACAATTATTTTATTTTTTCAGCTGGGGTTTTACTGGCCTACTTTTGGTAATGCTATTATTACTACTCACAATACCTACATCAGCATTTGCGAGTGCTTTCTGTATACTAGGTTCTGTTCTAAATGCTTTTCGTGTATCATTTTAAAAAAATCCTCACAGCAAACCGCATGATCAGGTGCTGGTATTTCCCCCACTTTACAAATAAAGAAACAAAGCATGTTGAGATTAGGTACTCACTTCTACAGGCATAACTTGGCAGAGACATGTTTGGGTTTTAAATTGATGATGTCTGGCTACAGAGTACATGTCTTACCTGCAATACTATAATACCTAAAAGTTCTATATAATCTCATTTTTCCTTTCAAAGATACTGTTCAAAAGAGCAGCCTGGCTATGGGAAGGCAGCACTAGGAAGTGTATTTATACCAAAATCTGGCTTGGTATCTGTGTTTGTCTGTCAGAACTAATTATACATGCTTACTGCAAAGAAGTCACATTGGGGTTAGAATCTGACTTTTCCCTTTCTAGTGGAGACCTTGGCTAAGTCACTAAACCTCTCTGAGGCATTTGTTAAAATTAAGTAAAAATCTGTGATGAGTACTATCTGCTGTACACTTGGTGCTCAGTACTACTGGTTTTGAAACTGAGTATTAGTTATTTCTGTAAAATGCTAATTCAGTTACAGAAACTCATTACAGGTTCCCAATTCAAATTCAACATTTGACAGAATGCCTGCCCTTAGACTCAGAGGTCAGCTTGTAGAGACAGACAACTAGTCCAGTACTATAGAGAAATGGATGTTACAAGGGGCTGCGTACTGTGAACATGGAGGAAGTGAGCAGCGCTAACTTGAATTGTCAGAAGAAGGATTCCCAAAGTAGATGACCTTTGAACTTGGGCTTGAAGCCTAATTTGGAGATTTTTTTAAGATGAGAGAAATAATGAGGAAGGGGATTTTTGAAGAAGATTCAACATGTGCAAAGGTGCAGAGGCATGAAAGGACAAAAAAGCGTGAATCTTCAGACATTCCCTGTGGCTGAAGTTTGACGTGTTGGCTAGGGGAATGGGAAAGATCTTGTGTGCTAGGGTCAGGAATTAGAACTATATTGTGTAGGCAATAAGCAGGTGGTAGGTGTATGGAAGTTTAGTTTTGGAAATACAGTTTTGGCAACTGAGTCAAAGGTTAAGCCAGTTCAGGGCTGTCATTGTATTGCTTTTGAGCTGTGGTGTCAACAAAGAATGCTTAAAGTAGCATGGACTATTCGCAAAAAGAGCTAATAAATCCGTCTTGGAAGAAGTGCAGCTGGAACACTCCTTAGAAGTGAGAATGGCCAGACTTCGTCTCACCTACTTTGGTCATGTTGTCAGAAGGGACCATTCCCTGGAGAAGGATAGCGTGCTTGGTAAAGTGGAGGGTCAGCAAAAAAGGGCAAGGCCCTCAACAAGATGGATTGACACAGTGGCTGCAATGATGGGCTCTGATATAGCAAGGATCGTGGAGCTCGCACAGGACCAGGCAGTGTTTTGTTCTGCTGTACATAGGGTCTCTATGAGTCGGAGACAACTCAGTGGCATCTAACAACAACAACTGCATTCCAGGCCAGAGGTGAGGAGGCTGTGGAGGAGAGCTGAGAGATCTCTGGGTTAGACTGGGTTCAGTGTGTGTGTGGGGTGCCTGAGAAGAGAAAGAAGATTAGAGAAGGGCCTTCAGATTGAGTGGAAAAGGAATTGGGATAGGAACTATAGAAAGAAGAATAAATGGGGTGAGATAACGAATTTGTTTTTGGGCATGTCACATTTGAGCTCTGACCTGGTTATCCAAAGCTGTAAAACCACCACCCCAAACTGTAGTTTAAAACAACAGCATTTATTGTGCTCACAGATCTGCTGTCTGGGGACAGCTTGTTTGCTCTACTCATCATCAGCTGGGGTGTCTTGAAGACTGGGGCTGGGACCATGGAAGTCTTACTCTCTCGTATGTAGGGTGGTTGATGCTGGGAACATGAAGACAGCTAGGGCTCCTTGGGCCATTGTCTCTGTTGTGTGGTCCTCCAGTGGGGTAGCCTTACACTTTAGTTCAGGACTCCCAAGGAGTGAGTCCCGAGAGAGGTCAGGGTGTATGTAGCCTTTTATGACCTAGCCTCAGAAGTCACATGATGTCATTTCACTCCATTCTTTTAGTTAAAAACAAGTCATAAAGGCAAGCCCATATTCAAGGAAAGGGAAATTAGAGTCCACCTTTTGGTGGGAGGAGTGTCAGTGACTGTCTAGACATAGGAAAACACCACCAAGTTCTTGTGGGCTGTCCATGTGGATAGGTTCAGGAGGTAGGTAGGAGGGATAATTTGGTGTCTAAGAGAAAGAGCTGGGAGGATATCAAAGTTTGGGAGATCTTAAAAACCAGTGGCCTTTGAATTGATTCCACTCATGACAGCCCCATGCACGTTAGAGTAGAACCATGCTGCGTAGGGTTTTCTTTTTTTGGCTTTAAAGAATAGAAATTTATTTCCTCACAGCTCTGGAGGCTACAAGTCCAAATTTGGGTATTGGGTGTGTCAGTTCCTCCTGTGAGCACCTCTCCTAGTTTCTGGTGTCTGGCAGTTTTCCTTGGTGTTCATAGGCATCCCTTGATATTCCTTGGGGTCTTTCTTCTCCCAGGTGTATCTCTTTGTTCTCTTTTTTTATAACCCAGAAGTGATTTGGTTTAGGATCCACCTGACTTGGGAATAAGGGGCTCTGGTGGTATAGTGCCTAAGGGATTTGCCTGCTAATCAGAAGGTTGGCAATTCAAACCCACCAGCCACTTCCTGGAAGGAAGACTGGGCGGTCTGCTTCTGTCAGTCTCTGCCAGAGGGGCAAGGAGGCCACATCTTCTGACCTCCTCCAACCCCACAAGAGGAAGACAGAGTCACCATCAATAGCCCAAGGCCTATTCCTGCAAGGCCAGACATGCTGCCTCCCTCTAGCCCTTACACCAACCTTAACACAAACCATTCCTCCCGCAGCACCCATACCTTTCTGCTGGGTTCGAGAATTCACTGCAGTGGCTACACAGAACTCACAGATTATGGGGTTTATTAGGGAAGCAAAAGGCCACAATTCAAGTTCAGGAACACGCTCAGTCTCTCTCAGCCTGCCGTCTCTCAACCAACAGTCTCTTTCCCAGCAGTGTGTGTGTTTCAAGGTCTCTTTCAGCAGTGCATGTCTCTTGCATCTCTTAGTCAGCAGTGAGAGATTCCTTCTGCCTCTAGGAGGGCTCCTTTTGAGCCTGGCAGAGTGGCCAAACTAACCAATCTCAACATCGGAATTCTAAACACCTGAGAGAGAGTGAACTTCTCAGAATATTGCTTTGTGCCATTCTCAACAGAAATACCCCAGGTGGATAACTTTAATGATCAGGAGCTACTCAGTTGCTCACAGCAAATTCCACCACAGAGTGTACAAAGACTTATGGCTAGACAAGCCACACTATGTAATTTACTACACCACAACCTCAGAAAGCCAAAGGAGGTTGATATGAGTCAGAATTGACTGGTTGGCAGTGAGCTTGGTTTGGTTTTTGGTTTGACTTGGGCATGCCACCATTAACATAATAAAAGAAAACCCCATTTCCAAACTGAGTCATAGTTATACGTATGGGGTTGGGGTGGTTTAGGATTGCAGCACACTCCATAGGGTTTTCAGCAGCAGATTTTTCAGAAGTAGATGGTCAGGGCTTGCTTTTGAGATGCCTCTGGGTGGGCTTGAACCCCCAGCTGAGGTCCTTTAACTCTAGCAGAGCGTGTTAACTGTTTGCACCACCCAGCAGCTCCTAGGGGATCTTAGTATATGTGATATTTGAAGCCATTAGGTTGCTGAGGCTGCCCAGGAAAACAAGTAGAGCAAAAAGAAAAGAGGAGCCACCATGCAGAGTGAACATTTCAGGGCAGGAAGACCGTGCAGATTAAGAAATAGGGAGTTTAACTTTCAAAGGCTGTGGAGGGGCCAAGTAGGTTGAGGGTAAAAGGAGATACTGGCTATGGGGATGAGCTATTGGGTAGTCATGGATAGACCTGGGAGATACAAGCTCCTTGGATTGGGATGGAGTTGAGGTGAATAGTGAGGGTAGATCCAGTGAATCCTAAACTTGTGGAAATGATAAAAGGGGAGGCAATAAACATAAACTCTTTCAAGAAGTTGAGAGATATTTTGAAGGGAGATTTGGATTAACTGATGGTTATTTGCTTATGTGGGTTGAGTGGTTGTATTTGGTGTTTGAATGTGTAGAGGTGAGTGACTTGGCATTTGTGCATGTTTGTAAAATGAGAGAAGAAACCAGAATCAAGGGAAAATAACTGAAATTTGCTGCTCCTATATATTTCATTTGTTTTAGTTAAGATGCTTACAGTGCAAAATATATTTTCATAGTGATATCATAGTTTGACCTTCAAGGAACTCAGGTCTGTAAGCATTAATTCAATTTAATGTGTAAGAGCTTTGCATAGAGTAAGTGCTTATTAAATATTTGTGATGAAAGTATTACATATTCTCTGGATGATATGATAACCAGGGAGACAGTTTCACCCCGAGGTGACATTTGAGTGAAATTGTGTGAAACTGATTTTTTCACATTCAGTCATTCTATTTAGTTTTCTAGCAGATAATTTGCATATCCTGCCCCTTCTTTTAAGTCAATGTGACAATTTTCTAATATAAACTACTTAAAGAGCAGCATTGGTTCAGAATGGAATGAAACAGAAAAAAAAAATCACTGCTGCTTTTAAAAAACAAACACATTCACCAGTTATATTAATAATAATAATAAAAAAAAAAACCCACTCACACACATGGTATTTGGACCATACTGTTTTCAGTGTTTTTTGCAGACAGGGAGGCTGGCGGCCACAGTTTGTCATGCTAGATCAGTCTCAGAAGTTTGCTCAGCTTCATATTATTCAAAGGCCTTGGATAGAAGATGCTAAGGTCTTGAAATCCCAAGTTGTCATGCTTTCATTGATGCCCATAGTACAGAATTTATGGCAGTCTTGCTTGTCTGCCTCATAAATAAGATACTTGAGTGATACTGTTCTGGTGTAGTGCCTCCAAGTCTTGGTGGTGGCCCTCTTGTCCGTGTTGTGGAAGCAAGCGCTCCATAGCTGACTTGTTGTGCTGGATGGTCTGTTTCGAGATGTTGAGTTTGGAAACAAATGTCAAGCAGCTGCCACCATCATGGTTAAAGAGCATTGGGCAGCAGTTGTGGCCTGCAGCCACCATGTTATTCTCCAAGACAAATGACACACTCAGGAGTGGCAGGAACTCTGTGTGTAGAGTTGACACCTGCATATTTTTTGAGGATCGGCAATGGACTTGGTGCCATTGTGGCTGACCCAGGCTAGGCAGCTGCCATTGGTGGACCCCACGAATCCAGCCACTAGTGCTGCTACCACCAGATTCTAACATCAGTTGACCAAAAGGCATCTCTTTTCCATATGGCGTACAGGCTGGCTTTTTGTCCACTTCTTTAATGTAGGCAGAAAACACCCTGCACTTGAAGTCGTATGAGCCTGCTGCCAACAAAATGTTGGGATGCCAGTCCAGGTGGAGGACCATAGATTGGCTTGGCTTCTTAACATGCTTACTTACCCACTAGTCATTTTCAGACTTTGTAACAAACAGAAGTGAGCCATGCTCCAATTCCCACAGCTGATTTGTTCTTTAGGGGGGACCATGTCACAGAAATGGTCCCCCCTAGTGGCTAAAGCGCTTGACTGCTAACCAGAAGGCTGGCGGTTCAAACCCACCAGCCACTCCTCGGAAGGAAGGTTGGGCAATCCTACTTCCGTAGTGATACTGCCTCGGAAACCCAAGGAGGGGTCGCTATGAGTTGGGGCCAACTCGACGGCACACAACAACAACAACATGTCACAGAAATGGCTACCCAAGTAATTCTCTGAATCATCAGGGTGAACTTCTAGACACCATCTTTCTGACTCCATGTATAGGCATTACAGCCTGCCCCACAAGTGATGATGCGGTTGCTCTTGGGTGTCCAGTCAATACCTGTGATGTGTCCATTTCCTTCCTTGCGTTCATGAGTTTTCACCCACTGGCTCCTGTTCTTCTTATAGATGTGGACTTTGTGACTATTGGGGTAAGGGCAATCTGAGTTTGATCCCTGTTGTGGGCTTGACAAGTGACTGGCTCTAGTAAAAATGGATACACGGATGTTATTTGTGTTTCCAAAGGATAGAGAGCTGGGATCAGTCTGGACAGGCTTGGAGCAGAGAATTTGCAGACTCAGGTCAGTGGACGTGAATAGGCTCCAGTGGGCGTGGGTGGACTGATGTTTTTTTTAAACCGATGAATTTTCAGGGCAGTGTGACACTGCAAGTTCTTGCTTTCATCATGGAGCTTTTGTGGCCATGGGATTAATTTGTGCAGCATCTGGGTTTGTCAAATATTCTCACTTAGATTCTTTTGAGAAGTAATTTTTGTTCTGGAGTGGCAGTTTCCCAACCTGCGAATCAGCTAATTTCCTCAGGTCATTTAAAAGAGAAACTAAACTTCCAAGTCTCTCTGTCCTGGTGATTTTTAAATGGATTGCTACTGCTCATTAAGGAACTTTGGTAGTGAAGTACCTAAGGCATTTGACTGCTAACCAGAAGGTTGGTGGTTCAGACCTACCAGGCTCCACAGAAGGAAGTGGGGGCAATCTACTTTTGTAAGGATTTACTGCCTTGGAAACCCAGTGGGGGTTGCTATGAGTCGTAATTGACTTGATGGCAATGCATTTTTTTTTTTTTGTTGTTGTTGTTGTTCTTGTTCTCATTGTTTGGACTTATAGTAATGATAACATGTCAGATTTAGTTTAGTTAGGGAGCTTTTATTTTTCCTAGCATTTCAGCCCCTTCCCCAGCTTTCTCTTCTTTAACCCAAAGAGGGGTCTCTGACCTGAGAGCTTTACCTGTCCAGGTGTTTGGCTCTGGCTGGTGCTGTGGTCTCTGGAGGAAGGTTTGGAGAGATCTTCACCTGATTATTCCATTCACAATGCTGACTGTACACATTAAATTCAAAAGCAGAGGACCTTGAGGAAGAATTGAGCCTTTCAAAGCTAACTTTGATAGTGCCCTGGAATCCAGAGTGGAGCATAAAATTCAAATCCCTGTCTGTCTTTCTGCTCTTCTCAATTTGCTCTTAATACATTTTCAGTATTTCTGTCTGTCTGCCGTCTCTGCTTGTTCTTTTACTTTCCGTTAGCCTTTCTCCCTTTTCCTGTCTTTTTATCTCTACCTGATTTTCCTTCTTTCTTTTTCCCTATTTTGGACCATAAAATGGAATTCAAGATTTTTTTTTAAATTTTATTTTGTTTCAATTAAGAGATCTCATAGTTTTATTTGGTATGTTTTGCATGTTCTCATAATACCATTTTTTTTCTATAGAATGAAAACACCTTGAAAACAGATATCCTAGTTTGTCTATTTGTTATTCATTAACATAATTCCTTTTGCAAAACTCTTTTAGGTCTTTTTGTTGTTGTGTATATAATGAGTCAAAACTGAGGAAAAAGCATTTCAAATTTGGGAACTTAAAAAAAATCACACCTTATTAGATGAACTATTTTGGGTCTCTATATGAATCCTCAGCAAAGAAGATACACTTAGAAGGCATAGCACTGTTCCCTTTTCTTGATTTAAAGTTCCGTAATTTTTAAAACTTATTCGAAGATAAAGAGGAAACTTTTACTTTTTCAATTGGTGGAATTGAGGGAGGTGGTGAGTTGATTCTGATTCTAATCTGGTGCCAGTCCTAGCAGAGAGCCAGACCTCTGTGGTGTGGTTGCTTCTACCTTGGATTCTGGACATTGTCCACCAGTGAGGGCTCCCTTACCTGTGCACAGCATGCCTAGTGGTTAGGGAGAGGCTGCTGGGTTGATGTGCTCCTTCCAGCTGGGCTCCCAGGGCTTTCACTGAAACTTGCCCACTGAATGCCAGGCCCTATAGGCTCTCTGATTTTCCTGCTTCTCCTGACCAAGATGCCTGTCTGCCCTATCACCCTTTTGCCTTGGACAACAAATTTGAAGTTTATATAGGGCATAAACTTGATCTACAATATTATACTGTCTCAGTAATATACAGAAACCTCATTTTAAATGAATTTGTTACACAAATGAAAGTTTGCCAAAATGAAGCTGATTTATTTAATCATATTAAAGCCTTAAATATAGGAAAATTTGGCTTTGAATCATTGTGTTAACCATTAGTGAATTACTATGATACTAATATAGCAAAATCTCTAGGTCTGCAAATACAAGGGTCTTGATATTGCTGTTTTTGGGAGAAAAATCCATGACCCTCGAGTTGGCAAGAAGGCGATGGATGAGCTAGTACTCTAAAGGAGGCATTCCCCTGGCCAGCCTGCTTGTGGAAGCACTTGAGGAATTATTTTTCTTACTGAGGTAATATACCTCTGCATATTTTAATGGAAGCCATCGGGCAAATAGAGCCCACCGTGTAGTTCCCGTGGAGTTCCTGGGTGTAGTACAAATGGTTAATGCACTTGGCTGCTAACTGAAAAAGTTGGTGGTTCAGGGCTACCCAGGGGTACCTTGGAAAAAAGATCTGGATATCTGCTCTGGAAAATTAGCCATTGAAAGCCTTATGGACTACAGTTCTACCCTGACATCCATGAATTGCCGTGAGTTGGAATCAGCTGGAGGCAACTGATTCAATTGATGTATGATCATTGTAAACTTCCTCCAGCTACTGGGCCACATGGTTAAAGAAGCTGTACTTAATGGGTTTAGTATTTTTCTGTGCTTTGAAGTGATTCCTTATCATTTTTTGGATGAGTTAAAATTAACCTAAGTGGAAAACATTTCTTTTTAATAACAAAAATCTAGAGACCTCAGTAATTCTAAGTACTCTTCTCACATTTGTTAGTGTCCGAGTCATTCTTTCTTTGAATAAAGATATTAGGGGACAGATATGCTAATTGAGCACAAACACATTCTAATAAAAATTAAAACTAAGGCACAGATTTCCTTTTCTTTATTCACTATTATCTGTCCGCCCTCTCCTGCACAGTCCCCGGCAAATCAGTATTCAGGGTATTAATCACAAAGTGTTTGCTTGAAACACAGAATGCTTTCTTTGGCAAGCGTTCAGCATATCAGGTTTCCTCAAACGGAACCCAAGACCTTCTTGTGCCGGACTTGTTTCGTGTGAGAGACCATCATTAAAGCTGGATTTGCCAGTCACAGTTTTGGATATTAAATGTAAAGGGTGTTTTGGTGGGGCTAGATGTCGAGAGGAAGGGTGTTTTCATAGCGTGGGTGTTTCCTCTACCTTTATGCAGCCAGTGCCTTCAGTGCTCCGGTCCAAGTTCTTTGCTGAGTGCAGTTTGCTTCTCACTGTGTGCTTTTGTACAGTGCAGGCGGGTCTGGCTCCTACTCTTCCTCTTGAGGAGGATATGACTGTTCTCTTATCTCCCTACCAGGTCTCTGCCTCTGGATGGGGAGGGGGTGGGGCTGGAGGAAAATAAGGTGTTTAGGATTCACCTGCTTCTGAGGTTGAGGGGGTGATAAAACAGGTTTGTTCTTAATCATTCTTCCGTTCTCCTACTCTGAGTATTCAGAAACATCTGTTCTAGAAGGCTCCTGTAATGCCCATCCCCAGGAAGGCAGAGGCTGCCCAACTTGCAGTAATGCATTATTGAAGTGAGAGGTGCAGGGCTCTTGTTTATTTTGAAAGCTGCCTACCAGTAAGTGCTTAGGCCCTTTCTTGCAAATATTGACATAGAGGCAATTACATCTGTTGTCTTTTTAACTTAACTGGCTTCCTAACTCATGTAGAAATAGACCCGATGGCCTCATAATATATCTTACTGCTTACAAGTCACTTAGGCTCTTTTTCTCAAGATTTAAGTGTGTTCTCTTTAGAGATAAAGGGTTTCTTTCTTCACTTCTCTTGTTCCTTCCCATGGAGAGGAAAATCTTTTTTTTTTTAATTGTTTTTTTGATAATTGGCTATTTCTATTTTATGAGGCTATAATATCAACACTTTTTGTTCATTTTCTCTGCCTAAAGAATCTAAGCTTCTTAAATAGATAAAGTGAAAAATCTGACCCTGTTAAAGGGGGAAAAATCAGCAGAAATAGAATTAGTGGGAGATGAGGAGAACTGTGCTTGCTTTCAGGTTAAAAAAAGAAATTCTTTTTTTCTGCATGGTGGAGAAGCATAGGCCAGAAAACTGAATGGCGTACAGCTGTCTCTTTGTAGTTCTGTAATAACGTCAAGCATGGGGTTTTGCTTGTATCAGAGTGCAAGTGGGTTGTGATGACCTTGCACTATCTAGAGGAATAAAGCTTGAAACTGAAGTAGCTAATGCTCTGAAAATCTGGGAATGAGAATGTGCTTTTGTTCAGCTTCTCCTCAGTGAAATTTAAAGAGCACTCGTTACACAGAAGGAAACTCTTACTTAATCTTTCTGTTGCAAAGTTAAAGTAAGAATATCTAGGTTGCTTTAGATGTTGACTTTTAAAACTGTTGTATGGTCTGTGCCCCAGGGAGTGTCATGCACTTTTTTTTTTTTTTTTT
>NW_006921716.1:6373183-6374466 GCF_000298275.1 Orycteropus afer afer | reverse complement strand
TCAGGGGTCCAAGATTATCTTCTGTGTCTGTGTTAATTGGTTTCCCTTTTCTTTGTTGAAGAGGGTCTGTGCAATCCTTCTGCCTAGTCCGCCATCTTCTTCTCTAATCCGTCATGCACTTTTGATATCACATCAACCAAGCTTTCACTTAAGTTTTGTAAAAAATATTTTAAAAGTGAAAGTTCATAATTCTTATATATAATTCACTGCTGTTGAGTCAGCTCTGACTCATAGTTACCCCTTTTTGCGAGGTGCCATCACTATGGATCCAACTTGACGGTACATAACAACAACATCATCACTATGGAAGTAGATTGCCCAACCTTCCTTCTGAGGACTGGCTGGTGGGTTTGAACCGCCAGCCTTCAGGTTAGCAGTCAAGTGCCTTAGGTACTGCACCACCAGTTGTTGTTGTTTGGTGCCGTCAAGTCGTCTCTGACTCATAGTGATCCCATGCACAGCAGAACGAAACACTGCCCGGTTCTGTGCCATCTCCACCATCCTTGCTATACTTGAGCCCATTGCCGCCACTACTGTGTCAGTCCATCTTGTTGAGGGTCTTCTCCTCTTTCGTTGACCCTCCACCTTACCAACCATGACATCCTTCTCCAGGGAATGGTCCGTTCTGACAACATGACCAAGGTATGTAAGACAAAGTCTGGCCATTCTTGCTTCCAAGGAACATTCCAACTGCATTTCCTTCAGGACAGATTTGTTAGTTCTTTTAGTAGTCCCTGGTACTTTCAGCATTCTTTGCCAACACCACAACTCAAAAGCATCGATTCTTCTTCCATCTTCTTTATTCACTGTCCAGCTCTCACATGCATATGAGGCAATTGAAAATACCATGCCTTGTGTCAGGCTCACCTTAGTCCTCAGGGAGACATCTGTGCACTTCACCTGCTTCTGAGGTTGAGGGGGTGAACACTTAAGAACACTTGAAAGAGGTCCTTTGCAGCTGATTTGCCCAGTGCTATGCATTGTCTGATGCCCTGACCGCCGCTTCCATTGGTGTTGATTGTAGAATCAAACAATGTGAAGTCTTCAACAGCTTCATTCATTTCTCCATTTATTGTGATGCCGCTTATTGGTGCAGTTGTGAGGATTTTTGTTTTCTTTATATTGAGATGTAATCCGTACTGCAGACTGTATTCTTCAGTCTTCATCAGTAAGTGCTTCAAGTCATCCTCACTTTCAACAAGCAAAATTGTGTCATCAGTGCATCTCAGGTTTTTAGTGATTCTTCTCCAATGCTGATGCCATGTTCTTCTTCATATAGTCCA
>NW_006921716.1:6355972-6372983 GCF_000298275.1 Orycteropus afer afer | reverse complement strand
TTCAACTTCAAGTTGAACTTGCATATGAGCAGTTGATGGTCTGTTCCACAATCAGCTCCTGGCTTTGTTTTGGCTGAAAATATTGAGCTTTTCCATCTCCTCTTGCCACAGATGTAGACAGTCTGATTCCTGTGTGCTCCATCTGGTGAAGGCCATGTGTAAAGCCACCGTTTGTGTTATTGAAGAAGGGTATTTGCAATGAATAAGTCATTGGTCTTGCAAAATTCTGTCATGCAATCTCCAGCATTATTTCTGTCACCAAGGCCAAATTTTTCAACTACTGGTGATTCTTCTTTGTTTCCAACTTTTGCATTGCAGTGATAAATAACACATCTTGATTGCATGTTCGATTAATTTCAGACTGCAGAAGTTGATAAAAATGTTCAATTTCCTCATCTTTGGCTTTGGTCGTTGGTGCGTAAATTTGAATAATAGTCGTTGTAGTTCAGTTTATGTGTCAACTTGGCTGGGCCTGGTTGAGTGGCTTGGCAGCTGGATGTAGTATTCCCTGTGATGAAACTTGTAATCAACTCCACGGTGGAATCTACTGTGAGCAGCTGAGTAGCTGCCTTATGGATGTGGTCTGCTTCCTGTATATAAGCAGAAGCCATGGGGAATGGTCTCTAGCTTATGGTACACTTTGACTCTGCATGTAGCTGTGTCATTGTTCAGCAGCCTGCCATGCTCTGCCGACCTTGGGAATTACAGTGGACTTGAATTAATGGCCTGCCTTGTGGTTTCGTAACATTGGGATTATGCCTTTTTTACTTGTCAACCTTGGGCTTGTCAGCCTCAGCAGCCAGTAGCTGTCTGAGTGAAGAAAAGCATCTAGCTCCAGTGGGCTGGGAGCAGAAGTCAGAGCTGGACCCCAAGGTTGAGGGGCTTTCACCCAGCCCCTAGAGCCTGGCACTTTGAACTTTGTCTTAATGCCTCTAAACTGTAAGACAATAAACTCTTGTTTGTTAAGACCATCCCATTTGTGGTATGTTTCTTGTCAGAGCGGCACTAGGTAACCAGAACAGTCGTATTAACTGGTCTTCCTTGTAGGCGTATAGATATTATCCTATCACTGACAGCATTGTACTTCAGGCTAGATCTTGAAACATCCTTTGCAATGATGAGTCCCATGGCATTTCCTCCTCAAATTGTCATTCCTGACATATTAGATCATACAGTTGTATGATTCAAAATGGCCAAAACCAGTCCATTTCAGCTCACTAATGCCTAGGATATCAATCTCTATGCATTCCATTTCATTTTTGACAACTTTCAATTTTCCTAGATTCATACTTCATACGTTCCATGTTCTGATTATTAATGGGTGTTTGCAGCTGTTTCTCCTCAATTTGAGTCATGCCACGTTAGCAAGTGTGGAGGTCCCAAAAGATTTACTTTATCAGTATCGTTAAGGTTGGTTCTACTCTGATAAGGCAGCTCTTTCCATGTTGTATTTCAAGAGCCTTCTGACTTGTCCTCTTGACTGTATTGGACAATGATTCCAGGCTGTTTGTAAAGTTACCCAGTAATGTATCAGACAGTGTTTCTCTGCTATTCGTAAGATTTTCCCTGGCCAATTCTAAGAGAAGTGGATGGCCTCTTCCTTCTTCCTAGAGTGTCTCAGTCTGTAAGCTGCATTGAAACCTGTGCACCATGTGCAACCCTGCTGGCTTCTGAAACACCAGTAGCACAGCCTCAAGCCTCACAGCAACACGCGAGCCACCACAGTATGACAAACTACTCCACCGGAGCCCCCACAATTTTATTTATTTAGTTGTTGTAATTGAGAATATACACAAACGGACACCAATTCAACAGTTTCTGCATATACCATTTAGTGACATTGATTTCATTCGTTGAGTTTTGCAACCATTCTCACCCTCCTTTTCTGAGTTGTTCCTCCCCCATTAACATATATTTACTGCCCCCTTACATTTCTGCCTAATCTTTCCAGTTGCTATTGTCAGTTTGATCCCATAGAGATGGTTCTTAAAAGAGCATAACGCTCAAGGCAGACAGAAAATCTGTAAATCTTTGTGACAGATCACTTTTTTCCCCAAATTTTGGAACATGCCTTATGGCAGTGATAGGTTTATTAGGTTACCTTTTATTGCTGTCTCTCAAGTGAAAATTTTAAAAAACCAAAACCAGTGCTATGGAGTCCATTCCACCTCCAACCAACCCAATAGGATAGGTTTTTCAAGGCAGTTAATGTGATCTTTAATTTAAGCCAGTTAAAACCTTAATAATGGCAGACTGCCTCATCTTTCTGCCATAGAGCAGCTGGTGGTTTCAAACTGCCAACCTTTTGGTTAGCAGCACCACCAGAGCTCCTTAAGTGAAAATTAAGTATAGTTAATCCTGTTTGTCAGCTTGTTGTACGTGGTGGCTTCCTTGTTGCTTTGATGGTGGAAGCTGGGACAACAGTATTTCAAGTATTAGCGGGGTCACCCATGGTGGGCAGGTTTCAGCTGAGCTTCCAGACTCAGCTAGACTAGGATCTATCTGGTGATCTATCTAGACTGGTGATCTGTCGCCAAAAATTTAGCCACTTAAAACCTTTTGGATAGCCTGGATCCAAACATACTGATCTTTATATCGTATCATGAAGATGGCACTAGACGGGGCAACGTTTCATTCTGTTATAGATAAGGTTGCTGTGAGTTGTAGTCTACTCAATTGCAGCTAATGACAACAACAGTCCTGTTTATAGATTTATAGGTTCCTAAAAACATTATTTTAAAGTAGATTCTTGACTACGCTTGTGGCATTTATTTTCTCTCCATATATATTGTCAGTAATAGTAGATTTCACGTATTAAGGGTAAATAAAGTACAGGTGTATGTGTGTTTCCGAAGTCCCACCACCTTGAAGGTGGATGATCATGCCTCGGAGGAGTAGAGGCTGGATGTCCTCACTGAGATTTTTATTTAGATTTCAAAACTCTCTTTTCTTGTAATCTTTGTTCTACTGCCCTGTTAAAACAAATAGCACTAATAAATGTAAGAATGACAGTGGGGACTGGGAAATGTGAGAATGACAATGGGTGGCCCCAGCAATGGGTAGTGCTAGACAATCAACAAAACGATGCAACAAACAAAAGACCTTAGAAAAGTCTAGCTTTTTCAAAACAATACTCTCCTTGTTCTTTTTCATCCTCTAATAGCTAGCTGTCCTTTTTTCTAGAGTTGACTGTTTGTTGTGTATTCTCTCCAGAGACCAGTAAGACCAGCTGAATTCTGTTAAGAGTTCTGGAGTAAAATTCTCACTGCCCTGTTTTTCATGCTTTTTGTAACCTTCAACGTTTCAACACCTGTTCGGGAATCTCATTCTCCCATTCTATCAGCTTTTCTCCATGGTGATTGCACGGTTAACCATTTTCCTAACCACCCCCCAGCACCTGGGATACCTAAGAAAGCTATTTTTAGGTTACATGTGCAGTCCATGAATATACTCTCTTTGTTAAAAAAAAAAAAAAAAATAAATGGGAAGGTGGGAGACAAAAGAATATAATTTCTCAGGGTTATCAATTAGTGCAAGTCCTGTCAGATCTTTTCTTAGTTATTTGTGAATGTGTCTCTCTAGACCAGTGGTTCTCACACTTAACCTTGCATCAGAACCATGCCGAGGGCTTATTAAAATAACAGATTTCTTGACCCCATCTCCACACTTTCTGATTCACTAGGTCTAGGGTGCGCTTGAGAATTTGCATTTTTAACTAGTTCCTAGGTAATGCTGAGGTGGCTGGCTCATACAGCACACTTCGGGAACACTGTACAGAGTTGATCTTTTTGTGTATGCCTTTTTAAAAAGAAAAACCTATCATAGTATATGTGTTTCTATGATTTTCATTAGCTGTATGTCTTGCAGAGCTTTCTGTATTAGTTGTAAATTTATCTATTTTATTCTTTTTAACTGCTGCATAGCATTCCAGAGTACACATTTGCCCCACTATCTGAAAGTAAAGCATTCCTATGAAACCTTTCGTAACCCAAATTGGCTTAAAGTGAAGAGGCAATTAGAAATAATTAGATGGGAAAAAATTTTGATCATTCTCAGTCCCAAAAAATAACCTACTAAATCCTATCAAATACACAAAAAACTTAAAATAACAGTAACATATAGTGTTCACAGACACAGTTCAGAAAGCTATGGTGGCTTGATGCTGAGTGTAGTTCCAGGGGAAGGAGCTTGGTGACAACCATTCTCCCTGCTCAGAGCGCCCACTGCCTCTGCTTGCTGCAGCATAAACGCTAAACGCTAGTTTTGCTTTTGCCCTTTTTTCGTAAAAGAGAAAATCCTCTTCGGATTTATTTTAGTTAGTGAAAACGGATATAATGTAGGTCTTTTGTAAAAGTGAAGTGGAGTAAAGCTATCTGTCAAAAAGTGGGGGATATCTGTATATAAACGAACCCATTGTTGTCCAGTCGATTTTAATTCATGGTGACTCCATGTGACAGAATGGAACTGTGTTCCATAGGGTTTTCTTGACTGTGAACTTCACAGAAGCAGATTCCTGGGCCTTTCTTCCATGATGCCACTGGATGGGTTCAAATTGCCAACCTTTTAGCTTTGTATTAAGTGCAAACCATTTTCACCACCTGGGGACCTTAGTTTAATTAAGTGTGCCTTAATTTTTTTGTTTGTTTTCCAGACCAAGAACTTAATAATAACTTTATTATTTAATAGCCTGATATACCACTCTATAACTTTTGTTTCACTATATTGCTTTAGGCCTCATACTGTGACTGCCTTTTTTTCCCCCTAAATTTTACTAATTTTGGAAAATTACAGGAAAACATATACCAATTCAACAGTCTCAGCATGTACAATTTCATGACACTGATTACATACTTTGAGGTGTGCAACCGTTGTCATCCTCCTTTTCTGAGTTGTTCCTCCCTCAACATCAACTCACTGCCCCCTACAGTTCCTATCTGATCTTTTGAGCTGCTGTTGTCAGTTTGATCCCTAATAGATGGTTCTTAAAAGAGCATAATGCTCAAGAGTGTGCCTTACTTTAATGTGCCTTAATTGAATTTTATCTTTTACTAATGGGCATTTTGGTTCTTTCTGGCATTTTTTTTTTTTTAAACTATCATAAACAAATGCTGCAGCAGACATCTTTGTTCATTTCCTTCTTCATGCAAACATGTTTGTCTAGGGCAGATACAGACATGTGAAATTGCTGAGCATGTGCATTTTTTATTTCATTTTTGTTCTGATAGATAATGGCATCCTTGCTCTCTGTAATGCTTACCATGTTAGTGTCCAGCCCTGGGTAATTTGTTTTATTCTCCTCCTAATCCAGGTCTGAACTAAAGTTGCTAGAAATTTATAACATTGTGCTGACTGTGCCCTTTACAGATTCAACTTGAAATGGGCTTTGAGCTGCTGGCCAATATTTTTTCATTTTTTTCTAGACTTCCTTATAACAGTGATATTCAGCTGTTTTTTTTTTTTTTTTTTTCCTTACTAGTACACCTGAGTAGTGCCTAAGGCATTTGACTGCTAACCAGAAGATTGGTGGTTCAAACTCACCAGCCACTCTGTGAAAGGAAGACTTGGCAATCTATTTCTGTGAATATTTACTGCCTTGGAAATCCAAAGGGGGTTGCTATGAGTCAGAATTGACTTGATGGCAGTGAATTTTGTTTTTTGGTTGACTACACCTGGAGAATAAGAATTGCCCTCAGAAACAATGATGCAGGTAAACTTTCTAATGTAGAGATCCAAGTGTATCTTTTATGTGAAATCAGTGCTAGATTTTCTAATCTGCGTGTTCTTTCCTCTTGGTGGACTCTACATATCTATAATCAGACATGGCATTCTTTCAGCCCTCCACCCACAAAACCAGTTATTCCTCTTTTTCTGTTGTGTCTCGGGCAGTGATAAGTGTTATGTTAGGTGCGCAAGTATTAGGCAGGGCTGTAGCCATAGCTAAGTTGTAGCTATGGAGGGCAAGTGGGTGTTATATCCTAGTACTACTGTTCCTAATTTTTTGGATTTCATGGAATGGTAAAATTAAAATTTGCAGCAGGGGTGCTTACACTGGGTTGTCAACTCCTTGTTTTGCCAAGTTAGTAAAACCACCAAACAATCAGGAGGATTATTATCTCAGAATAAAGGACATTGCTTTTATGTTTAGTTTTCTCCTTTTGCCTTAGACAAGTGAAAATGTTGACATAGTCTAGAATTGTCTTAGTATGTAGAGGAACCCAGTTATTTTATCAGTAAAAGATGGTGTATCTTTGTTAAGCTTTCCTGGTTTGTCCCAAAGGAGTTCTGGTGGTAAAGTGGTTAAAGGCATTCAGCTACTGAACAGAAGGTTGACGGTTCTGATCCACCAGTTGCTTGATGAAGATGAGGAAGACTGCTTTCATAAAGATTACAGCCTTGGAAATCCTATGGGGCAGTTTTACTCTGTCCTATAGGGTTGCTGGGAGCTCTGGTGGCGTCGTGCCTAAGGCATCTGACTGCTAACCAGAAGGCTGGAGGTTCAAACCCACCAGCCACTCCTTGGAAGGAAGGTTGGGCAATCTACTTTCATAGTGATACTGCCTCGGAGGGGTCGCTATGAGTCAGGTCCGACTCGACAGCACATAACAACAACAACATAGGGCTGCTATGAGTCAGGATCAATTCGATGGGTGTGGGTTAGTTTATCCCGGCTTCAAACCAGTTCATTCTGGTTTGACCCCTTGCTGAGAACTTGCATTTCCACCCCAGATATACTGAATATGAATCAACAGTTTAACAAGATCCCCAGGTGACTCTTAGATACACATTTTAAACTAGTTGCTGTTGCATAAACTCTGATGCCTGGCTGGGAATCCCACAAGTGTCAAGAGTAGACCTGTGCTCTGTAGGATTTTTAGTGGCTGAATTTTAGAAGTAGATCAGATTTTTCTTCTGAGGTGCCTCTGGCTGGCCGGAACTGGAACCTCTGACTGTCGGTCAGCCCAAGTGTTAGAACTTGCACCACCTAAGGAGCTCTAGTGGTGTAGTGGTTTAGGCATTTGGCTGCTAACCAAAAGATCAGTGGTTCGAATCCATCAGCCGCTCCGTGGAAGAAAGATGAGGCAGTCTGCTTCTGTAAAGATTCACAGGCTTGGAAACCCAGTGGAGATCACGGTGAGTTGGAATTGACTTGATGGCAGTGAGTTTGGTTTTTAGTTAGTGTTCTCATTTGACTGTTGCGGGCAGGGTGAGGTGAATTGGAAAGTGGATAGGAGATCTGCCTGTAATGTGCAGCTCTCCTGAAGTGATTAGTAGTTACCCATTCTGAACTCCTGCTGTGTGTCTGGCCCAGAGCTGGGTCCTAGATAAAGAGAAGCAAGGGGGTGTCCTTGCATTTCAGGAGCTCCCTGGTAGTCGAGCTTCTTCTGTGGCACACAAACTACATTCCCATCAAGATGTGTTCAGGCATTTAAGGTGCTAGGTGTTGTCAACATCTTTACATAGAATCACCACTTCTGGCCACAACCCCAGCTTAAATTGGGTCACTATTGTATCTTTGAGCTGCTTGGGAGAATCTGCTTTTCACTTAGCTGTTCAGGGTGGAGTAAAGGAAAGATACCCTTTCTGTTGTAAAGAAACCTGCATGTCTGTAACCTACTTTTGTGCTTCTGCTTGGCATGTGAAAGCCCTAAAATGACAACAGAATGTGCACTGATTAATACCAGAGCTTCTCAGATATGAAGTGAACCTCAAGGAGCCTTCAGCTGAGCTTGAGCTAGTTGCTCAGTTGGAGCTGTGGTACATGGAAACACATTAAAAAATAACCCACAGATAACTTATTACAATTTTAATTCTTTTCAGACAACCAAGATTTAAGGCGTTAATAGGTTTCAAATAGATACTGTGTTTGATCAATTTTTTGTTGTTGTTGTTGTAACTTATTGAATGAGATCTGAGATGACCTAAAATTTTTGAAACCCTTAGTTTGGTCAAAATGGACACTGGATGCCATATGAAAACTGGGAAATGAAGCCATGTAAAAGTGACTCTCCTAAACACCTACCCCAAAGAACTAGGTGTCAGCACTCCCTTTAGTTTTAGTGTGGTAAATGTGATAGAAAAGATGTTTGTGAAGGAAAGACGGTGATTTCTTTGAGTCCACACCATAAACTTCCCCAAACCAGTTGCCACTCAGTCAGTTCTGACTCCTGGAGACCCCATGTGTGTCATAATGGGGTTTTCAATGGCTCCTTTTTGGGAAGTAGACGGCCAGGCCTTCTGAAAGACGCCTCTGGGTGGACTTGAACCGCCAGCCTTTGATTTAGCAGTCCAGTGCATTAACTCTTTGTACCACCCAGGGACTCCTGAACTTCTTCAAGAAGATCACGATTGTGAATCTAATACATATTTAATGTGAGAGGAGGCATTGATGCTGTTTCTTAGCTGAAGGCTTACTGCAGTTGCTATGGAGAGGCCAGTGCTGGGCTCAGCTGTGAGACAAGGACATAGCAGGCCCTTCAGGAACTGGGAGCAGGAGTGAAAAAGTCATTTAACCTCAATTGGCTCGAAGTATCCTGTTCTTGGTGCTCATAATTATTGATCAGTTTTTTTATGGTCTCACATATTGTAATATGCCTAACGTTTTTACTGTTTATTATTTTTTTAAGTACTGCTTTGTTTTAGTTGGACTTTGGCTTCCTATTGCTAGCATGTGCTGTTATAGCTTTGTAGGTTGGTAAAATGAGGGTGTAATTTATTTCCTAATTGTCTGTAATATTATTGTAAAATTCGTCATAGTTGGTATAAAACAATTTAAATTCTCCTGGTAAGGACTGCTTTCACAGGAGGAAGCAGGAAAGCCATAGTTGAATTTGAGTGTACCTCAGATATTTTTTAAAGCTGATAATTTGCCATCTGTATTTGGAATGTATTACATGGATTTCACCTTACAGGTTTTCCACCAAATAAAGTGATGTGACTTTTGTAATTGTTTAAATTTAAACTTTATTTTCCATGAATGTTAGGAGAAGGTGAATAACGTTTTTCTGAAAAGTGTTTGCTTCTTTTTTGTGCGACCTTATATAGTGGAATGCAATAGAATCTTAAACATTTAATATATTTAGAAAATAAAATTCAATTTATCCTTAAATTAAAATTAAATTTTAATATTTCTACTTTCTTAGTCCATGAGTTGTTTTTCTGATACACTATAAATTCTAGATATGATCATTTTTGCTTATCACTTAATTGCCTTTAAGTGGTGGGTACTATGCTAAACTATGGAGCTTTTAAAAAAAAGAAAGAAATGAACCCTTGGCTCTTGCACCTAAGAAAGGTTTAAATTGGTGAGCCATGAGTTAACGGTATTAAGTTATAAGGGATGATTCTAAGTGTAATTAGCCCAAAAATATGCTTATGGATAGCTTCTTGCTAAGTTTTAATGAGTCCTGTTTAAAGAGGCAGTATATATTCCAAATGAGCAAAAATTTTAAATATTTTATTTTTGTTGTTGAGAATATACACAGCAAAAAATATACCAGGTCAAGTTTCTACCAGTACATTTCAGTGACACTGATTATATTCTTTGAGTTGTGCAACCATTCTTACCCTCATTTTCTGAGTGTTCCTCCCCCATTAACAAACTCACTGCCTCCTAAGATTTCTATCTTGTGTTTCATGTTGCTGTGGTCAATTTGATCCCATATTGATAAATTTTAAAAGAGCATAATGCTCAAGGCAGACAGTTTTCACTGGTTAAACTGAACTATCGTTTGGTTTTAAGAAGACTGCAGGAGATATTTTTGGTTTAAAGTTTAAAGATTATATCAGGGCAGTAGTTTCAGGAGTTTATCCAGCATCCATAGGAGCTCTGGTGGCATAATGCCTAAGGTGTTTGACTGCTAACCAGAGGCTAGCAGTTCAAACCCACCAGCCAGTCCTTAGAAGGAAGCCTGGGGAATCTAATTCTGTGGACCCTGGAAACCCAAGGACAGGTCACTATGAGTTGGAACCAACTCAGTGGCAGTGAGGTTTTTATTTTTATTTATTTTTTAATATAGCATCCATGGCTTCAGAAAGTCTGCATCCCAAGAATTTGAAATTATGTTCTGTACTTCCTCCTTATGATCAAGATTCTTCTGTGGAATCTTTGATCACAACGTTCAGTAATTATAACTGGGCACCCCCTAGTTGTTTTGGTCTTGTGGCACTGGAGGCAGATGTTCATGGAGGCAGTGAGCCACACATTCCATTTCTTCCTCCTTATTCTTCTTCCTTTATTCTTCCAGGTGAATAGAGACCAATTGTTGTGCCTTGCATGGTGGCTTGCAAGCTTTTAAGACACTAGGTCTTAAAACTAGGATGTAGAACAGAAGCACTAAACACACTACAAGGCCAGTTAACTGGGATGTCACATGAAACCATGACCTTAAACCTCCAATCTAAATATTATCTTGTCATTGATAGGATGATATTCACGTACTTATAAGGAAGACTAACTAATGTGACTATTACTCAAATTTACACACCAACCACTAATGCCAAAGATAAAGAGTTACAAGATTTTTACCAACTTTTGCAGTGTAAAATTGATCAGACATGCAGTCAAGATGCATTGATAATTACTGGTGATTGGAATGCAAAAGTTGGAAACAGAGAAGGATCAGTAGTTGGAAAATATGGCCTTCGTGATGGAAACAACATGGGAGATTGTGTGATAGAATTTTGCAAAACCAAAGACTTATTCATTACAAATATCTTTTTTCAACAACATAAACAACGATTATATACGTGGACCTCACCTGATGGAATACACAGGAATCAAATCAACTACAACTGTGGAAAGAGATGATGGAGAAGCTCAATATCATTAGTCAGAGTAAGGCAAGGGCCTGACTGAAGAATAGACCACATGTCCATGAGAGCCAGAGCACAACCTTGGGTATATCTCACCTGAATTTAGAGACATCTCAAGAATAAATTTGGTGCACTGAACACTAATGACTGAAGACCAGACAGGTTGTGGGATGGCATCAAGGACATCATACATATAGAAAGCAAAAGGTCAAAAAAAAAGTCAGGAGAGAATGAAAAGACCAAAATGGATGTCAGAAGAGACTCTGAAACTTGCTCTTGAATGTAGAGTAGCTGAAGTGAATGGAAGAAATGATGAAATAAAAGAACTGAACAGAAGATTTCAAAGAGCAGCTTAAGAAGACAAAGTAAAATATTAACGAACTGTGCCAAGGTCTGGAGTTAGAAAACCCAAAGGGAAGAACACACTCAACATTTGTCAAGCTCAGAGAACTGAAGAAAAAAATTCAAGCTTCAAGTTGCAATATTGAAGGATTCTGTGGACAAAAAACTGAATCATTGAAGAAGCGTCAAAAGATGATGGAAGGCATACACAGTCACTGTACGAAAAAGAATTGATCAGTGTTCATCCATTTCAGGAGGTAGTATATGATCAATAACTGATGGTATTCAAGTACGGTTCAAGCTCTGCTGAGGGTGCTGGCATAAAACTAGGCTCCAGGAATTGACAGAATACCCTTTGAGATGTTTCAACAGACAGAGGCAGTGCTTGAAGCACTCACTCATCTATGCCAAGAAATTTGGAAGACAGCTACCTGGAAGATTAGAAGAGATCTGTATTTGTGCCCATTTCAAAGAAAGGGAATCCAATGGAAGGTAGAAATTGTCAAACAATACCATTAATATTCCATGCAAGGAAGAATTTGCTGAATATCATTAATAGTCCATGCAAGGAAGAATTTGCTGAAGCTAATTCAAAAAACAGTTGCAGCAGTACATCGACAGGGAACTGCCAGGAATTCAAGCCAGATTCAGAAGACAACATGCAATGAGGGATATCATTGCTGATGTCAGATTGATTTAGCTGAAAGCTAAATAAAATATTTATCTGTATTTTATTGACTGTGCAAAGGCATTTGTGTGGATTATAACAAATTATGGATAACATTTCAATTTAATTGTGCTCATAGGCATCTTGGTTGTAGCCTTTCACTATACTTACTCAGTCTGTATACTGAGCAAATAATTCAAGAAGCTGGACTATGTGAAGCAGATCATGGCCTCAGGATTGGAGATTCATTAACAACCTGCAGTATGTAGATGGTACAACCTTGCTTGCTGAAAGTGGAGAGAGCTTGAAACACTGATGAAGATGAAAAGCTACAGCCTTCAGTATAAATTATATCTTAATATAAAGAAAAGAAAAATCCTCACAACTGGACCACTAAGCAACATTATGATAAACAGAGAAAAAATTGAACTTGTTAAGGATTTAATTTTACTTGGATCCACAATCAGTGCCTCTGAAAGCAACAGTCAAGAAATCAACTTATGTATTACATTGGCAAATCAGCCACAAAAGATCCCTTTAAAATGTTAAAAAGCAAAGATGTCATCTTGAGTACTGAGGTGTACGTGAGCCAAGCCATGATATTTTCAGTTGCCCTTGTATGTTTGAAAGCTGGACAATGAATAAGGAAGACTGAAGAATTGATGCATTTGAATTATAGTGTTGGCAAAGAATATTGACTGTACCATGCATGGACTGCCAGAAGAAAGAGTCTGTCTTGGAAGAAGCACAGCCAGAATGCTCCTTAGAAGTGAGGATGGCAGGACTTCATTTCATGTACTTTGGACATGTCATTAGGAGGAACCAGTCCCTGGAGAAGGACATCATACTTGGTAAAGAAGAGGGTCAGCAAAAGAGAAAGACCCTTAATGAGATGGATTGACACAGTGGCTGCAACAGTGGGCTCAAACGTAGCAATGACTGTGAGGATGGTGCAGGACTGGGCACTTTCTTTCTTGTGCTTGGTGTTGCTGTGAGAAGGAATCGAATCGTTGGCACCTAACAAAAACAGGAACAACAAACCTCCAAACCAAGGAATCAGATTCCCATGAGATGTTTATTTTGTATAAACAGACTCAGCAGCTACTTTTTAAAATTTTATTTTATTATAAATTAGTCTGTCATACAACTTTTGCCAATTCAACTTTTTACATGTATACAGCTTATTGACAGCAATTACAATACTTGATTGTGCAGCTCTACTCTTGTTGTTGTTGGTAGATGCCGTCAAGTTGGCTCTGACTCATAGTGACCTTATGTACAACAGAACAAATTTGATGCACTGAACACTGATGACTGAAGACCGGTTCTGTGCCAGCCTCACAATACTTGCTATACCTGAGCCCATCATTGTAGCCACTGTGTCAGTCCATCTCATTGAGAGCCTTCTCCTAATCTATGTGATATTTCCAGCACTGTTAACCCCTCCTTACTGCCTCCCTCCCATCTCTGGTAACCACTAACAAACTTTGTTTTCTATACGTTTTCCTTTTCTTGCCTTTTTATATAAGTGAGCTGTGGTAGTTCAGTTTGTGTGTCAACTTGGCTGGGCCTGGTTGAATGGCTGGGCAGCTGGATGTAGTATTCCCCATGATGAGACTGGTAATCAACTCCATGGTGGACTCTACTGTGAGCAGGTGGGTAGCTGCCTTAGGGAATGTGGTCTGCTTCCTGTACATAAACAGAAGCCTTGGAGAATCGTTTCTAGCTTATGGCACGCTTGGACCCTTTATGTAGCCATGTCATTGTTCAACAGTCTGCCATGCTCTGCTGACTTTAGGACTTACAATAGACTTGAAGTAATGCCCTCCTGTGTGGGTTGGTAACATCGGGACTGTGCCTTTTTACTTGTCAACCTTGGGCTTCTCGGCCTCAGCAGCCAGCAGCTGAGTGAAGAAAGGCCTCTAGCTCCAGTGGGCCGGGAGCAGGAGGCAGAGCTGCAACCCAAGGCTGAGGGGCTTTCACCCAGCCCCTAGAGCCTGGCACTTTGAACTTGGACTTAAAGCCTCCAAATGATAAGAATAAACTCCTGTTTGTTAAGGCCATCCATTTGTGGTATATTCTTGTCAGCAGCACTAGGTAACCAGAACATGAGGTCACAGTATTTGTCCTTTTGTAATCGACTTACCTCACTCAGCATAGTGTTTTCCAGCTCCTTCCATATTGTAGCATGTACCAAGACTTCATTTCTCCTACTGGCTGAGTATGTGTATATCACATTTTGTTTGTCCTTTCATTTGTTGTTGGGCATTTAGGTGGTTTCCACCTTTTGTCTGTTGTGAATAGTGCTGCAGTGAATATTGGTGTACAAGTTTCTGCATGAAATTGGAATTGCTTCATTGTATCCCAGAGACTGTTCTTTGGGCTGGTTCATTCACTTCTATGGCTGAATAGCAGAGAAAGTGTGGAACCAGGAGGAGGGCTGAGAGTCAGAAGACATGGTCTAGAGGATCTGCCTAGTGACTTTGTTCCCTGAACCTCAGATTCCCACTGGCAAATGCCCCATATACCTATCAAGAGAGGTGGGAGATTGAGAAGAGCGATTGTATTTGACTCTGTTTTGTGAGCTGTGAAGTGCTTTCCAAATGCAAACAGCTATGTATTGCTACTTGTTTTTACTATTGTGCTGAATTTCTTCCAGAGAGAAAGCTAAGTCTGCCCTTTAAGTTGTATATGCCTAACAGCAGGTAATTATTAACCATATTAATCTGGGTCACGTGCTGTACAGTGTTTGGACAACACAGGCAGTTTATAATTTTAATTGTTCTGAAAGTTCTCAAGTCATTTGAAATGGAATTTATTTTCTCCCATGAAAACACAATCTTAAATTGCTTAATGGATATGAAGTTCTTTTTTGGGGTGATGAAAATGTTCTGAAATTAGATCATGGTAACATTTGCATAACTCTGTGAATAAACTTAAAACTACTGAATTGCATTCTTTTAAAAAAGGTGAAATTTATCTTATTCAAATTTTATATCACTAAAACTGTTATGTAAAAAAAAAAAAGCAGTATCCTTAATGTTACCTCCCCAAATCCCCTTGTTCTCTCCTCCTCACCAGTGCCTCGGACATAGCAGGCATTTAGTAAATATAGGTTGACTGAATGTTGAATAATAATATAGTTGAAATAGTACAAGTAGTGCTAGATGAGAGTAGAAGTAAGGCGCTGCAGTGGTGGTGATGGTGAACCAACCCATTGCCCTTGAGTTGATTCTGATTCATGGCATCCCTGTGTGTTACAGAGTAGAACTGTTCCATAGGGTTTTCTTGGCTGTAATCTTCACAGAAGCAGATTGTCAGACCTTTCTTTCACAGAGCCATTAGGTCGGCTTGAACCATCAATCTATCTTTTAAGTTAGCAGCTGATTGCAAACTGCTCCACCCAGGCTCTTTTGGCTGTGGTGGTAGGGAGCGTACAACTCTAGAAGAAGGATGTGTGGCAGGACCCCTGCACTAATGGGGAGGCTGTTACAGAAGGAGATAGTGCTAGGAGTGAAGACACACTGCACTTAAGGCTTAATAGAAAGGGTGATCTGCTGCCAAGAGGCAGCATTGATGGTGGCTTGTTCAGTGGTGGCACGGGAAGAGGATGTGCCACAAACAGGTGAGAACCAATAGTGAGAGGTGAGAGAGGCCATAAGTGGTCCTGGATGCAGGCCAACCATGGGTCTGAGTTTGAAAGTTGTAGAGCTAGTGTTTATTGTCCAATTTCTAGTTGCCTTGACCTTCTAAACTAGGAAGCCGATGATGGCTGCATTTTGGGGAAGAGTGTGTGGGCCTGTGAGCCAAAGTTCTTAATGTTCATCTTTGTGTCCTTGGGTAGCGCAGTGAAAAGCCTGATTGGGTACCTAGAATAACAGAAGCTGAGAAGTAAGGTGAGACAATGGGCCAGAACCTAGACCTAGATCTGGGTCATTATGGGCTGGCTACAAGCCATGGTAGTCAGTGGCCTTGGAGGTTCATTTTTAGGTGTTTTATTACCCCCTTCCATTTTTTTTCATTTTTGATAATTCTCTGTGAAGACTGTATTTTCAATTTCCTAGAGTAATAGTTCTGTAACTTGTGTAGAATAGGTCAAATGCCTTTTCAGATTTATGATTGCAAAGCACAGCCATTCTGGGTTTTTTCCCAGCACCTGGGAAGCAAACTGCTAAATTTCATGAAACCAAATTTTCCTTCTCAAAGGGGATTCAAATTCTCTTCCATTGGGTTTTATGAAATAAAGAAGACCCAGTCACATGGTGTCTTATCAGTCAGACATCTTTTTCAAGTCTTGTACTGAGAAATATTTGTATTTCTAGGTACAGAACTAGCACTTCTTTCAAAGGACAGGATTAACTAGCACCATAATAACGTAGGCTCTGTTTTGAGAGCCCTGCTTCTAATGGCTTCTGCCCAACTTATTTTTGTTCTTATGAGAAATAATACGTGCTCAAGGCAAAATGAATTCAAACAGTGAGAAGGGGTATAGGGATAAAGTCAAACCCTCATCCTAAACCGCTTTCCCCAAGGATAACTGTTGTGATCAGCTTCTTGGCAGTCTTTCCAGAAATGTACATGCAAATAATACGTATAATCACTTAAAAAGACCAGGTGGGAACATGTCACACTCATTATTCTACACTTTGCTCATTTTCCCTAAAATGATTAGACATTTTCCCTTATCTAACACATAGATCTTTTTTTTTTTTTTAAATTGTGATTTGGGCGAAAATTTACAGAGCAAATTCACTTTCCATACAACAGTTCACATACACTTTGTCGCATGACACTGACTACAATTTACCCAATGCAACAGCTCCCTTCCCACTTCCTCCCGATAGTTACCTCTTTCCTGTGTCCATCCCTCCATGCACTCCTGCCACCTGAGCTGTCTCCCTGTGCATAAACAGCCCTTCTTTCTCCCATGATTGATCTCTCCAAGGAGTATCTACCTCAGGTAAATGTTCACCTCATATGCCTGTCTTTTGTTTGGCTGGAAGCCACAGGTTTGGGTTCAATTCCAGACCTGAAGAGCAGCCAGGGGCCATAGTCTCAGTGTGGTTCCACCAGGCTCTATTAGACCAGCAAATCCAGTCATCAACCCCCCATTTTTTTTTTCCCCAAACGCTTTTGGGTTTTGTTCTACATTGTTCTCCCTCTCTATCCAGGATCTCCTACATAGATCCC
>NW_006921716.1:6347303-6355697 GCF_000298275.1 Orycteropus afer afer | reverse complement strand
GTTCAACTACTCGGTCCCTCTGGGTAGCTGGCTGTGACCAAGAAGTGACTACAACCTTGTCCCCTGTCAGCTCTACTATACACTCGGGAATTCTTACAGATCATACCAATACACTTATAGGACCATTGTCTGCCAACCCTATACATGGTCTTGGGTACACTCCCTGCTTCATAGACATACCTAATAGTTCAGACTGTCTACCCATCTACCTACCTGTATACCCATGTTTGCTTTCACTGACAACGCTGTACTCTATGTGCAAAAGCGTTCATCTTTGTTGTCTGTACCTCCCATGTACCTCTCTTATGTCTTCCTCTTTCTCAGTGCCACCACGTTGATCACTCACATTTGGTACATTGTCCTTCTCTTCACTCAAATCAATACGTATTTCTACCTATCCAGCAGTGTTCCCTACTCTCCCCTCTCACCCCAGGTAACCAACAAGGTAAATTTCCTTCCCTATATAAACCTTTCCTTGACTTTTACAATAACGGACTAATACAATATTTGTCCTTCTGTGATTGACTTACCTCACTCAGCATAATGTCCTCCAAGTTCATCCACATTATGTGGTGTTTTGCAGATTCTATGTTATTCTTTAGGGTTGCATAGTATTCCATTATGTGTATGTACCATAGTTTGGTTATCTATTCCTCAGTTGATGGACACTTAGGTTGTTTCCATCTTTTGGCTGTTGTAAATAGTGCTGTGATGAACATGGGTGTGCATATGTCTGTTCTTGTCACGGCTCTCACTTCTTTAGGATATATACCTAGTAATGGAATAGCTGGGTGAAATGGTATTTCTAATTCTAGCTTTTGAAAGAATCGCCATACTGCTTTCCACAGTGGTTGTACCATTTTACAGTCCCACCAGCAGTGTATGAGAGTCCCAATCTCTCCACAACCTCACCAGCATTTGTTGTTTTCTGTCTTGTTGAACTTTGCTACTAGTGCTGGGGCAAGATGGTATTTCATTGTTGTTTTGATTTGCGTCTCTCTAATGCTCTATGAGCATTTCTTCATGTGTTTGTTGGCTGCCTGAATATCCTCCTTGGTGAAGGTGTCTATTCATGTCTTCTGCCCATTTTTTAATTGGATTATTTGGCTTTTTGTTATTGAGGTGTTGGAGTTTTCCTTAAATTCTAGAGATAAGTCCCTTGTCAGATATGTCATTGCCAAATATTTTTTTCCCAATCTGTAGGTTCTCTTTGGACTCTTTGGAGAAGTCTTTGGAAGCACATAAAAACGTAATTTTTAGAAGGTCCCATGCATCTAGTTTCTTTTCTGCTGTTTGTGCATTTCAGGTTATGCTTGATAGTCTATTTATGCCATATATCAGGGCCCCTAAATTTGCCCCTAGTTTTTCCTTGAGGAACTCTATAGGTTTAGGTTTCACATTTAAGTCTTTGATCCATCTAGAGGTAGTTTTTGTGTGTGGTGTGAGGTACAGATCTTGTTTCATTTTTCTGCAAATGGATATCCAGTTTTGCTAGCACCATTTATTAAACAGACATTCTCTTCCCCCTTTAATGGATTTCAGCCCTTTGTCAAAGATCAGCTGACCATAGGTCGATGGATCTATTTCTGTGTTCTCAATTCTATTCCATTGGTCTGTGTGTCTGTCATTGTACCAATACCAGGCAGTTTTGACTATTGTGGCTGTATAGTAGGTTTTGAGATACAGCAGTGTGAGTCCTTTTACTTTGTTCTTCTTCAGTAGTGCTTTGCTTATCCGAGGTCTCTTTCCTTTCCATATAAAGTTAGTGATTGTTTTTTCCATATCCTTAAAAAATGTTGATGGGATCTGGATTGGGATTGCCTTGGGTAGAATTGACATTTTGATAATGTTCAATCTTCCTATCCATGAGCATGGTATATTCTTCCATTTATGTAGATCTCTTATGGTTTCTTGAAGTAGCTTTCATAGTTTTTTTTGTACAGGTCTTTTGTGTTCCTGGTAAGATTTATTTTTATTATTTTGGTAGCTATTGTAAATGGGATTGATTTCCTTATTCCTTTTTCAGTAATCTCTTTGCTGGTGTAGAGGAATCCAGCTGACTTTTGAATGTTGATCTTGTATCCTGCCATGATACTAAATCTCTCAATTAGTTCCAGTAGATTTTTGACTGAGTCTCTTGGGTTTTCTAGGTATAGGATCATATCATCAGCAAATAGGGATAGTTTGACTTCTTCCTTACCAATTTGGATGCCTTTGATGTCCCTTTCTTGCCTTATGGCCCTGGCTAGGACTAGAACTTCCAGTACAGTGTTGAGTCATCGTTGTCTGGTTCCTGTTTGTAAGAGGAATGGTTTCAGTCTCCATTGAGAATAATGTTGGCTGTTTACCTAACACACAGATCTTTTTAACAGCTTTATGGAGGTATAATTTACCGTAAATAATTACCATGTACTTTGCTTTAAAATTCACTTGTTGTAGGTTGCTAAATGGGCAAGGAGGCAGCCTCCTCTAACTCTTCAGGAGGAAGACAGAATCACCATCAGCAGCCCAAGGCCTGTTCTCATGGGCCAGATATGCCGCTACCCTCCAGCCCTCTTACTAATCTCGTCACCAACTGTTCCTTCTACAGCACCCACCACCTCTCTATGGGTTCGATAATATGCTCCAGTGGCCACACACAACTCAAAGATTATGGGGTTTATTAGGGAGGCAACAGGCTACAATTCAAGAATATGCTTACTCTCTCTCAGCCGGCTGTCTTTCTCAGCTAGCCGTCTCTCTCAGCTGGCAGTCTCTCAGTTTCTCTCAGTGGCATGTCACTCTCTCAGCAGTGTGTCTCTCTCACATCCCTCTTTCAGCAGTATCTCTCTCTCATGTCTCTCTCAGCCAACCATCTCTCTCTCAGTCTCTCTCAACAGCGCATCTGTCTCTCTTGATGTAGCATCTCTCAGCTGATAGAGATTCCTTCTTCCTCTGTTGTTGTTGTTATATGCCGTTGAGTCAGCCCCAACTCATAGTGACCCCTCCTTGGGTTTCTGAGGAAGCATCACTGTGGAAGTAGATTGCCCCATCTTCCTTCTGAGGAGTGGGTTGTGGGTTTGAACCACCAACATTCTGGTTAGCAGTCAGGTGCCTTAGGCACTATGCCACCAGAGCTTCTGCCTCTAGGAGGGCTCATTTTGTGCCTGGCAGAATGGAAAAACTAACTAGTCCCAACATCAGAATTCTACACACCTGACAGAGAGCAAACTTCCCAGAAGATTGCTTCATGCTGCTCCAACAGAAATACGCCAGGTGTATAACTTTAGCAATCTGCTACTCAAGGACTTACAGCAAAGTGGGAGTTACAAAGACTATGACTAGAAAAGCTATACCATGTAATTTACTACACTGCATAAGTGTATAACTCCATGATTTTTTTGGTAAATTTACAGAGTTGTACAACCATCACTACAATCCAATTTTAGAACATTTCCATCACTCCTTGTGATGGTTATGTTTGTATGTCAACTTGGCTAGGCCTGGTTGAGTGGCTGGGCAGCTGGATGTTGTATTTCCCATGATGAGATTGGTAATCAACTCCATGGTGGAATATAATATGAGCAGCTGAGTAGCTGCCTTTGGGTGTGTGGTCTGCTTCCTATATAAAAGGAGAAGCTTTGAGAATGGTCTCTAGCCCTATGGCACGCTTGGACCCTGCATGTCTAGCTGTGTCATTGCTCAGCAACCTACTATGCTGCTGACCTTGGGACTTAAAATGGACTCAAGTTAATGGCCTGTTGTGTGGTTTGGTAACGTCAGAACTGTGCCTTTTGACTTGTCAACCTTGGGGCTTCTCAGCCTCAGCAGCCAGCAGCTGTCTGAGTGAAGAAACACCTCTTGCTCCAGTGGGCCGGGAGCAGAAGGCAGAGCTGGACCCCAAAGTTGAGGGGCTTTCACCCAGCCCCTAGAGCTTTGCACTTTGAACTTGGGCTTACAGCCTCCAAATTGTAAGAATAAACTCCTGTTTGTTAAGGCCATCCCATTTGTGGTATATTGCTGTCAGAGTGATGCTAGGTAACCAGAACACCCCTCATTCCTGTGTCCCAGGTAACCCCTAATCTACTTTCTGTTTCTATAGATTGATTTTACTCTTTTGAGGAGTGACTTGAGGTCCATTCTGTGGAATTACAACAGTGTAGTGTATTTACTGGGTCTCCTAGTGATGCAAATTTAGGTTATTTACAGTTTTTTTTGCTAATGTTTTCTTCTTCTGCCTTCTTATTCCCTTTTAAAAATTCAACATGACTGCAATTTTGCTTTGGGCCAGACTTGATAAGAGTGATAGGGAATTTTAGCTAGGTTGTTTGTGAATTTTCCAATCTTTAGCTGTGTGAATAGAAGAATTTTAAGACCTGGGTAATTAGCTAGATTTGAATAAAAATGATTTGGTAGAAGCCCAAAAATTAGTGCTTATTTTATGGATATGGGTGACATGGAGTTAAGTATTTATACTTGGTTGAGAGGAGTTTATTCTTTCGGATTTTCCATTTTCAGTTTTGGTCTCTGTAGAGGAAACAAAGGAGCTCTTGAGTGTTCGGAAGTATTATCTTGGGAAATATTTTTCAAACTGTGTGTTGAGACCTGTATTGGGTTGTGAATGCTGACCAGATGTTTTTTGGAAAACAAAGTAGAACAGAATAATATTACAATACTTTGCACTTGGATATTGTAATGGTGAATATTTTCTGAAACTTCAGTTTTAGTTTTAAATGTGTATGTTTGTTATCTCTGTGCTTAGGATGTAAATATCAGAAATGTTTAAAAGCCTTAGGAGTTAGACTTTCTCACTTTCAGTCAAGGGATCAAACAGATTATATTCAGGCTTCCTCTTCATCTGAGCTCTAGTAGAATTTTTCCTGAGGGGAGAAGGTATGATGAGAAGGCTAGAATAAGGTAGTTCATTTAGATAGAAATGTAAATGGGGGTTGGTTGGGGAAGTGATCCAACTTGTCTGGAGAAGTGGGAGGTGAAAACAAAAATGTTAACACACAAGTGAATTACTGCAGTTGTTCTTAAGGAGGAGGCTGTGGATAGCCTTGAGTCAGTTTACCAGCTGTTTGATTTTGGCATTTGTGACAATTGTATTCATCTTGACGAGTGAGAACTTTTTTACCAGTTGCCATTGAGTCAGTTCCAATCCCCTGTATGTCCTTGTAAAACGGCTCTGTAGGGCTTCCAGTGGCAGATATTTTCCAAGGTATATCACCAGGCCTTTCTCCTGCTGGGCCTCTGGGTGAACTGTATGTAACCTTCAACCTTCTGATTTGCAGCAGAGCGTGTGAACTGTCTCCATCACTCAGGGATTGCAGGGAGAACGTTGGAATAATTAAATTCACTAGATCTTGTGGTTGGAAGTAACTTTTTAGTTACCCCCCATGCACACATCCATTTGTGTTATCTTAATTTGATAGTTCTGCATGCTACACTTGTATACACTTGTATATGAGAAGGGGATTCATTAATTCTCAAGGGAGCCTAGTTCTTCACCTTTGTGTTGAAGACCCTCGGGATTCTTATGTCCCAGTTTCATGGATCAGGCAGCTGTTTAATTATCTGTTCCAGCATAACAAATTATCACAAAACTGAGCATCTGAAAACACATATATTATTTCAGGAATAAATCGGGAACCTGGGAGCAACTTATCTGGATGGTCTGGCTCAAGGTTTCTCATGAGTTTGTAGTTAATTTGACAGTTGGGCTGCAGTAATCTAAGACTGAATGGGGTCACAGCACCAGCTTCAAAGATGGCTCACTCTCAGCTATTGATAGAAGGCCTCAGTTTCTTGCTATGTGGTTCATTACATAGAGCTGCTTGAGAGTCCTCGTGTCTGTCTGTCTGGCTGGCTGCCTGCCTGTCTCTTTCTCAGAGAGAGAGACAGAGACCAAGGCCAAAGCCAGCATGCTTTTTATGACCTAAGCTTGGAAATTACCTATCACTACTATTGTGATATATTATTGGCCACACAGACCTAACCTGATTAAATATGGTGTTCTGGTTACCTAGTGCTGCTCTGACCGGAATATATACCACAAATGGAATGCTTGAACAAACGGGAGTTTATTGTCTTACAGTTCAGGAGGCTAGAAGTCCAAGTTCAAAGTGCTAGTCTCTAGGGTCTGGGTGAAAGCCCCTTAGCCTTGGGCTTCAGGTCTGCTTCCTGTTCCCGGCCCACTGAAGCTAGAAGCTTTTCTTTATTCAGACAGCTGCTGGCTCCTGAGGCTGCCAAGCCCAAGGTTGACAAGTAAAAAGGCACAGTCTGATGTTACCAAACTACATGGCAGGCCATTAACGCAAGTCCATTGAAAATCCCAAGGCCAGCAGAGCATGGCAGGCTGCTGAACAAGAACATGACTACATGCAGGGTTCAAGTGTGCCGTAAGCTAGACACCATTCCCAAAGCTGCTGCTTATATACGGGAAGCAGACCACACACCCAAAGGCAGCTACTCAGCTTCTCTACCATGGAGTTGATTACCAGTCTCATCATGGGGAATGCTACATCCAGCTGCCCAACCATTCAACCAGGCCCAGCCAGGTTGACACACAAACTTAACCACCATATATAGGAAGGTCTGTGCAAGAGTGTGACTACCAGGAGTGGGGATCATTGGGGCCATCTTGAAGGCTGGCTACCAGAGGTGGATGGATGGTAGTCATAGTAATTTGTGAGGTGTTTTTTTTTTTTTTTCCAGGGCACCTAGATGGAAGAGCATAGTTCATCTTGACTCAAGATGATGAATTAGATTTGGCTGTTGGGTTTCATATACCTCAGAACAGCTGTGAGCTTTTTGACAAAGCTGCCCCCCAAGTGGAATTGGTCTCCCTCAAGTACCTTGGTTGGAAATATGAAGCTAACTATTTGGGGTGGAGTTGGCTATGACTTATGACCACCCCATGTGTGTCAGAGTAGAACTGTGCTCCATGAGAATTTTCAGTGGCTTTTTTTCCCCCAGAAATAGCTCTCCAGGCCTTTTTTCTGAGGCCCCTCTGGGTGCACTTGATTTGCACCACCCAGGGACAGGTTAACTGTTTCTTTTGTAATAAGGGAGAAGAGGAAAAATCCTGTAGGGGCTGAATTGTTGCATCATAAAGCGGCTTCAGTGCCTGAAGTGAGTCTCTTTAAGATTTTGACGCAGACACCTGAAAAAGTGTGCCATGCCATCAGATTTTTTGCTTATTAAAACGTGGGTGGGGAGAGTTGCTCTGTGATTTGAGTAAGAAAAAGGCCACCTGGCTATGCTGAAAAAACAGCCCTCATCCTGAAGGGCCATGCTTCTCAAAGGTTATTCCACACACCTGTAGTATCACCATCACCAGGGAGCTTGTTAGAAATACATGTTCTCAGGTCCCACCTCAAACCTACAGAATCAGAATTTCTGACAGGGGTCCAGCGATCTGTGTTTTAAAAAACTTTCCAGGTAATTGTGATGACTGCATCAGCTTAGTCCCTTCAGGGATATGATAAAAAAGAAAGACTTTTCCATGTTCATTGTGTCTTCCACCAAAGTGGTATCTGTTCCTTGGCTGGCTCCCATACTCTCCAGCTTTGTTTCTAGGTTTTCTAGGTTCTTCTCACCATTTCTCTGACCTGGAGAGCTGAAATACCTGCTACATTTTGCAGGACTGTTGTTTTAGCTACACTGGCTAGCTTTATTCCTGGGGGGAACAGTTATAGGCATTGATGGAGTAGAGAGCATAGAAAGGAGAAATTGACAGTGCCAAGGAAACTTCTTTGCTCCCCTCACAATTGAGCACAGATACTGCACCTTTTCTACCAGCTCTAGGCAGAAAGAAACTATGCAGAGATGTTTAAAGTCCAGAAGACAGTGGCATGCACTGACTTGGAGGGAGCTTTTCTGAATTTTAAGTCTGGGATTATTATAGCCACCATGCCTGTCTTACATGTTAAATAAATGTTAAAGGTTTAGGAGCCTTATGTAAGGTACTACACATTTTCTTATTGGAGGCAAAGCATTTTTCTCCTGCAAAAGTTAACTCAGTCTCTTGTAACAGCCCCTCCCCCATCCCTACACTACCAGTTCTAATATTTGAATGATTGCAACATCCTTGGTAGGGTTGTGGTAAGGAATGTGGGAGAGAACACATGTAGGTTACTTAGCACAGTTCCTGCACATAATAAAACCAAGCTAAATCCAACCCACTGCCATCAAGGCGATTCTGACTCATTGCGACCCCCACTGGGTTTCCAACACCGTAAATCTTTACAGAAGTGAATTGCTTCATTTTCCTTCCACAGGACAGCTGGTGGGTTTGAGCCACCAACCTTCTGGTTACCAGCCAAATGCCTTACCCACTACACCACCAGAGCTCCTTGTACATAGTAAGCAAATAATTAATAATTACCATTGTTTCTTTTTTTTTTTTTTTAG
>NW_006921716.1:6342391-6345738 GCF_000298275.1 Orycteropus afer afer | reverse complement strand
ACAATGGTTGTACCATTTTACAGTCCCACCAGCAGTGTATGAGAGTCCCAATCTCTCCACAACCTCGCCAGCATTTGTTATTTTCTGTCTTATTGAACTTTGATACTAGTGCTGGAGCAAGAATAATTACCATTGTTTCTAAAGTAGATATGACAAGTACTAGATAAAACTGGTAAATTAACCAACTATTACTCATAAGCTGTGGCCATGGGTTAAGCTTCACATTGTTCCTTCTTTGTCACCAACTACATGGAAGGCTATGTATGGGGAAGCAGTTTTCATTACTTATTATTTTCTATATTTGGATGACTTCCCCAATTGAATTCAAGCCATAACTTCTAATCTCTTATGTCTTCATTTTCTTACGCTGCATGATACAATAAAAACTAAAATCTTTTTTTTTTTTAAGTGAGATGTTATTCTTCCTCCTTTTTTTGTTTTTATTTCTCTTCCTCACTGTGTTTAGTTGTCCTACCAACTCAGTACCCAGCTTCCCCAAGACATATCAGCAATTCTTGGTCCTTTTCTTTTTTTAAGTATCCATGGTACTATCAAGTTCCTAGGCTCCAGGTTGAAAAATTGAGGCAGTTTTCACAGGTAATCCAGTTATGAATGAGGAAGTGATATGGACCAGGCCTAAGGTGTTGTAGAAGGAATGGAAAGAAGAAATGGAGCTAGAGGAGACTGAAGGTCAGATGATTAGTACTCTGGCTGAATGGGTGGATGAGTCAAATGAAGTAAAATGTATGGAAGTTTTAAACCCAGGTGACTGGAGCAAGTGGGATTGCTGGTAATAAGAAACCAGGAGGAACACAAATGAAAAGAAGAAAGAATAATGGTTTTAGAGAAATTATGTAAATTCAGTTTCAGATTTTGAATATGAGCAGGATTGGTGTCCACCGTGCATCTTTACATGAAATGTGACTTGTGGGTGGTCACGATGCTCCTAGTTTCAGTTCCTGTAATCTCTCAGAGTGTCAGACAAGGTGTAAAATCCTTTTCTGGCTGAGTATGTGATCTTATAAGATAATGACTAGAGTCCCAGGAAGAGAGTTTGCATCCATTTAAACTTGAGATCTAAATCTGGGATCGTGCTCATAAATAGTTTTGGGAAGAATCATAAAGAGAACAACCATTGAACACTGGAGACTGGTGCTTTTGAATGCCATATTTATTCCTTACAGCAGATGCATAAGGCATGTATGGTTACTCTCAAACCCACTGTCATCAAGTCTGTTCCTACTCATGGAGACTTCCATTGGGTTTCTAAGGCTGTAAACCTTTACAGAAGCAGACTACCTAATCTTTCTTCCATGGAGTGGCTGGGGGGTTTGAACCACCAACCTTTTGGTTAGCAGCCAAGTGCCTTAACCAGTACACTACCAGAGCTTCTTATGGTTACTCCAGTTTTTCAAGTATAGGAAAAAGGGATCAGAGATTGTGTGTTACCTGTCTGTAGGTGCTTAAATTCCAACACCTAGTTTTTATGAACGAATGAGTCTTCTTTTCACATCAGCATCCAAGGGCATTGTAGCTGCAAGTACCTGAAAAATAAAAAGTATGAAACAAAAAAGTGGCATTGGGGTTCCTGATCAAGATCGGGGGTAACAAGCTGTAGGTTACCTTTTGCTCCCAGCCCACTGTATCCTTTCTCATTGCTAGGGAGCCTCCTTGCCTGTCCTGTATCACCTTAAGGGCACTATTGCACAAATTATTCAAGCAGGACATCTGTGCTTGTTTTCCTGAGTCAATAGAGGGTGGCAGAGAACAGCAAAACAAAGTCTACTTTTGTATCCTGTTCTCAAAACCTTCAGGCTCCATCAACTCCCTTTCCCTCTTGACACTTCTCTCATCCTAAAACATGGCATATTACAAATCCAGTAAATACTGGTTTCTGTGGCCACTGGCCATTATATTGCATCATTGTAGAGAGGAGATAAATTCACTGCCATTGAGTCACTTTGGACTCGTAGTGATCCCCATTGGGTTTTCAAGGCTGTAAATCTTTATGGAAGCAGATTACCACATCTTTCGTTTGCGGAGTGGCAGGTGGGTTTGAACCTTTTGGTTAGCAGCCATGTGTTTTAACCACTGCACCACCAGAACTCCTTAGAGAGAGATGGATTTACAGATAAATTTGTTCATAGGATCTGGAGTCCTCATTCGTAAGCAATCGCAATCGTAATTTCAGTAACTGGTCGCAGAACATTTACCATGTATTGAATGATTTGCAAATATAGAAAGATTTAATTATCATGGCAACTCTAGGAGATAGATCTTTATTATGCCAGTTTTACTGCTGAGGAACTTGAAGTTTAGAGGGTTTGTTTCACAATTCCACACATCTAGTAAGTGCCAGCTCTGGTAGCATAGTGGCTAAGACACTTGCCAGCTAACCAGACGACTGGCGGTTCAAACCCACCAGCCACTCCTCGGAAGGAAGGTTGGGCAATCCTACTTCCGTAGTGATACTGCCTCGGAAACCCAAGGAGGGGTCGCTGTGAGTCAGGTATGACTCGACGGCACATAACAACAACAACAAGTAAGTGCCAGAGCTGGATTTGCGTCCCTAGTTTTTCTGATTCTATAGCTATGTTTGTAAGCAAGATGCTGGGTTGACTCTTCATACAAAATCTACCCCCAAACTAAAGCTTCTCCTGTCCACATCTAGTCTTATACCATTTGATATAGGTCGTTACCATGTGGAGTAGCCATAAGGTGATGTGACCAGCCAATGGGTACGTTGTCTTCCAGTGTAAGTCTTCTCTCTGGTATCTCTGTGGACTATCTGGTCCCAAGGAAAACTAGAGCTTCACCATATTGGGTGGAGGAAATGACCTGTTCAGCGGTGGCCGGTGTCTCTTGCTACAAAAGCCACCTGGTAATAATGGCTGTAACTCTGGGAAATTCAGCCGGGAGTGGAGGGATTCGGGATTAGTAGAAGATTCCATCTACATGTAGGATGATAACATATTAGCACTTAAAAGAAAGTCTGTATTTCTCAGTGTACCAATAAGTATTTGGGAGCATGTTTTGTGGCAGGCATTTTGCTGTAAAATGTATATATTGTGGTAAATAAATGAGATTTATTGCGATAATAGTTTATTAATTTCAAAGAGAAATATAATTTGCTCGTAGGATCTGGTATTCTCATTCAGAATAGAATCATTCAGTGGAATCATTGGGCCAGTTGTTCACTTGGTTTCCACTCTGGTTGTTATTGTTAGTTGGTGAGTCGGTCCCTGACTCACGGAACCGTGAACGATGGGACAGATGCTGCCGGTCCTGCATCAACCCCATGATGGTTGCAAATCAGACCAGTGTGATCCGTAGGGTTTTCTTTGGCT
>NW_006921716.1:6331675-6342280 GCF_000298275.1 Orycteropus afer afer | reverse complement strand
ACTAACAGATAGGTGGTAGCTGCACAGGAGGTGGATTTGCTGGGAATTAAACCCAGGTCTCTTGCATGGAAGGGGAAAATTCTACCAATAGAACCACTAATGCCTCACTCCACTTTAGGAGGTGAGTCGCTTTGGACATCTCAGTCTCCTTGGCTGGTTATTCCGTGTCATCCCAACACTAAGCTCTCTTCCTGGCCCTCACCCCTTCTTATCCATACTCTCTCCTTAGGTGATCTGACTCAGAACTAGGGCTTTAAATACCATTCAGTCAGAGACTCCTAAAACTAAAACTCTGTCTCCACATGTAATGATTTCCAGAAACACTCTGTATGTGAGTGGGGAGGAAAACTAAGGACTTGGAAAAGTCGGGGGTGGGGGAATTTCTGGATAAACTACTTTCTTCCTACAGCTCTTTAATTTACTATTATTTGTTTAGCATTTAAAGGTTAAATGAGTGTTTCTTTTGAATTGTGAAAACAGTTTAAACAGGTTGAATGGTTTTCTCTTTTGGTGAACAGAGCTCTGAAATCAAGTATTTGATTTCCCAGCTGTTAATTGATGTGCACATAACAACAACAACAACAACAACAACAATTGATGTTGTAGTAAATTGAAGACTTGCTGGGTAGCAAATGCTAGAATTTGTATTCCCGGTGAGTTGGATTCGGGATGAACTCTGATTTTCAGTATAGGCAAGGTCAGCCTGCTGGTTGAGGCAGGAATCTCCGAGGAGCTGTGCCAGTAGCACCTGTGTTGAATCTTAATGTTTAAGTGTAGCAGGTGTAGAATCTTAATGTTTCACTCATTCCACAGAAGGGCACCTCAAGCTCTAAATTGTGAAACTTTCTGTACTTTGTTTGTATTTGTGATTTCTACATTCAGTACCTTCCATGTCAATTTAAGAGTCCAACTAAAAATCCCTACTGTGGACAGTGGGAAGAGAATGTGTAACATCCTGAAGGTTAACTTACTGAAGAAACTGGTCACCCATCAGGATGGTTAGCATGTGGAATGTGATGGAGATGCTGTGCCAGAATTACAGGGAACTAGAGGATGCAGGGTCTTATAAGCCACCAAAGTCAACCAAACCTGTTGCCCTTAAGTCAATTCTGATTCATAGCGCCCCTATAGGACAGAGTAGAATGGCCCCATAAAGTTTCCAAGGCTAGTGGGTTCAAACAGCTGACTTTTGGATTTGCCGCTGAGCTCTTAGCTACTGCACCACCAGGGTGCCTTTTCACAGGTCACATTAAGGAGTACATTTAATACTAAAGGCAGCTGTTGAAGGGTGTTAAGCTGCATAGTGAAATGACTCCACCTTAGGTTTGAAACCTTGTTTCATCCAGCCTATAACATAGACTTTTGTGTTTTCATTTTTCCATGTTAGTTCCCTCTCTCATCCTACCCACTCAATGTCTGTACCAAATTTGTGCTACTTTTCCAAGCCCCATGTTCAGACCCTACTTCCTCTTCTTCTCAGCAGATGGTCTTGACTTTTCTCACTGAGAAACTGAGCCACTCAGGTGTGATTTCAGCTTACCTCGAAAACCTCTTCACTTTTCCCACTTCAGAATATGAAATGTGTAACCTTACTGCCCTCTTATCCGGGGTCAACATTTAGAAATCTAGAAAGACAGCGGGTGTTTGAAAGGTGCAGGGAAGTGCTGCGGTACTCCACCCTCCCAACTGCTAAAGTAGGGGAATCTGTGTGAACTGTGGGGCATGAAGTATGATTCTGTACCTATGCAAAATTAAAACAGCAACAAACACACATAGAACACTAGAGCAAAGAAAGCTGTTAGCACTTAGGTGTAACTCAACTGACAAATTCCAATTTTGACATTTCTATCTGGCACTCTGTTTCCAGTGCACAGGAGTTTGTTCAGATCAATGCTTTGATAGATGTTCTGTTCCTTATATGTGACTTTTAATATACACTTAATAGAGGCATATATGTTCATATAAAATGCATTTAATATAATCTATATGCTTATGTAAATGTAATATTTTATATTTAAACATTTGTTCAATATTTTATGTTTGGTTGCGATTTTTTAAAGCAGTAGCAATTCTTTAATACTTCTTTTTTTGAAGAGTTCATACTTCTCTGAGGCAAGCATATGTGAGTAGTGAGGAACAACCAAGAGCTTTTTCATCCTTAACAAATCCATGTCTATCTAACAAATATAGAAGATGAGAATGAGGAAGTATCAAGTTGGCATTCTGCCTATACACTTACATTCTTGAAAATAAGTGAAGGACCATATCAACCAAAATTTAGCTTCAAGTTATAAGACATTGACACAAATCTCAAAAGTTAAAAAAATTTTTTTTTTATTAAATCCTAAAATTACTTTTTTTTAGTTGGAATATAGCATTTCAAAGGATGGAATAATTTCAGCAGAATTGTGCCCCTCCTTTCCCCCAAAGAGAATCTAGTTGTGAAAATGATTTGGAGAAAATTAGAAAACAAAAAGTGAAGATATGAATCCAAAATTCTTGCAAATTTTGATGGAAATAGTAAACCTTTTGCAGTGTAGTAAATTACATGGTATGGCTTTTCTAGCCATAGTCTTTGTAACTCCCACTTTGCTGTGAGCAACTGAGTGGCTAATTGTTAAAGTTATCCACCTGTTGTGTTTCTGTTGGAGTAGCACTAAGCAATCTTTTGGGAAGTTCACTCTCTTTCAGGTGTGTAGAATTCTGATATTGGGATTGGTTAGTTTTGCCACTCTGCCAGGTTCAAAATGAACCCTCCTAGAGGCAGAAGGAGTCTCTCTGCTTGCCAGCTGAGAGAGGTGCTTGCTGAGAGAAAGATGTGAGTGAGACATATTGCTGAGAGAGAGATGCGAGAGAGACACACTACTGAGAGAAAGAAAGACTGTGAGAGATGGCTGGCTGAGAGAGATGGCTGCCTGAGAGAGACTGAGTGCATCCCTGAATTTGAATTGTAGCCTGTTGCTTTCCTAATAAACCTATAATCTGTGAGTTCTTTGGGGCCACTGCAGCTAATTATCAAATTGGGCAGAGAGGTGGTGGGTGCCATGAGAGGGATGGTTGGTGAAAAGGAACTGAAATCCACTGTCAAATTATTTTACTTGTTGAAGACAGAGTTTATCATTAAGAGGACATGCCATACATATGTAGACTTAAAGTGGATTAGTTGTGGCTTCAAGCTGGGGGTTGGGAGGAAGGAATAGGAAGTGATTGCTAATGAGTACAGGGTGGTTTATTTGGGGTGAGATGTTCTAAACTTAGATTGTGATGATGGTTATGCAACTCTGAATATACTGAAAACCATTGCATTGTGCACCCTAAATGGGTGAATTTTATTTGACTGCTAACCAGAAGGCTGACGGTTCAAACCCACCAACCACTCCTCAGAAGGAAGGTTGGGCAATCTACTTCCATAGTGATACCACCTCGGAAACCCAAGCACGGGTTGCTATGAGTCAGATGGGTTTGGTTTTGGTTAATTATATCTTGATAATGATATTTTGACATACTGAAGACAAACCTCAGTGAGATGGATTTACACAGTGGCTACAAAATGGGTTCAAACATAGTAAAAATTATGATGATGATGTAGGACCAGGGCAGCGTTTTGTCCTATTATTATACATGGGGTCACTATGAGTTGGAACCAACCGATGGCACCTAACGACAACAAAGAATTTTTAAAAATTAACTAATTACTCTGATGGAGCTCTGGTAGCGTAGTGCCTGAGGCACTTGACTGCTAACCAGGTGGCTGGCGGTTCAAACCCACCAGTCAGTCACTCCTGGGAAGGAAGATGGGGCAATCTACTTCCGTAGTGATATTGCCTCGAAAACCCAAGGAGGGGTCACTATGAGTCGGGTCTGACTTGATGGCACATAATAACAACAACAATTACTCTGATAATTAAGAGAAAGAATGATATATCTCTCTATATAGTAATTTATGGAAGATGCATGCATGTAAGGAAGAGAGGTATATTCAGATAAAAACACATATGTCCATAGATTAATTAAATTCTTTTCTGTTATCTCAAATTGTAGGCAGGAAAAAGAAATCAGGTGTACTTTCTGTGTGGATGTTTTTCTACAGAATATTGCTGTGATACCTCCTTTTGGAAGAAAGCGTATTAAAATACTGGTTTTGAAAACATTTTCTGTTGGAAAAATGTACAGAGAATGAGAGATGTCTTACTAAACATCTTTTGCGTAAAATATATATTAAAAAGGCATGCCATATTTTTTCTGTCTTTAAATAGTGACAAAAATCAGAATAAAATCTAAAGGTGAAAGATTTTTCATTTTATGAAGTCTTAAGCTAATGTATACAAAATGAACAAATTCCAGATGAAATAATAAAGGTTGAAGTGTTGTAGCATATTATAAATGAATTTGTTGTTTTTTCTGCTTATCCAGTAATGTGGTAAGATAGTCTGTAGTACCATAGACAATTGGCAGTTTGTTTAAGATAACCTTTGACATGTTCAGCCCCTATCTGATTTTCTTTAACTCCTTTTTAGTAAACACTGAAAAAAATTAAACAGCATAAAGTATAAATTGAAATGCAAAGGTATCCCTATGTACTTCATTGTCCTCCCAGTCTGACTTCTGAGAGGTGTTTTAATATGTACCTTTATATTTTTATATGATACAGTATATTTGTTTGTTTAGAAATCATAAATGAACCTGTATGTGTTAGGGTAGGACAATTCTTGTAACAATTCTCACATTTCTGTGGTTTCACATAATAGAATTTCAGCTCTCACTTACTGTCTTGGTTCTCTAAGAAATACCACAAGTGGATGGCTTCAACAAACAGGAATTTGTTCTTTTACAGTTTAGGAGGCTAGAAGACCGAATTCAGAATGCCGGCTCTAGGTGCTGAGTGAAATCCATTTGACCTTGGGCTTCAGCTCTGCCTCTTGTTCCAGGCCCACTGCAGCTAGAGGCATCTCCTAACTTATGCAGCTGCTGGCTGCTGAGGCTGATGAACCCAAAGTTGGCAGGTAGAATGGCACATACCCAAGAGCAGCAGGCAACATAGTAGGCCACTCGTTCAAGTCCAGGAATAATCACAAGATTGGCAGGCAACACGGCAGGCCAATATTCCAAGTCCAAAATCCCAAGATCGGCAATCCAGGAATTAGAGATGAAGATTTGGCCAAATACAGGATCCAAATCTGCCAAAACTTAGAGACCTTTTCCACATATACTGGAAGCAGGCCACACTCTGAAGGCAATTACTTAGCTGCTCATAGCCTGTTCTACCTTGGAGGTGATTACAATCTCATCATGGGGAATAACTACATCCAGCTGCCAAGCCACTCAAAACCAGGCTCAGCCAAATTGACATACAACCATAACTATGTGTGGTAGTTAAGTTTGTGTGTCAACTTAGCTAGGCCTGGTTGAGTGGCTGGGCAGCTGGATGTAGTTATTCCCCATGATGAGATTGGTAATTAAGTCCATGGTGGAATCTATTGGAGCAGCTGAGTAGCTGCTTTAGGGATGCAATCTGCTTCCCGTACATAAGCAGCAGCTTTGGGAATGGTCTCTAGCTCACTGCACGCTTGAACCCTGCTTGTAGTTATGTCAATGTTCAGCAGCCTGCCATGCTCTGCTGACCTTGGGACTTAAAATGGACTTGAATTAATTAATGGCCTGCCATGTGGTTTGGTAACATTGGGACTGTGTCTTTTGACTTGTCAACCTTGGGGCTTCTCCTCCTCAGCAGCCAGTAGCTGCCTGAGTGAAGAGATGCCTCTCGCTCCAGTGGACTGGGAGCAAGAGGCAGAGCGGAAGCCCAGGTCGAGGGGCTTTCACACAGCCATTAGAGCCTGGGACTTTGGACTTGGACTTAAAGCCTCCAAACTATTAGAGAATAAACTCCTGTTTGTTAAGGCCATCCAATTTGTGGTATATTCTTGTTAGAGTGGTACTAGGTAACAAGAACACTGTGGCATTCACATAATAGTCCAATATATGGTGTCACTGGTTGAGTGGCCCTTCTTGGCAGCTTTCCCTCAGGTGGCAACTTGGTGACCCCGGCTCTTTCTGGCTGATGGCTTTATTCCTGCCTGCGGGGATGTGAAAGAGAACATAAAAGACCACTCTGGACTTTTTATGGACTAGGTCTGAAAGTGGCATGTATCACTTTTGTACATCTTCTGTTGGTCAGACATTAATTACATGCCCCACATAACTGCAGTAAAGTCTGGGAAATATAGTCTAGCTGGGCATGCCCTGGAGGAAAAAGAAATGTGATTTGGTAAATTGACATAAGTCTTTACCATAGGATTATCTTGCTTTGCCTTTTTCATTTAACACTATGAGACTTTCTTTTCATTTTGGTATGTACAGCTACCTCACTTTAAAAATGAAATGAGACTGTTCCATTGTGCAGCACTGTCATAAAGGTCAGTTCTTCTTCCCTTCCTCTTTTCCTCTCTCCCTTTCTCCTTTATTTGCTATAATCAACAGTGCTATAAAGAATATCATCATATATGATGTAAATATAGGATAAAATCCTAGAAGCAGAATAGATAGACCATAAAGTCTATGTATATAACAGTTTTGTTGCTATCATCAAATTACCCAGCAAAAGTTTACATTAAAGTTTTTATCAGTAGTGAATTAAAATATCTCTTCTCCAATATCACAATAGGAGCTCTGGTAGCATAGTGCCTAAGGCACTTAACTGCTAACCGGAAGGCTGGCAGTTCAAACCTACCAGCCAATCCTCAGAAGGAAGGTTGGTCAATCTACTTCCACAGTGATACTGCCTCGGAAACTCAGGGAGGGGTTGCTATGAGTCGGGTCTGACTTAACGGCACATAACAACAATGACGACATCACAATATTATCACTTTCCTCTTTGACTTTTTCATATTAATAAGTTCTTGTATTACAGATATTTGCCCTTTGCCTGTCATGATCATGTGGTTTAGATACTTTTCCAGTTGTTACTTGACTTTGCTTATGGTAGATGTTTCTAAATCCAAACCAAAACAACAACAACAACAAAACCTCTGCCATGCAGTGGATTCTGACTTGTATTGACATTGAGTAGATTCCAACTCATAGGACAGAGCAGAACTGCACCGTAGGATTTCCAAGGCTGTAAATCTTTAAGGAGCTCCGGTAGTGTGGTGCCTAATGCACTTGGCTGCTAACCAGAAGGCTGGTGGTTCAAACCCACCATCCACTCCTTGGAAGGAAAGTTGGGCAATCTACTTCCGTAGAGATACTGCCTCGGAAACCCAAGGAGGGGTCGCTATGAGTCGGGCTGACTCGATGGCACATAACAACAACAAAAACAACAAATCTTTATGGAAGCAGACTGCCTCATCTTTTTCCCACAGGATGGCTGGTGGGAGAACCTTTTGGTTAGCAGCCAAATGCTTTAACCCTGCCACCACCAGAACACCTTTGTTTCCAAACAGAAATTTTAAATCTTCATGAGGTCCACTTAGTTCATCTTTTCCTTTATAGCTAGAGTTTTGTGTTGCATTTAGAAACTTTTTCTACTGCAGGATTAATTATAAAAGTGAAAAAAACAAAGAAAACATACCCATAATTTCTTTTGTAAATTAAAGAAATGTACAACCAAACATTTCTTCCACTTGGAGTATTTTATGAAAATTTTATTTAGTTTGTTCTGTTGAGAACAAACCAAAAAAACCCACTGAGTAGACTCTGACTCATAGCAGTCCCCATTGAGTTTCCAAGGCTGTAAATCTTCGTGGAAGTAGACAGCCTCATCTTCCTTTCGCGCAGCAGCTGGTGGGTCTGTATCACCAAGCTTCTCAGCAGCCAAATGCCTTACCCACTAGGCCACTAGAGCTCCTTCTCTGTTGAGAATATATACAGCAATTCATAACATCATTTCATTTCTACATGTACAATTCAGTGACATTGATTACATTTTTCAAGTTGTGAAACCATCCTCATCATCCTTTTCTGAGTTTTTCCTCCCCCATCAACTCACTGACCTTCAGGTTTTCTGTCTAAATCTTTCCAGTTGCTGTTGTCAGTGTGATCTCATATAGATGGATTTTGAAAAAGTACAGCACTCAAGGCAGACATTCTCTGCTAAGCAAAACTATAGCTTGGTTTTAAGATGACTTCAGGGAATAATTTCAGTTTAAAGATTATCTCAGGGCAGTAGTTTCAGGGGTTTGTCCAGCCTCCAGGACTCCAGAAAGGCTGCATTCCATGAGAATTTGAAATTCTATTCTGCATTTCCCCCATTTGATCAAGATTCTTTTATAGAATCTTTGATCAAAATGTTCAGTAATGGTAGCTGGCCACCTGTAATATACCTACTCCTCACTTACTATCTCATTACCTGACATTTCTCATTTATGAAAACCTTGGAAAATTCTTAGGTGGTGGTGCCTTCAATGGTCCAGGCCCCACACAGGACTGCATTGGGCCTGGGGTGCCCTCTGGGTTAACCTGAATGATAGAGTGGAGGACCCAGTGATGACTGGGCCACAAGAGGGACAGTGGCTGACCAGCCGTGGGAGAACTTCTCCGGTTCTCTACAACATCTTGGTCTGGCCATGGATGGTACAGGATGACATGGTGATAACATGAGGCTGTGAGCAGGCAGGGAGAGGCCAGGGGAAGGCCCAGGGAGGTCCGAGGGGAACGTGGGAAAGGAGAGGGAAGAAAGGGACCACACAGGCTGTGGGGCTAGGGTGAAGGGAGGATGAGGAGGATCTCTGCCCAGGGTGGGAGACAGTGGATAGTGGTCGACACTTGACTACCACTACTACCACCCCCAAACCCTGCAGGCTCCCATGGTGGTGGGGAAGGCATGCTGGGAAAGGGGTCCTGTCATCCATGTGCATCCTGAGTTGCACCTGGGTTGTCTAATGGGTGGTGTTCTGGTTACCTAGTGCCACTCTGACAAGAAATATACCACAAATGGGATGGCCTTAACAAACAGAAGTTTATTCTCACAATTTGGAGGCTTTAAGTCCCAGTTCAAAGTGCCAGGCTCTGGGGGCTGGGTGAAAGCCCCTCAGCCTTGGGGTCCAGCTCTGCCTCCTGCTTCCGGTCCACTGGAGCTAGAGGCATTTCTTCACTCAGACAGCTGCTGGCTGCTGAAACTGCCAAGCCCAAGGTTGACAAGTAAAAAGGCACAGTCCCGATATTACCAAACCACACAGCAGGCCATTGACTTAAGTCCATTGTAAGTCCCAAAGTTGGCAGAGCATAACAGGCTGCTGAGGAACAACATGGCTACATGGAGGGTCCAAGTGTGCCATAAGCTAGAGATAGTTCCCAAGGCTTCTCCTTATATTCAGGAAGCAGGCCACATCCCAAAGGCAGCTACTCAGCTGCTTGTGGTAGATCCCACCATGGAGTTGATTGCCAGTCTCATCATGGGGAATAACTGCCACCAGCTGCCTAGCCACTCAACCAGGCCCAGCCAAATTGACACACAAACATAACTACCACAGGTGGTGAGCAACATGGGTGGATGGGGTGGACACCAGTGCTGAAGACAAGGTATGGCCCCTGCTCTTAGATGACACCGATCACACAGTGCCCTGGTCTTTGGAACCTAACCATGTCAATAAGTGAGACCCACCACTGCCATCGAGTTGATTCTGCCTCATAGTGACCCCTATTTGGTTTCCAAGGCTGCAGATCTTTACAGAAGTAGATTGCTTTATGTTCCTACTGCAGAGCAGCTGTTGGGTTTGAATTGCCGACCTTCAGTTTAGCAGATAAATGCCTTACTCACTATGCTCCTTAATAAGTGAGAAGTGGGTGTGTATTTTGAGTATAAGCAATTATTGAAGTGGGGTTGAAGTTTGAAACTTTGATTATTATTATATTTTTTCCAAGTGGCTAGCACATGATTTCCAACAATTATTGAGTTATCTGTCATTTCTTTGTTTCTGCAGCTAGCTATTTTGATATAGTCCATTAACTTATCTTTAATTATTAGGAAAACTTTTTGAATGAATATATATAGGATTGTAAGAATTTATTTGCAGCGAATTTGATTTGAATAAGATATGTGCCAAGGCCTGGCATGCCTTCATTTCCATGAGTGGGGAGTTTGAGTGGCGTAATTAGAGAAAAAGAATCAAGAGCTGTCATATGTATCTTCTGAGCTTATAAGTAATTAGATTTTGTAAAGCTGTGAACATTCTGTCAATTGTTTTGTTGTTATTCTGTCAATTTCTCTTTACACTTACATTCATGGATTTACAAAATGATTGGCAAATTATCAAAATATACATAAGCTAAGTGAAGGTATAATGAGCAGAAAGAATATAATCTGTCAAAAACATTCAGGCCGTCAAGTTGGAATTGGGAGCTGGAGAGTATTGAAATGTTTCAAGGTGTATGAAAAGATTATTTCTAAACTCTCAGCAAGTAAGTCGGTTGGTTGTGAATGGCTTCTAACTGAATTTCTTTTGTTTAAAATTCCTTGTAATGTGTTGAGTCCTAAATGAAAATGTTCTAAAGAATTTAAAAGCAAAATTACAAACATTTTCTTTTGTCTTCAAAAGCAGAAATTTTAGTCAGAGAGAAATATGGAGTATTTAAAATCCATTTGGGATAAACAAAACAAGTTTTCCAAAA
>NW_006921716.1:6327019-6331330 GCF_000298275.1 Orycteropus afer afer | reverse complement strand
TATACAGACCTCTATTGTGTCAGCATATTGATGCTGACTTTTGGTTTAATCAGTGTGGTCTCCATAGTAAGGCTGCTTATTTCCCAGGGTGAATATGAACCTCTTGGCATGTCTATTCAGGACAGTCCAGAATGCAGCAAAATGCAACCACTGCCATGGAGTCGGATCTGACTCATAGTGACCCCTCCTTGGGTTTCCAAGGCAGTGTCACGAGGGAAGTAAATTGCTCAACCTTCCAGGAGAAAGCTAATTTCCTTCTGATTTACTCACATGGACCATGGGTGGTGATTCTAGAGTAGGATTCGATAACTAAATATACAGACCCTATGGCCATTAGTGATTTTATGTAGAATTTTGCTTTGTTACTTTAGAGATCCACAGTGCTTAATGATCTCTTTTAATTTTATACTTAGATTGCTGTACTGTCTTAGTTCATATTTAAGTTTTAACTTAATGTTTCATGTTAAGTTAATATATCATAAACACATCAGTATTTATGACTTGTAAACTAAAATTGGATGTGATGTGTACACTACTGGGATGACATAATGGAAATGGCTGCTTATAAAAATGCTGTCTTTTATCGATTCTAACATTGGGGTACATTTCATAGCCAGTGTCAGATTAGATTAGAAGAAATGTAGTGATCTTTTTATTTTTTAACGAAAAGGACAAATTAACTTTTGAGAAATAACTCCAGACTTCTTAGAACTTTTGGCCTGCTTATTCACTGAGCACTTGGAAAGAGATATCATGTCTTTCCTTCCATCTGCTCTAGGCTTGCATCGTTCACCTCAGCTCATCACGACTCTGTTCTTCTCCAAATCTTTGCTCAGCAGTCAACCACGCTTTCTTAAGTCTTCATTCTTCCTTCTTGTTAAACTATTACCTCTTAGTCTAGAGGGTCTTAACTCAGGAGTTTTTTTTTTTTTTTTTAAATACCAGTGCCTGGGCTTAGGTTGTGACCCATTGCCTTAGTCTTTGAAACACGCCTATCTCCCTCCGTTGGCTGCAGGCCCCTCTCTGGTATTGTCTAGTATATTGCCTCCCTTTCTCCTCCACAGTTCTGTTAGGAGAGGTTAGCTCTCAAAGTCTTAACTTCTTCCCCTTTCATTCACATTCTGCTCATCTAATTACTCCCCAAAACCCACTGCCATGGAGTGGATTCCGACTCATTTTTTTTTTTGTTGTTATGTGTCTTGGAGTCGGACCCAACTCATAGCAACCCCTTCTTGGGTTTCTGAGGCGGTATCACTATGGAAGTAGATTGCCCAACCTTCCTTCTGAGGAGTGGCTGGTGGGTTTGATCCGCCAGTCTTCTGGTTAGCAGTCAGGTGCCTTAGGCACTATGCTACCAGAACTCCTTCTGACTCATAGCAACCCTGTTTTAAAAACAAAAAACAAAAAACACTGCCATCAAGTGGATTCTGACACATAGTGTTCCCAATTGAGTTTCCAGGGCTGTAAGTCTTTATGGAAGTAGGTTGATTGCCTCATCTACCTCCTGTGGAGCAGCTGGTGAATTTGAACCATGGACCTTCTGGTTAGCAACCAAATGCCTTACCTACTAAGCCATCAGAGCTCCTTAGTGACCCTATATAAGCTCACCTAAGTAGGCGTCTCTTTTTCACTACTTTCCTGATAGCTGTGGCTGACATCACCATTCACCACCTGCCATTGATTTTTTCCCTTCCTAATCTTACCAGGCGTTTCTATGGCATTTGATCCTGTTGTCCATTCCTTTTCTTCAGCTTTCCAGATGTTGAAGTTCATTGGTGTTCCTTGGTTTAATCTTACTTTCTGTTTTGTTCTGAGATGCAGTGTGTTGCAGTAGACCTGATAGCTAGTTCTCACAAGAGAGCTCACGTGAGATTTTAACTAAATTAAATAATTTATTTGATTTCAATTTTCTCATCTGTAAAATGCAATGATGACACAACTTGTCCAGGAATTTTTTTTTTTTTTTTTAATTTCCTTTTGTGGGAAAAATGTAAAGTAGACATCATCACCATCATAGCCTCATAACGATTAACATAATTCCTCTATTAATCCTGTAATGAATAATAATTCAAAAAAATCTTTTCACCATTCCTTGTTTCCTATAGCTCTAGGAACTCATCTAGAAATCAGTGAAAATCTTCCAAAGTGAACAAAGAAAAGAATACAGCCAGGCTGGAGTGCTGGTCCCTCAATAGGCTGCCTCTGTGAAAGGAGACAAAAGGTGACCAATGGATGCAGAATGCAGACCTGGTTAGGTCTGGGCTTGGTTTGTTTTGGAATTCCACGCATTTCTACGTCTTACTGGAAAATATAATCCGAGGTGGGACTCCTTATAACAAATGTGCAGAGTTCAAGGGGAACACAATTATATTACGTTTTCCACGTGGCTCCTGCAGTTTCAGAGGATTAGTTTGTATGGTCTGTTTAGGGTTGACTACTAGCATAGTGGCTAAGGCACTTGACTGCTAACCAGAAGGCTGCACGTTCAAACCACCAGCCACTCCTCGGAAGGAAGGTTGGGCGATCTACTTCCGTAGTGATACTGCTTCGGAAACCCAAGGAGTCGCTGTGAGTCGAGTTCGACTTGACGGCACATAACAACAACAACACTGTTATACAATGCATTTGTTAATTTTGCAGTATGGTATTTATGAGGATTAATGGCTGCATTAAGTAAGAGTAAACCTAAGAGTTTTCTGAGAGCTTGTTTTAAAAACATTCATCAGAATCCTTAATCTGTGTGATCCTAATCTTTTAATTGAATTGAATAATGGGATGTCTTAGGCTGCAAAGAGAAGAGAAAGGGCTTGTCATTTTCATGTTCAGCTGGGACTCCTGTCATATCTTGACTTTTCTGGGACCGTGAAAGGCTGATAGTTTGGCTGTGTTCACCTTTAATAACCCTTGCTTTTAAATTATTTGTTGTTAGTGGAAAATGGTAGAGTGTTGATTTTAGTTGTTTTGGTAATGATCTTGTTCTCATACCTTGTTGTTGTTGTTAATTGCCATCAAGTCGATTTTGTCTCCTGGTGACCCCGAGTTTGCAGTAGAACTGCTCCATAGGGTTTTCAGAAGAGATTGCCAGGCCTGTCTTTCAAGGTGCTCTGAGTGGCTTTGAACTGCCAACCTTTCAGCTAGCCATCAAGCACTTAGGGCATGTTCACAAGTTTGTATGGATAGGAGAGAAAACAGCATAAATAAATTTGTATATTTGTACTGTAGTGCATCTTTTTGTTTTAAACATTATATGAACACTATCTCTACATTAGGAGCTCTGGTGGTGTAGTGCCTAAGGCATTTGACTGCTAACCAGAAAGCTGGTGGTTCAAATCCACCAGCCACTCCTCAGAAGGAAGACTGGGCACTCTACTCCCTTAAGGATTTACTGCCTTGGACACCCAAGGAGGGGTCACTATGAATCAGAATCGACTCGATGGCAGTAAGTTTATATTGTAAGACATGGCAATTGAGGAAAACCAGCTTTCTGTGAATTATTTATCTGAGATTTTTTTTAGCTGAAATGACTATAGGAATCATTTTGTTTTATACTTCTCACTAAAGAGAGGTCAGATGATAACCAAAAAACCAAACTCACTGCTGCTCATAGTGATCCCTCCTTGGGTTTCTGAGGCAGTATCTCTACAGAAGTAGATTGTCCAGTCTTCCTAACGAGGAGTGGCTGGTGGGTTTGAACCTCTAGCCTTTGGGGTAGCAGTCAAATGCCTTAGGCACTACGCCACCAGAGCTCCCAGTCAGATGATAGTGCTGATAAAAATAAATATTATATACTAGTCCCATGAATAGCTTTGAAAGAATTAACCTGTAATTCAGTCCATCATCTTTCATTTTCATCTTTAATTTTAATGATTTTAAGCTGCTGTTTACTGAATTCTTATTATACATATGGTACAAAGTACAGATATGAAATTTCTGTCTCTTGTCTTTTAACTTCCGTTATCTTGTATCATACCAGAGTTTACATTTACCGGTACTCAAATTTGTCAGTCTTTTAGTAACTTTTGAGTTTTATATTTTAGAAAGGTCATTAGAACTCAGGATATGAAAATAATGTAATGTAGTTTTTCTAATATTTTTATTGTGTATACTTTCTAATTTTTATGTTTAGCTTTTTATTCTATCTTGAATTTCTCACTTGAGTTAGTAAGTGGTTCACCTTTTATCTGCTGATTTAAAATGTAACTCTTTTTATATGTTACATCCTGGTGTATACTTGGATCTGTTTCTGGATTTCAGTTTGTTTCATGAATTATGTATTTATTCTTATGCCACTATTGTGTGGTTTTAATTACT
>NW_006921716.1:6325126-6325964 GCF_000298275.1 Orycteropus afer afer | reverse complement strand
TTGCTTCCATGAATTTTGGTTTTCTTCATTCTTCTTTGCTCTGGACGAGGAGAGACCCATTGTTGCATCTAGATGGCAGCTTGCTAGCATTTAAGATCCCAGTCGCTACTCGCTCATATTCTTCTTTACCTTGCTCTTTAATATAACAGCTTTGTTGAGCTATAATTCACATACCATTTAAGTCACCTATTTAAAGTATATAAATTAATGGTTTTGAGTATATACTGAAACCTTCATGGAGTTGTGCATCCTTAGCCACAATCAATTTTAGAACCTTTTTATCATGCTAAAGTGATACCTTTTATCCATTAGCATGCAGTCCTCATTTCCCTCTAACCACAGCCATCCCCAGCCTCAGCAAACACTAATTCACTGCCATCGAGTTGATTAGATTGGTAGCGACTCCTCCTTGGGTTTCCGAGGTGGTATCTCTATGGAAGTAGATTGCCCAGTCTTCCTTCCAAGGAGCGGCTGGTGGGTTTGAACCGCCAGCCTTCTGGTTAGCAGTCAAATGCTTTAGTCACTACGCCACCAGAGCTCCCTCTCTCTTAGTAGATTTGCCTATTCTGGGTATTTCACTGGAATCATACAGTAAGTGGTCTTTTGTAACTGGCTTCTCTCATCATGTTTCAAGGTTCATCCATGGGGTAAAATGTTTTTGTTCTTCTTTATTGCAAAATAATATTCAGTTGTATGAGAAGACTGCATTTTATTTTTCCATTCATCAATTGATGAGCATTTGGGTTATTTCTGCTTTCTGGGTCTTTTGAATGTTGTTAGGTGCTGTCGAGTTGTTTCTGACTCATAGCGACCCCATGCACAGCAGAACGAAACACTG
>NW_006921716.1:6318474-6323661 GCF_000298275.1 Orycteropus afer afer | reverse complement strand
TTTGGTACGGTGACTCTCTGTATTCCTGCCATCTTCTCTTGATGTTTCCTGCATCATTCAATATTTTGCCCATAGAATCTCTCAATATTGCAACTCAAGGCTTAATTTTTTTCTTCAGTTCTTTCAGCTTGAGAAATGCCGAGTGGGTTCTTCCCTTTTGGTTTTCAGACTCCAGGTCTTTGCACATTTTAGTATAGTAATTGGTTTTATCTGCTCGAGCTGCTCTTTGAAATCTTCTGTTCAGCTCTTTTATCTCGTCATTTCTTCCATTTGCTTTAGCTACTCTCCGCTCAAGGGCAAGTTTCAGAGTCTCTTTGGTCATCCATTTTGGTCTTTTCTTCTTTTCTTGTCTTTTTAGTGATCTCTTGCTTTCTTCATGCATAATGTTCTTGATATCCACCCACAATTCTGGTTTTCAGTTGTTGGTGTTCAGTGCATCAAATCAATTCTTTAGATGACCTCTAAATTCAGGAGGGATATATTCAAGATCATATTTTGGCTCTCTTGGACTTATTTTAATTGTCTTCAACTTCAAGTTGAGCTTGCTTAGAGCAATTGATGGTCTGTTCACAATTAGCTCCTGGCCTGGTTTTGACTGAAGATATTGAATTTTTCCACTACCTTTTGCCACGGCTCTCTTGGACTTATTTTAATTGTCTTCAACTTCAAGTTGAACTTGCATAGAGCAATTGATGGTCTGTTCACAATTAGCTCCTGGCCTGGTTTTGACTGAAGGTATTGAAGTTTTCCACTACCTTTTGCCACAGATGTAGTCAAACTGATTCCTGTGTGTTCCTTCTGGTGAAGTCCATGTGTAGAGCTGCCATTTGTGTTGTTGAAAAAAGGTGTTTGCAATGAACAAGTTATTGGTCTTGCAAAATTCTACTATGCGAGTTCCAGCATTATTTTTGTCACCAAGGCCAAATTTTAAAACTACCAGTGATTCTTCTTTGTTTCCAAGTTTTGCATTCCAATCACCAGTGATAATTAACACATCCTGATTGCATGTTCCGTCAATTTCAGACTGCAGAAGTTGATAAAATTCTTCAATTTCCTCATCTCAGCTTTGGTGGTTGGGGCATAAATTTGAATAATAGTCATATTAACGGGTCTTCCTTGTAGGCATATGGATATTATCCTATCCTAAATGGACTATTCATAAAGGTGCGTGGTAGTGTATCAAACAGAGTTTCTTTGCTATTCATAAGTTTTTCTATTTTGAATATCCACTTAAATTCATCGACGTTTTATTTGTGAGTATAAGTTTTCATTTCTCTTGGGTATATACCTAGGAGTGGAATTGCTGTGTCTGTGGTAACTCTGTGTTTCATCTTTTGAGAAATGGCCAGAGTATCATCCAAAATGACTGCATCATAGCAGTGTGAAGATTCCAGTTTCCCCACGTCCTCCTTATTAAGTTGTATATATCTGTCTTTCTGATTATAGCTATCCTAGTGGGTGTGAAGTGGTATCTTATTGTGGTTTTAATTTGCCTTGCCCTGATAGCTAATGATGTAGAGCATATTTTTATGTATTTATCGATCATTTGTTTATCTTTATTAGAGAAACATTTATTTAGATTCTTTAGATTTTTTAGTTGCGTTGCTTGCCTTTTCAGTACTGAGTTGTAAGAGTTGTATATTCTAAATACAAGTCCCTTATCAGATACATGATTTTCAAATGTTTTCTTTAATTCTTTGGATTGTCTTTTCACACTCTTAATGGTGTCCTTGAAGCACAAGTGTTTTTGATTCTGATAATACCCAATTTATCTGTCTTTCATTGCTTGTATTTCTGGTGTCATATCTAAGAAACCATTGCCTAATCCAGTCATGTACATTTGCTGTTGGTTGTTGTCAAGCCGACTCCAGTTCATGATGACCGTCTATGTAACAGAATGAAACATTTCCTGGTCCTGTGCCATCTGCATGATTGTTGATGTGTTTGAGCCCATTGTTGTAGCTATTGTGTTAATCTACCTCACTGCATGTTTCCCTCCTTTTACTTTTCTTCTCCTTTACCAGGCTTGATGTCCTGGTCTAGCTGTTGGTCTTTCCTGATGACTTGTCCAAAGTCAGCAAGTTGCCATCTTCACTTCTAAGGAGTATTAGGCATTCATCATCATGTACAGTTTACATTTACACTTTGTTTTCTTTTAAGCATTTTATGGTTTAAGTTTAGTTTCCTTCTTTTCCACGTGGTGATCCAGTTGTCCCAGTGCTCTTTGATAAAAAAGACCTTTTTCTCATTGAATAGTCTTGGCAGCTTGTCGAAAATCAGTTGACTCTAAATGTGAGATTTTCTGGCCTCAAGTCTACTCAAAACCTGTAAAAAAAGATTAGATACGATTACCAGGCAGAACAGCATAATGGTTAAGAGCACAAACTCAAGATACTCTGTCTGGGTTCAGATCCTGGATCTGCCTTTACTTAGTTGTGTGATCTTGGGTAAAATGGTTACCTTTTTGGTGCCTTAGTTTCTTCATCTTTAAAATGTGTTAATTCATGTGAAGTGCTTAGAACCCTGTTACACAGTTAACATTTATTTCATGTTAGATAGAGCTGTGTTTGGTTTTACTGAATCTGTCTCTGAAGTATGAGGCCAGTAATCTTAATTTTTAACAATCACTGAGTGGGTCACTTACCCTGGTGTTATAGAATATATTATTATTATTTCCAAAGCTATGTTAACAATATGTGGTGACTTTCCTTAGAATGTGTTTTAATTTCCCAGATATAGTGATTAATTTAGAGAAAGGATGTCCTTGTTCATTGGGTACATACAATGTGTTAATGAGCATATCATTTGCTACAATCCTGTCAGGTAGGTAGTTATTGGCCCAGTTTTACAAACGAGAAGACAGAGGCTTATGCTGATGAAGGAGCTGTGGATTTGAAATTGCTGTCTAACTTAAAACATTCTCCTTCCATTATACCATCTACTAGTAACTCAGAGTTTTTATCATGCCGATGTATGATTTACAATCAGATACATTTGCACACATTCTTCCCAGCTACTGGAGAAAGAAGAGGAGACCTGGTGGTGCAATTGTGACAACCCTCTGCTGCTAACCTGTCAGGACCCTCGGAGATTTAGTGATCTGTTCCTATAAAGATTACAGCCTAAACAACCCTATGGGGCAGTTATGTTCTGTCTTATAAGGTCTCTATGAGTCAGAATCGACTCAGTGGCACAGAACTGGAGAAGAACATCATTGGGCCTGCTTTCTCGGGGATAGGCTAGTTGCATCTTTCTGTATGATTGAGAGCTCAGTTTTTTTTTTTTTTTTTTAGGATATGCTAGAAACCTTCGCTATTGCAAGTTTCCAGTGTCACAACTCATTAAATCAAACCAAACCAAACCAAACTCACTGCCATCGAGTTGATTCCAACTCAGCAACCACCATTGGGTTTCCAAGGTGGTAAATCTTCACAGAAGTAGATTGCCCCACCTTCCTTCAGCAGAGTGGCTGGTGGGTTTGAACCACCAACCTTCTGATTAGCAGTCAAATGCCTTAGGTATTGCACCGCCAGAGCTCCTTGTCACAACTCGTCACAGAGGTATTTTGCATTACTTACAAGGACTACTACACCCTCTGTGGTACCAGTTTCTGAGGTGGTTTCCAGTGATCCTAGTAATCACACCCTTGTATGTCCCCCTCCCACATGGTACCTGGTTGGTCTGTGTGACCAAAGAGTATGGCCTATATTCTAGGGCTGGCTTATAACAAATGTGGCTTCCATCTTGGTCTCTCTCTTGATCATCCTCTCTGTAGGAAGCTAGCGGTTGCGTTGTGAGCAGTTCTGTAGAGAGATCATGTGAGGAGGAACTAAAGTTTCCTTCTGACAGCCACATGAGTAAGCTTGAAAGTAGTTCCTTCAGCCTTAGTCAACCCTTCAGAGGTTGAAGTCCTGGCCAATATCTTGACTGCAACCTACAAAAAAGGCATGGGGGTGATGGCATCTTCTGACCTCCTCTAACTTCACAAGAGGAAGGCAGAATCACCATCAGCCGCTCAAGGCTTAGGCCAGACATGCCGCCACCCTCCAGCCTTTTTACCAACTTTGACACCAACTGTCCCTCCCATGTTAATTACTACTGCTCTGCTGGGTTCAATAATTGATTGTAGTGGCCACACAGAACTCACAGATAACACTCATGAGTATGAGGTTTATTAGGGAAGTCACAGGCTACGATTCAGATTCAGGAACGTGCTTGGGATACAGTTCTTCAATCAGGACTCCCCTCTGCTGTGCCCTCAGACACGTCTCTCTAGCCCTTGACCTCTCGGCCTGCCCTCTGCCTCTGTGGGCCAGGCAAGCCAGCCGCTCTATCTCGTGCCACTGCCACCATCTCTCTGTTGGGGTATCTCTCTGCCAGGGTGTCTCTCAGCCAAGGAGGTCCAGTGCAGGGATCTTGTGTCCAAAAACTTGCTGTACTTCACCTTCTCTCTCTTGTTGGCAGTGAGGTTCCCCCTCTGCCTCTAGGAGAGCTCATTTTAAGCCTGGCAGAGTGACAAAACTAACCAATCCCAACATTAGCGTTCTACACACCTTATTTGCATGGTTTTATCCAGTAATCTGGGAGCTCTGGTGGCGTAGTGCCTAAGGCATTTGACTGCTAACCAGAAGGCTGGTAGTTCAAACCCACCAGCCACTCCCTCGGAAGGAAGGTTGGGCAATCTACTTCCATAGATGTACTGCCTTGGAAACCTAAGGAGGGGTCACTATGAGTCGGATTTGACTCTATAGCAGTGAGTTTTTTTTTTGTTTTGTTTTTTTTTTGAGACCCAGTAATCTGGTGGGAGTTACAAAGACTACGGCTAGAAAAGCCATAGCAAGTAATTCACAGCACACACAACCTCATAAGAAAGCCTAAGCTAGAACTATACAGCAAAACTGCTCTCAGATACTGACCTTCAGAAACCACGTGAGATAAGGAATGAATGTTTTAAGCTGCTAAGTTTTGAGGCGGGAGCTCTGGTGGCGTAGTGCCTAAGGCATTTAATTGCTAACCAGAAGGTTGGCAGTTCAGAGCCACCAGGCACTCCTTGGAAGAAAGACTGGGCAATGTTGTTCCATGGAGATACTGCCTTGGAAACCCAAGAAAGGGTTGCTATAAGTCGCAATTGACTCAACAGTAGTGATCTGTCCAGATCTAAGTTTTTTTTTTTTATTAGGATTTGGG
>NW_006921716.1:6315977-6317569 GCF_000298275.1 Orycteropus afer afer | reverse complement strand
GAACTTTGATACTAGTGCTGGAGCAAGATGGTATCTCATTGTTGTTTTGATTTGCATCTCTCTAATAGCTAATCAGATCTAAGTTTTGAAGTAATTTGTTACACAGCCTTTGATAACCAGGTAGAGTATCCGTGAAGTAGATAGAGTCTAGTTTCTTTCCTAAAATCTCTATGGAATTCTCAGTTCACGGGGTCGCCTCCAGGTGGAATTTAATCCATGGAAATTTTTTTGGGGGTGGAAGTGCTGGTGTTTCTGTTTGGTTTTAGAGGCGAGTGCTGACAGCATCCTGTCGTCTTCCTGTGTCTCTTCTTTTGCTTATTCTTAAGCAACACAATAAAATTTATAGAGGGAAGTCCATTTGGATAGCATTTGTTTTTGTTTAAAAGTAAGAAAATGTGGCAGAGAAAAACCCTAGCACTTGGATCAACTTATTTAAACCTGCAGTCTTCCTTTTTAAGACAAATATAACCTGTGTCTCTGGTCTTTTCAGAGCTTGGTTCTATGTCATTATGTCCCTCTGCAGTTAGTATCCTTTGATTTTCAGTTTTCAAAATTCAAAGGGCAGATTTCTCCAGAGGATTTATTTTTCTAAATCAAATCCTCTTATGGAGAATCTAAATTTAGAATTACTCTCTGTTTTGATCAACATGTTAGGCAAATGTTTAGACTTAGCCCTGAGAGGCATGCTGGGGCCATGCCTGCCTTTTTAGAAACCCATGGAAAGGCTTTCTGCTGAGGGATGCCATTATTAGTTGTGCAGTGATGGGTTTGCCATCTTGGTAGGCTGTTTTTTGCTAAGAAAAAAAAAGATTACATATAGGCCTGGAACTTGGTATCCTACTTCTATATTGCATAGATTTTGTGTGTGTGCAAATGTTTCTGTCTAGCTTTAGAAAGATGTTAGACTACTAGCTAATTTTGTGAGACTCCCCTCATCTAAGTTAGAGGATTCTTTTTAAACTGCATAGGAAGAATTTAACTATAGCTGCTCAGGTGATTATCTGCCTTGCATTTATAGTGGAGTTTTATAAGAAAATTATCATCCACTTTATTGCAACATTGGACCTGCAATGGAAACTGCAAATAAACGTGCTTCCTATGATGGTCCTTCAGTCTCCGAACATTTGAACGCCTGCTATGTGTTTGAATGTCACTGGGTCTTATGCTTTATGACACCTTGGTAGCAGTCCAGACAGATAAGTTTCAATGCCTTGAATATTTTCCCCCAGTCAGAGCAGCAGAGTAGACGAAATATGTTTGACTTGCTGGTATACTCTCTTGTTCCCCAGTGTCTGTCGGCTTGCTTATGATTGTCTTCCTCCTTGTGGCAACCTAACCATGCCTTCCTGCTACTAGGTGCTTCTATTCTGATAAGAGACATTTTCAGAACAAATCTGGACACTAAGATCTGAAAGTACCTGCAAAAAGGGCAAGGAGGCCACAAGTTCCGACCTCCTCTAACCCTACAAGAGGAAGACAGGATTACTAGCAGTAGACCAAGGCCTATTCCTACAAGGCCAGACATGCTGCCTCCCTCCAGCCCTTTCTCCAACCGTTCCTCCCAAAGCACCCACCACCTCTCTCCTGGGTTC
>NW_006921716.1:6314834-6315617 GCF_000298275.1 Orycteropus afer afer | reverse complement strand
GACTTATGGGTAGAAAAGCCATACTAAGTAATTTACTACACCGCAGTACCAAAAAAAAAAAACAAACAAAAAAAAACTCAGTCGAGTCAGTTCTGACTCATAGCATCCCCTTTTTGGGTTTCTAAGGTGTTATCTCTACGGAAGTAGATTGCCTGGTCTTCCTTCAGAGGAGTAGCTGGTGACAGTAGGAGCAAGTATTTAAAATGTGTAAGAACGAACATTCCTCAATTGTGGTATATGTGCTTCCACCCTAACTTCATTGGTTCTTTCTCATTTTGGTCCATCTGGTAGTAATTTGGACCTCTGGTAACAGTGCCTCAGGCATCTGACTGCTGACCAGAAGGTTGGTGGTTCAAACCCACCAGCCACTCAATGGAAGTAAGACTGGGCAATCTACTTCTGTAAAGATTTACTGCCTCGGAAACCCAATGGGGGTTGCTATGAGTCAGAATCCACACAATAGCAGTGGGTTGTTTTTTGTTTTTTTTTTTGGTAGTAATTTGAAGGAGCCCTGAGGATGCAGTGGTTAAAGCATATTCAGCTGTTAACTAAAAGGTCCACGATTCGAACCTGCCAGCTTCTCTTTGGGAGAAAGATGTAGCATTCTGCTTCCATGGAGATTTACAGTTTTGGAAATGCTAAACCAAAAACCAAACTCACTGCTGTCGAGTCGGACCCCACTCAGAGCAACTCCTCCTTGGGTTTCTGAGGCAGTATCTGGTAGCATAGTGGCTAAAGCACATGACTGCTAACCAGAAGGCTGGCGGTTCAAACCCACCAGCC
>NW_006921716.1:6312722-6314298 GCF_000298275.1 Orycteropus afer afer | reverse complement strand
ACCAGCCACTCCTCGGAAGGAAGGTTGGGCAATCTACTTCCGTAGTGATACTGCCTCGAAAACCCAAGGAGAGGTCGCTATGAGTTGGGTCCGACTCCAGGGCACATAACAACAACAACAACAAACTTTACTATAGTGACAACCTCAGAATCTCAGTGGGTATCAACAAAAATCATTATGTCTGCCTCATGTTACGTGTACTGGCAATCCCTGGGTTACGCACGTCTGACTTGAAGACAACTCTTACTTGTCCTTTAAAATTGTGTAAATTTGCCCTCACTTTGAAATGATTGAACCAGTCCCTACTTGCAGAAAAGTTCTTCACCACAATCATCTTCATTCCCTGCACACCACTTTTAAAGCTTCCAGTCTTTTTTTGCTCTAAGGCTAAATAAGAATTGTATGCACCTGGTCTGACTTACCTACAAATTCTTAAAGATGCGCTTAGGAACAGAGTTTATTTGTAACACAGGGACTGTTTATGTATCAATTTTATTTGGCTAGAATTTAATCACATGGCCACATCTGACTATCAGGGAGGCTGGGAAATGTAGCCCAGCTTTGTACATGGAAATACGTTGGTTCGCTATTAGTTAACAGTGTTAGGCATATTAAGATTATTAAACCATAAACATATTTTGTTATCTTGATCTTTCAGTGGCAACATGGCAGCAATTACATGGGTTCATAGTCCTGGATATTTTTCAGAAAAGCATTTTTCTATCTCCTGCTTTCTTCCCATCCAAACTTGAATTATCCCGTCCTTTTAACACCAAGAGAGCTTCCTAGAATAAATAAAATTATATGCTGTTTTGATAAAGATCTGCTTGATGATGATGTTTTATTTTAACTCTCTGAGAAAAGTCAGTAAGGGGCTTTAACAATAATAAATGGAGTTTTTATTATAGTAAGATATTTTAAAAATGTAAGGTCTGTAGTGTTGTCAGAAGACAGAAAGGCAATCCCTGACGCCTTCCAGCTATTGATTTGGTTTCAAGGTAATGCATGCCTCCTGAGTTGACTTGTAGTGTTGCTATTCTACTGTTGTCTTTAAAAAGAAAAGTACGTGAAATTTGGAATTAGAAATGAATGTCATTCGTTAACCAGAATAGCAGATTCAGATGGACATGCTGTAGATTTTAGAATGAAACTATTTCTTAATAATTTTAGTGCGGAGGGGGGCACTAGCAGTATTTGTGCTATGTATTTTGTTAATGGTTGACCAAATGGAGACGCCTAACCAGCTTGCTACAGTTTAAAAACAAGCTCAGCTGCTGAAATGTATGACTTGGTGGTAGAGTATTCTGAATATGTGTGGTATGCCTCAGCTGGCTGATAGTTGAAGTTCTTGGTCAAATATTAATTCTAAATAAATGTCTACTGTTTTTGAGACGCTCCCATTCTCTTAAAGAAAGGTGTTTCATATGAGCCTCTAGTTGCCGAAAATAGCTGTGTAAGCACTATGGAAGTATTTCCAAATTAAAAATTGGCTTGCTAGTTCATTTCTTTCTTTTAGGGTTCTGACAGTTGGTTTTGTTTATGCACCCCCACAGAGCTCTCTTTAAACTCAGTCAGC
>NW_006921716.1:6310509-6312262 GCF_000298275.1 Orycteropus afer afer | reverse complement strand
GGCAATCTACTTCCGTAGTGATACTTCCTTGGAAACCCAAGGAGGGGTCTCTATGAGTCGGGTCTGACTCGATGGCACATAACAACAGCAACGTAAATTGACGAGTAGTTAGAATTTGCTCAAACTCTCACCATAAGGCAAACATAACTGTTACCTAAAGCCAGACCTGCAGCCTTGGTAATCAACTGGAGCTGGTCAGAAATTCTGAGTCTAGACTGCTCAGTCAGAATCTGTGCTTTAACAAGGTCCCCCGGGGGTTCCTGTACATAGTAAGTTTGAGAAGCGCTGGTTGAGAACTTTTAACGGAACTTGTCATCATGGACGTCACCAGTCAATGTAAGTTTGTTTGTTGTTGTCAATGTAAGGAGTAGCCATAAAACTTTAAGTCAAATGCTATTTATGGAATAAAACAGTTGTATGTTGTAATTAGTTACTACTAGGTACATGGCAAGTATAGAGCTATTTTTCCATTATTTTCTAGTGTGCTAATGAAACCTCTTCAGTCTGAGAACAGTGGTGGCAGGACCATGTCCTGAATAGGTAAGAATTGACCACATTGAAATAGTAAGACCTTTGACTTCCTATTTTGACTCCTTGGGATAGAGAATATAGGCATACCTTGAGGACATTGAGGATTTGGTTCCAGACCACCACAGTAAAATGAATATTACTATAAAATGAGTCACACAAGTTTTCTGTTTTCTCAGTGCATATAAAAGTTATTTTACACTATACCATAGTCTGTTGAAGGAGCTCTGGTGGTTTAGTGGGTAAGACTTTTGGCTGCTAACCAGAAGATCAGCAGTTCAAACCCAGCAGCTGGTCTGTGTGGGGATGATGAGACAATCTAGTTCTGTAAAGATTTACAGCCTTGGAAATCCAATGAGGGTCACTGTGAGTCGCAGTCAACTTGATGGCAATGGAGTAGTGTGTTAAAGTGTGCAATAGCATTATGAAAAAGTTTGGAATATTGTGAGTTACCAGAATGTGACACAGAGACACAAAGTGAGTACATGCTGTTAGAAAAATGGCGCCAATAGATTTGCTCAATGTAGGGTTGCCACAAGCCTTCAATTTGTAAAAAAGCAAAACAAAAACTACAGTATCTGTGAAGTGCAATAAAGAAGCAAAGCACAATAAAACAAGGCATGCCTGTGTAGGCATTCTGGAGATTTCTCAACAGGTTCTGACTTCTGTAGTTAAAGCTGCTGCCGGAAAATGTACTTGGAGATAGGTTGAAGGAGGAACTAAAGTTTTAATCTAGTGTGATTCTTGTGCTTTCATATTTCGAAAGACATTTCTTAAAGAAAAGGAAAAAAAAAAGGGTGCCTGGCTTATCTGTTTGATATTAACTCACTTTCAGTGATTTGAGAGGGTAGACAAGCCTTCCTCCTGGAATGTCGTTGGAGTTCCTGCTGGTTACGAATTTCCTTGCACGTCAGCGGTTCAAGTGAGTGGATTTGTGCTTTTTAGGAACTCCTTTATCTTCTAAAAAGCACTTACATTTAGGTCTAAATAATTTGAATAAATCTGCTAGTTTATACACTTATTATTTCTGGAGAGAGGGCTTCAAAGATAATAAATATCTTATCATGTTGTTGTTGTTTGTTGTTGTTTGCCATCCAGTTGCCCCCGACTCATAGCGACCCCTCCTTGGGTTTCCGAGGCAGTATCACTACGGAAGTAGGATTGCCCAACCTTCCTTCCGAGGAGTGGCTGGTAGTGCCCTTGTTGTCTCTTGTAGCAGTGTTTT
>NW_006921716.1:6307359-6310001 GCF_000298275.1 Orycteropus afer afer | reverse complement strand
TCTAATGAAAGTTTCCTAATCTGAGGCTTAACATACATTTTTAAGAGAAAGCCAAAATTCTCTACTCTTGCTTTATGTAGTTAAAGAATTGAAGCCACTTTGCAGAGCTTTCTCTCCCCCTACGCACGGGACCCTGTCCCTAAGGGGTCTCATCTCTGAACTCTTGCCTGTGTAACTGCTTCCCCATGGCTAAGCCCTGTGTTCCCCTTTTCTGCACTACCTCCTTTGTCTCATTCATCACACATACTGAAAAAATGAAAAATAAATAAACTTTTCATTTCCTTCTATCCTTGTTTTCCCCTACCTGGCCTCTGCTTCTCTTCATCTGTTTTCCAGCATTACTCTTACTAAAACTTTTTTGCTCGATCATCAGGAGACTCAAATCCACTGACTTTTTAAAAATCCCTATAGCACCACAAAGTTACTGTTTTACATCGTAGTTTGGTGAGTAGCAACTGAGGTCTTAAAAGCTTGTGAGTGGCCATCTAATGTGCAAGTATTGGTCGCCCCATCTGGAGGAAAGAAGAGTGAAGAAAATCAAAGTGACGAGGAAGCAGTCTACAGGACTAATAGCTGCCTGAGTCCCAGCCTCCATGACCCTGAGACCAGAAGAACTAGATAGTACAGGGCTACCACTCTGATAAGCATCATAACAGGAGGTTCCTGATAGAGTGGGAGAAAAATGTGGGACAAAACTCAAAATTACAAGATAAGACTAGGCTTACTGGTCTGATGAAGACTGGGGATCCCCAAAGATTATGGCCCTTAGGCACCCTTCAAGCCAATAACTGAACTCAACTTTCAACCAGACAATAGGCCTATAAGGTAACAGTGATACTGAGAGGTTATGCACTTATTAGGGCAATCAACCATACCAGATCAAGATGGCAGCATTTGCCCAGGGACAGAGTTAGGAAGGCAGGAGGGGATGGGAAGGAAGGACAAAGGGAAGTGGTGGACATGGGAAAGAAGTAGGAAGAGTGCTGTTACATTGTAGGCGTTGCAGTGAATGTCACAAGACAATGTGTATGGATTGTTGAATGAAAAACCATTTTGGTCTGTAAACTTTCACCTTAATCACAATTTAATTTTTTTTTTTTTTTTAAATATAGCATTTGCTATTATCTACTTTCTCCCTTCTTTTTATTCCTGTGGTATTGATCGTACAAGATTTTCTTCCTTGAGTTTTGTTTCCTGAGGGTACTGTAGCCAGATTGCCCACGTCTGAATCTTAGTTTATCATGCCTGTTTACATAAACTACTTTTACCTTGTTTGGGGATCTGCAAAGTGGGGGTAATCATAGAGCTTACTTAACAGAGGCACCTTGAAAGAAAGGCCTGGCAGTCTACTTCTGAAAAATCAGCCCTTGAAAACTCAATGTAATACTGCCCTGCTCCAACACAGTGTTGCCATGATTCAAAGTTGACTTGGTGGTACCTGGTTTATTGCTTTTAACAGGGGCTTTGAGGATTAAAAGAGAAATTAATGGAGCATCTATCCATGTGTTTTTTATTTGAATTTCACATTTAAAATTAATTTTTTTTTGGCACTTGGTTTATAGTATCCCCATCCCCACTCCCTTTCAAGTTGAGGTTTCCTTATTGTGGCCAAAAAACAGGCTGTTGAACCAATTCTGACTCAGAGCGACCCTATAAGACAGAGCCCATAGAGTTTACAAGGCTGTAATCTTTATGGGAACAGACTGCCTCATTTTTCTCCCATGGAGCAGTGAGTGAGTTTGAACCACCGACTTCTTGGTTAACAGCAGAGTGTTTAACCACTGCATCACCAGAGCGTCTTTATAGTGGCACAGGGGGGGAAAATGAAATGATGTGTCATAAACTCCCAGTCTCCCTACTTGATCATCCTTACTGTGTCCCTGGGCTTTCTCAGGGAATATGCAACAAGCAAAGGATGGGTGGTGAGACTCCTCTTCATAGTGGAAAGTAAATTAGCTGCTGCTTCAGTGCAGGTGGAAAGAGGCCTTTTAACTCTTAAAAGTGACCAGGCACCAGGATATGTCTAAGCCAGAGATACTGTGTGCCTGTTGTTGTTAGGTGCTGCTGAGTTGATAGATTTACAGCAACCTCATGTGACAGAATAGAACTGCTGCATAGGATTTTCTAGGTTACAATTTTTATGGGAGCAGATTGCCGGGTCTTCTCTCCTGTGGAGCTGCTGGGTGAGTTTGAACCATCAACCTCTTAGCTTAGTCCTATTACAGCGTGGTCTTTTCTGCTCCTTCTTCCTCCAGGTTGCTTAATCAGATATGGAGTTGTTCTGCTCAGTCATTAAAAAATACATGTATTTGGAAATAATTTCAAATTTACAGAGAAGTTATAAGAAGAATAGCAAAAAGAACATCTGTATACTTTTTACTCAGATTCACCTGCTGTTAATATTTAATCTCATTTGCTTTGTCATTTAACATATACACACACATAGTGTTATTTTTTTTTCCTTCCCCTTAACCATCAGAGAGTTGAATAGCATGGCCCCTTACCCCTAAACACTTAAGTGTGCATTTCCTAAGAAAATAGATATTCTCTCATAATCCCAGTCCGTTTAGCAACTTCAGTAAATCTGATATTGATACATTAATTTACCATTGTATTCCAGTTTTTTCTTTTTTTTTTTTTTT
>NW_006921716.1:6296852-6298516 GCF_000298275.1 Orycteropus afer afer | reverse complement strand
ACAGCCAGCACATTAACCATTTGTACCGCCCAGGGACTTCTGTCATGCCTAACAGGCTTCCTTTGCCTTTTATGACATTGATATTTTGGAAGAATGCAGCACTCTCCTTTTTAAACAAAATCTTCCCCATGCTGGATTTGTCTGATGTTTCCTAACGATTAGATTCAGGTTATGCATTCCTAACCAGAATACTCTGTAGGTATCTGGGTATCGCATTTGAAGATACACGTTGTCCGTTTGTCTCTCATTGTTAATGGTAATTTTGATTATCCGGTCCATTTGCTTCACTCTGCAGTTACTATATTTTCCCTTGCAACAAATCTTCCATCTGTGGGGAGGCACTTTCAGACTTTGTAAATATCCTACTCCTCATCATAATATCTCCTTAGATTTAACATCCATTGATGATTCGTTAAGGAACCCTGGTGGCACAGTGGTTCAGCACCCAGCTACTAACCAAAAGGCCGGTGCTTGAGCCCATCAGCTGATCCGCAGGAGAAAGATGAGGTGCCTTCTGTGAAAAGTACAGCCTTGGAAATCCTATGGGGCAGTTCTTCTCTGATTATAGGGTGGCTACGAGTCAGAACTGACCCGATGGCAGAGAGCTTAATTGGATGCTTCCTTGTGTGTGTATGTGTGAGTGTATGTGTTTATTTGTGGTAAATATATCTTTATCTTTCTATCCATTTATAAAACAAAACATTTGTCATGCCAACATTTTTTCCATGTACAATTTAGTGACATTAATCATGTTGTACAGCCATCCCCACTGTATTTCTAAATCATTACATCACTGTTTACATTTATTGCTTGAATCTTTACAATGATGATCAGTACTTGGCATTCTTCAATAAGAAAGAGCCTCCTTTCTCAGCCTTTGTTTTTCTATTTATTATTTATTTGGATTCATGGATCCTTAGTCTCTTTTTTTTTTCACTGTGGTAAATATGTATGCATATATATATCGAGTTGGTTCCAACTCATAGTGACCCCTCCTTGGGTTTCTGAGGCAGTATCTGTTTGGAAGTAGATTGCCCAGTCTTCCTTCCAAAGAGTGGCTGGTGGGTTTGAACCACCACCCCTCTGGTTAGCAGTCAAATGCCTTAGGCACTATGTCACCAGAGCTCTCTGTATATATGTATGTATGTGTATATATGATAAGTGGTAACATGTATGATAAAACATTTGTCATCATTTTCTTGTATTCTTGTAATGGCCTATAAATGATTGCTGGCTTTAATTTTTTGGTGGACAAATTGTCTCCTGTTTGGCCAGTGTGAACCCCTTCAAGCTGGCTTTGGTGGTGTTGTGATATGTGCATAGTATCTGGATATCTATGGTATGCCTCTTCTGTGGGACTGCTATATCTCTGGGATGCCCTTCTGAAAAAACAAAACAAACAAAACAAAACCCCACCAAACTCACTGCCGTCGAGTTGGATCCAACTCATAGTGACCCCCTCCTTGGGTTTCTGAGGCAATATCACAACAGAAGTAGATTGCCCAACCTTCCTTACAAGGAGTGGCTGGTGGGTTTGAACCACCAGCCTTCTGGTTACATGCCTTAGGCACTACACCACCAGGGCCCCTCAAAGTAAACTTTTTGTGTGTTATATAGCTTTTTATTCTTTTATTGTGATTTGTGTGAAAATTCACAGAGCAAAT
>NW_006921716.1:6251874-6296063 GCF_000298275.1 Orycteropus afer afer | reverse complement strand
ATTCTGATCATTCACATAAACTTATAGGACCATTGTCTGCCAACCCTATACATGTTCTTGGATACACTCCCCACTTCATAGACATACCTACTAGTTTAACCTGCCACCCATCTGCCCACCCATAATATACCCATGTTTGCCTTCACTGACAATGCAGTACTGTTGTACAGAAGGGTTCATCTTTGTTGTCTGTACCTCCCATGTACCTCTCTATATGTCTTTCTCTTCCTCAGTGCCACCATATTGATCACTCACATTTGGTACATTGCCCTTCTCTTCACCCAATGTGTGTTATATAGCTTTTAAATGAGACTATCCCTTAAGCATCTTCCATATTTAGGGAAAATCGACACTGATGTTTGAGTGATGTGTTAATAGGCACCCAGAAACTTATCCTTTCTACCTATTTCTAATCGCAGATTTGTGCTCTGTATGTAGCATGCACTTTACCTGCTGGACTGAGATGACCTCTGAGCTGTCGGTGGGTGCCCTCTGCTGGCACAGCAGTGTAGGAGCACTTTTCTGGGGTTGTAGGATATGAATTTCTTTCTGCCCATTTTCTTTCTTTGGACTGAAAGTTACTGCACAAATATGCATACAATGAAACAGTCTTGGAAATGGCTTTGTTTAATAAATGTGTCAAGACTGTTGTTATGTGCCGTCAAGTTGAGCTTGACTCATAGCGACCCCTCCTTGGGTTTCCGAGGCAGTATCACTACGGAAGTAGATTGCCAACCTTCTTTCCGAGGAGTAGCTGGTGGGTTTGAACTGCCAGCCTTCTGGTTAGCAGTCAAGTGCCTTAGACACTACGCACATAGAGCTCCTTGTATTAAGACTATCTTTCCATAAAAAATATTTCTACATTATAATGCTCATGTTTGCATAATTTTCTATTATATGAATGTTCTGTTTGTATTAAAATAATCCAATTTTAGTAGGCATATCTATTATTTTTTTGTATTTAAATAGCAATAAAATGAAAAGTCTTTTTGTGTATACCATGCATATGTGATTTACTAAGTAGAGCTTGGTAAGATGGTGGGAAAAGGCAATGCTAGTTAGAGAAACTGTCTAGGCAAAGTTAAGGATGTGTTCAGAAAACAAGAGAATTGAGTTTGGCTGAAATATGTTTGGGGAAATAGTGAGAAAGAAGGTTGGAAATGTAAGTGTTATAGAACTGATATAATGATAGAATAATAAACTGATAAAAGGATAGAATTGTCTGTTGAAAGAATAGGATCCACGTTCAACCATATGTGAAGCTGAGTTGAAATGTTTAATAGCTGGGAAGCCAGGGGTAGCTGGATTTTAAGATTTCAGATGATGCTGTTCCATCCCTTTCCTGTTTCCCTTCCTCCTTCTATCCTTCCCTCGTCTCAGCATGTACTGTCTCTGTGATGTTAGCATGGGGAGGGAAAGAGCCCCCTGGCCTCTCCAAACCAGCACCTAGCAGTTCGAGTTACAGGAAGGAGTCATTTTCCTATTCATAGGGTGGATGTCAGGGGAGGTCTCTGATTGGCTCTGTGTGGGTCAGGTGTCTACCCTTAGGTAGTCCCTATGAACACAGAGATGAGTTTCTGCATGAGCAACATCTAAAGCACAGGCCCAGGCCTACAGCCAGGGTTTAAGTGGGAGCTATTGCAGACTTACCCACTAGAACCCCATGGAGCAGGTGAAGTATAATCCTTTAATGGAAAGATGTTCCTAAATAGACATCACCACAATATGTTTGGGCTTGGTATCTATTCAGATGCTCCAGGTGAGTCTAAAGTAGTGTGGACAATGGCAATAGAAAGAGGAAAAGGATGAAGAACATACTGTGTTAGCTGGATGGTCAGCTCTTGGTGGTGTCTCTTCATGGGAGCAGAGTGAGTTCTTGGAAATGTTTGCTCTGATGTTAGGCCTGGGTGACTCAGGATGGCGATTGTAGAGAAGGAAGCATCAGGGGAAAATTAGGTTTTGGAGTAAAAATGGTGAAATCAGTCTCATACATGTGGCCTTTGAAGTACAGTCATATGGAAGTGTCCAGCAGGACAGAACCTAATCTTACCTGATTCTGCCTTCCTGGGGCCAAGCAGCCACAGCAGGAAATACTGAGACGTGCAAATGAAGAACGCGGCCCCAGTGTGCAAAGGCTTCTCTCTCCCTCTTGTCTGGACTATACCAGGAGCCTCCTTCTGAGTCCCTGCTCTTTTAGCCTCTTTTTACTTACCAGAAAAGCTGTCGACTTGATTCTGACTCATAGTGACCCTACAGGACAGAGTATAACTGCCCATAGGGTTTCTAAGGCTATAAATCTTTATAGAAGCAGTTTTTTCCTCATCTTTCTCCCACATAGCAGCTGGTGGGTTTGAATCATGGACCTTTTTTTTGGTTAGCAGCCAAATGCTTTAACCACATGCCACCAGAGCTTTTTTTTTTTTTTTTAATCTACAGTGCAACCTAAACACCATTTCCAGAGTCATCTTTAGAACACTTAACATTACAGCCTGCCTCTGCTTAGCTCAAAAATCTTCAGTGGTTTTTGTTTGTTTGTTTGTTGTGCATATCATAGTAAGTATGAAAGTTTGTTATTCAAGGTCTTTAATGATCTGTCCTCAAACTACATCTTCATTTTTCATTTCTCACAAATACCTTTTTTGTACGTGAATCTTGAGTGGATGGAATTTTGCCATTCCATTGAAACATCCTGTGTTCTTCCCATCTTTGTCCTCTGTTCTCATTTTCTCACTTGGGAGAATGTCTCAACTGGGATCTGACTAGAGACATTGAGAACTGTGTCTGGTTCAAGGAAGCAGGATGTTACATAACGGGTCTAAAATTGTACCTAAGCAGGTAGAGTAAAAATGTTAGGCATTACTTAAATCCTAATTCTTTGCATTTATAAATAAGGCAGGTAATGTCTCCATAAGCCATTGTTTGTTTTATTTATTCCACATAAATTACAAGCCAAAGCTTCCGGGTAGGTCCTCCAGTAGGGAATGCGGCGCCTGTCCTGGAGGGAAGAAGGTAGAGCCAGAGACGCTAGTGGACACGTCACATTAGTGTGCTGCTGCTGAAAGCAGAGCTAGGGGAAGTGGGGACAGAGACTGGGAAGGCTTCTAAGAAGGTGTCGCATTTCTGTCTCAGTGTTGTAAGATGGATGAATTTGGCAAAGAAAAAGGGCAGCATTTCAGGCAGAGGGTGTAGCAGCATGCAGTTGCTGTAGGCGCAGACTCACGACAACCCCGTGTGTCAGAGAACTGTGCTCCAGAGTTTTTAATGGCCGATTTTTCAGAAGTAGCTCACGAGGCTTTTCTTTGAAGGTATCTCTGGGTGGATGCGAACCTGCAGGCTTTGGGTTTATTTTTGCATCACTCAGGGACTCCCTGGGTGTAAGGAGCTTGTGAGGGTCAGTGATGAGGTTGTAGGTGCAGCTGTGGCTTGCATTGTGTGTATGCCAGAATTGATTGTCTTTAGGAGGAAGAGTGAAAACGGCAACAGAGAAATGATTTTTCTAGCAGTTACTTACTTAGTGACCAAATGCAGCATATGGAGAGGGCCAAAAAACAAAAAACAAACTCACTGCCGTTGAGTCCATTCAACTCATAGCGACCACTCCTAGATTGCCCAGTCTTCCTTCCGAGGAGTGGCGGGTGGGTTTGAACCACCAGCCATCTGATTAGCAGTCAAATGCCTTAGGCACTATGCCACTAGAACTCCCATGGAGAGGGCCAAGGACTATTAACCATGCTTTCTAGTCCAGGAACGTAACTCTGATGCCTGCCCTCTAAGAGATGCCATGGATTACAAGACCAGATGATTCATTCTTCCAAATAATGGTAACAATGAGGAAACTCTTTATTTTGTTTCTAACTAAAGAACAAATTTTGGTATCTTTTAGGAGAAAAATACATATTGATTTTTTTTTTGGAGTGCGTAATACATTTTTTTAAAACTTAAATAAATAAAATCTTGCCAAAGAAAGGGTATAATGAGACTAACAGGAAAAATAAAATAGAAAACAATTTATAAGTTGAGATGGATATACATTATCTTGGTGCATGTATATTTTATAAACTAGACACCTTTCTTTAATGCTTAAAATATATTAGGTTTTATATTTACTTCTAATCCAGGGAGAGTATACTGAGTTTCCTTTTTATCAGGTAGATATAAAACGATAGAACACTGCCATTTGTTGTTGTAGTTAGGTACTAACAGACCATTGCCCACCTCATGGGGTTGCCTTTATTTTTACATCCTTAATGTTGGATGGATGTGGCACAGTGCTTAAAGTAAGTGGCTGCTAACCCAAAACTCAGTGGTTGGAACCAAGCAGCCATTCCATGGGAGAAGTAGCAGTCTGCTTCTATAAATATTTGCAACTTTGAAAACCCTCTGAGGCAACTCTGCTCTATAGAAACCCTATTCTGTGGTTGCTATGAGTTGAAATTGACTCCACAGCAGTGGGGTGGGAAATGTTAGGGGGAAGTCCCTGGGTGGTACAAATGTAACATGCTCAGCCATTAACCAAAAGGTTGGAGTTTGAAGCCCTGTAATCTGCTTCTGAAAAATAAGCCATTGTCTATGAAACCCACTTCTATTCTGACACATGTTGGCCTCCATGAGGCTGAATCAAGTTGGGGCACCTGGTTTACTAGTTAACATTAGATGAGCCACGTGGCACAAATGGTGAGATTGGCAAGTGCCTTCACCTGAGGAAAGGCCGTATTTAACATAGGAAGATTTTTGTGTTACAAGCTAACTGTAACACAGGGCATGCCGTACAAAGGGAAACACGTTTTTCCTGTGTGGTTTGCTCAAGGTTTATTGCGGCCCATGTGCAGTCTGGGCTTTAGTTAAACAAAGAAGGTCCAGGAATTCCTGGTAGCTTTACTTTCAAAACTGGTTCTTCTCTTTATATGTAACTGAAAGACTATCTTTCCAAAAAAAGGAAAGAGGGAAAGAGGAGCCAACTGTTTTTTTTTTTTTTTTTTTTTCTGTTACACTAAGCCAGACTCTACTTGAGCTAAATAGTGGCCATATAGCTTTATTTCTGTACCAACTTACACTTTGGAAAGCTGATTGCTAGGCCAGGAAGCTTGACTTTCAGAATTCTACTGTAATCCATGGTGGAAAAAAGTATCACCCAGATGCCATTTGTGGATTACTGACTAGTAATCCTTCCTTGTCCTAGAAGATTAAGTCTGCCCTGGGGTAACTGTGGTCAGCTGACTTTTTTTTTTTTTTTTTAAATAAATTGTAGTTTCTTATTGTAATTCTGCCTGGGTCTGCTGTTGGCGTGCAGTGTTTGTCCAGTTGGGTGGTACTGTAGAACCTAACCCTCCTCTGTTTACTGAAGCTGCAGTCTCCTGCTCAGGTTGTTCCAATGTTGACTAAAGTGAGCAGCAGGTGGTGAATAGAGCCCCTCCTAAGATTGCTTGGGACAAGTCATTTATTAAACCGGTCTGCTCTGTTTGCTTGTCCTCAGGGCTCAAAGCTCCCAGAAGGAAGTGTCTCACCTCGGCTGGCAAGCCAGGGTCTCTAAACCCTAGGGTTAATTTCTCCAGTGAGGTTGCGCCATGCAGCGATCCAAGGGAATATGACCAAAGCGGGACTTAAGAATAACAGCAGGTGGTTATGAAACCATGCATTCTGCCTTTGCCTGGAATGGATGGTAGAGACATGGACTTGGATGAGGACTACCAGTCCCCGTTTGATTTTGATACAGGAGTGAACAAAAGCTATCTCTACTTGTCTCCTAGTGGGAATTCATCTCCACCTGGATCACCTACTCTTCAGAAATGTGGTAACTACTAATTTTGTAAAATTAAGTTTGCTGTAATAAAATCTAAAATGTATGTCTATACACTAGACACATTTTTTTAATGCTTAAATACGCTTTAAAGATGTGTGTGTATGGGGGGTGTTACTGTGTTGAAACTAGTTATCAAAGCTGTTATAGATTCAAATTAGAGAGCTCAACGGCTCATTAACAATTTAGAATATACCTATAATGCGAACATTGATGTTTAAAGTGATTATAGGAGTACTGAGTTCTTCTCATCACTGAGCTGGTAACATCCAGTTGCCTATGTAATTTTTGAAGACTCCCCTGATTTTGTCTTTGGTAAATGAGACTTAAGCATCTGAAGTACTGATTAAATTTGGGGTGCTACTAATGGATACCCTGGATTTTGTTCTGGAATACAGAAAGCATTGTATGCAAATACAAAGATGAGAGACTTTTTTTTTTTTTTTTAAAGCTCAAAATTGCTGTACTTTTGGAAACAGTCCTTTCTAGTCCCATTATGAGATTGTGTTTATGACTACAGTCTCTGTTCAGTGAGTTTCTTAAGGCAGGCTAAAGCTGGAAGCAGCCTTAGAGATCATTTAGGCCAGTGCCCTCATTTTTACAGCTGACTGGGAGATGTTTAAATGATAGCCTCTGCATGATGTCAAGGAACTCTGGTGGTGGTGTGGTGAAAGCATTTGGCTGCTAACCAAAAGGTTGGTGTTTCAAACCCACCAGCCGTTGCAAGGGAAAAAGACAAGGCAGTCTGCTTCTGTGAAGATTGACAGTCTTGGAAACCCTATGGGGCAGCTCTTCTCTGTCCTATAGGGTCCTTTGAGTCAGAATCAACTCAGTAGCAGTGGGTGGGTGGGCATCAGGCCAGAGAAGCAACCAGGTTTTCCTAATAGAAGTTACTTTTTTCTTTATTAATGAATAGGTTTCATGTTTCATTTTAATTATGTTGTTGTTTAGTTGTCCTTGAGTTGATTCCAACTCAGGGTGATCCCATGTGTGCGGAGTGAAACTGTATGGGTAAATTAGAAAAATGGTAAAGGGTAGAACATAAAACCTAATTGTAAATTTTGTAGGTTTGTGTATTTGCTAACAGCAGGGAATGTGCTAAGGCAACATTCCTCTGTTGATTGTGACCGGTAGCCATCTTTGAGTATAGTTTGGATTTTCAGGAAGGGAAAATGAAAATAACAAATAGAAGCTAGAGCTGGTCTCTAGAAGTTGGGTGCTGGTGGGTCACAGCTAGATGTCTGTTGGGGCAGTCAGATTGCTAGAAAGCTTTCTCCTTTGCCCTCCTTTCCTCATCTGTGTGGCCGTGTGTGGACCTCTGTAATAAAGTGGACCAGGCTCTTCCCATGTGCCCAGCTCATAAAAGGATGACATCATCCATTCCAGCAGGTAGTACAGGAAGTACTTCAAGAGCAACACGAACAGTAGAGAACTTAAAGCTCGATAATAAAACCTAAGCAACACTGTGGAAGAAAGGCCTGGCAATCTACTGTTGAAAAATCAGCGTTTGGAAACTGTATGGAGCACAGTTCTACACTGTTAACACACACAGGGCAGCTGTTTGTTTTCAGAGTGTCAAGGGGTGGTAAAAACTGTCATGAAGCCGGGCCTGCAGTTACATGACTACAGGTAGATTTTCAGGGTCACCCTGCTGGGTGAGATGCCCAGAACACTCCAAGCTGTTTCTTTTGGTTCTCTTCTGTCCTCCTGTATTTCTGTTTGATCTCTTTCACTTTTCTTAGTTCTAGCCATTGTTGCCTTCAGATGTTTTCTGTTAAAACAAAGGCAATGGTAGGGTTGGGTATACCTGAGGAAAATTTTGAAGAATTATCTTTGCAATTCTTTCGTTCCTAATAGCAGTCCGTAGGAGCTTCAGATCATGAGATTTAAAAAAAAAATAAAAAAATAAAAAACCTATCAGAAGCTAGAAAACAAACACACACCTTGTGTATCCACTAGAGCTTGATTTCATAGTTTGTAACTGAAAAAGAGCAGGGGAAGAGGGTATTTAAACAAAAACCACCTTAAGGAGTCATCTGGTAAGAACACTGTGATTCTAAAATATACAAGTAACAGTGGAGATCTAGGACGGTGATTACCAATCTCTGTGCCTGGGATCCCTCAGGGCACCAGAAACCTGCAATTCTGTTTGAACACCAAGCATGGTACTTAGATGGAAGGAATAATCTGTCTTCTGTGTATTTGTATTCTTTGTATTTCTACGTAGAAGCACTTATGAAGGCTATATGCCAAATACGTTTAATAGTTCATGTGGCTGTTGTATCTACATGATCTGTAGACAGGAAGTCCTGTTAAAGACGTCCTTCTCAGAAAGGTTGGGCACACTGATCTATAAATACACATTCTTTGATATTTATCCAAAATGCCATCTTAGGGCAAATGACTTTAAACTGTAGCCAGAATGTTCCTAAGGAGCCATCTGAATGAAGGAGAGGATTATGTCCAATGGTTGGAACAAAGAGAGGCCTTCTTTAAAAGAAATTTTTAAAAAACTATTTTCAGAAATACCTCGTACATCTTAACTGAGAACCCTTATAGATAGATATCTATCTGTAGCTGAAATAAGAACTTAACCTATGAAGCAGAATTTACCCTTACAAGTAGGATGTTCTCTGGAATTTTCTGCTGTTGTATACCCTTTCTTCTTTTTAAAATGTTCATTTCGTACAGCTAAATTGATTTCACAGCCCATACTTTGAAAGATACTGGTTTACGATGAGTTTCCAAACACAGAATGTGAACTCCAACAGGGATCTTGTTTTGTCCTTTTGTTCACTGCTGTTTCCCTGGCATTTAGAATAGTGCATAAACATCTATTGTTCAACAGATAATTGGTGAATGAATGAAACTGGAAAGGACTAACTAGTTCACCACACACTCCAGTGCATTACAGAGCTGTGAAAGTTGAGACCAAGAGAGATGATGTGATTTCCCCAAATCATAAAGCTTAATTGGTTTATCACACATGAAGCTAGTACTCATCTCTTAATTGTCAAGACAGTGCTTTAAAAACATTGACTCTAATATATCCAAATAACAGCAGAGATCTAAAACAGTGATTACCAATCTCTGTACCTGGGACCCTTCAGGGGTCTACAATTCTGTTTGAACACCAAGCATAGTACGTAGATGGAATGAATAGTATGTCTTCAATATCTCAACTTCTCTAGTAATTGCTATTATGTTGTTGTTGTTGTTAGTTGCTGTCACGTTGGGCCCATTCATGGTGACCATTTATGTAACAGAATGAAACATTGCCCGGTTCTATACCATCTTTTTGATGTTGTTTTGGCTACTATGTTAGTCCATCTCATTGAGGGCCTCCCTGGCCTTTCCCTACTCTTCACTTTACTATGATGTCTTATTTTAGCTGTTGATATTTCCTGATGATCTGACTAAGTAAGTAGGTGGAAGTCTTGCCATCCTTGCTTCCAAGGAGTAGTCTGGTTGTATTTCTTGTGAGATTGATTTGTTAGTTCTTCTGGCAGTTCACAGTGTATTCAGTATTCTTTGCTAACACCACAAGGATACTACAGAACACGTTAGTCTTGTCTTTCAAGACATAACCTCTCTTTTGGTCAGAGGTTTGGGCATGGAGGGGGCTTATTGATTCTTTAGGAGCCACTTGGGCCTGGACATTCCATTTGATCTTTGCTGCTGACAGTCGGCACCTGTGTTCTCACCCATGGTGTCCCTGCTGGCATTTTCTCTTCCGTTCCTGAACATCTATGAGAATAATTCCTCAAATGTTATTTATGTAGATGCACTCATTCTCTTACAAAGTGTCTAATTTATAGGAAGGTGCAGTCCTGGTTTGTAGCACCTTTGGTTATTTCTAGTAACGTCAGGAGATACAAATAATTAAAAATATGACAGTTTATTGCTGTCATGTTTGAAACTCTAAAAAGTTTGAAAAATCAAAGTGACAATCTTTAGCTCATAGTTTAAAGTCTATTCTTTTTTTTCTTTCCATTCTGTTTTCCCCTTTTTGATTTCTACCGTGTCATTCCCCTTTTCTTTTAGGGAAGTGGTTATCACGTCCTTGTTTTTTTGTGCTTGTAGAGATCTTAACTAGCAAACATCTCCATGGCTTATAAAATACAAATGAGACCAGAATTGAACAGATGCAAAACGTTCTGATTAGCTAGAGAATAGATTTAAAGAAGGAAGTGACTTCCTCTCTGAGGATCCCCCAATTTCTTTGTGGTTGACCTGATGGCTCTTTGTGGAGTGCTCCAGTTACTAGTTTTACATTTGATAAGAGTGGTGGTGAATGGCTCTGAAGTAACCAGCTGAAGCTTTTGCCCTCTGTTTTTCTCCAGGTTAGGAAAGTCCAAGGGAGCCTGTAAAGCATTTGAAAAGCTGGTGTGTTCTGCCTTTGTCATCTTTTCTCCCTCTCTCACTTTCTGTGAAGTGCAGTTTGGTAGAGTGACCTCTCCCCTGGGAACTTTTTTCTAGTTGAATCCCAGGAGCGCTTCTCTGCCTGATCTAGCTGCCAAGGTTTGCTTTTTTTTTTTTTTTGCCTTACTGCAACTCCCTTCTCCACCTCAGTCTACTTCCTTTCTTTCCTCTTTAACAATCCTGACCAAAACCCAGTTGCTGTGGCATTGAGGAGGAGCCTCCCTGGGGCCCCGCATGTGTCCCAGTAGAACTCTGCTGGTTTTTGGGAAGTAGATGGCCAGGCCTTTCTGCAGGAGGCACCTCTAGGTGGACTCTTAACTTCCGACCTTTGGGTTTAGTAGCCAAGCCCATTTATCATCTGCACTAGCCAGGGAGTCACTGTCCAATTCGTCCCTTGGGGTTCTTGGGTCCTTCTCCAAATGGGGTGGGTCAGGTTGCCTCAACTTTTTTCTGCTTCAGATATACTTGTTCATTTGTACTGTTCTCCCCATGGACAAATATGGGAAAATTACAGCCTTAAGAAATCTAAAGCCTTCATGACCCTTGCTACTGAATCCTTTTCTTTTGAAGATAGTCAGCAGTTACATAGCAGGAATCAGCTATTGTTGTTGGAGTTGCCTTAAGTCAATGGTTCTCAACCTGAGGCAGTTTTGCCCCTCAGGGACATTTGACCCGCTTTGGAGACATGTTTTTGGTTGTCACAACTGAGGGTGGGGTGGGGGCTGCTACTGACATCTCCTGAGTGAGGGTTGTTGTTATGTGCCTCATAGTGACCCCTCCTTGGGTTTCCAAGGCAGGTAGTATCACTACCGAAGTAGATTGCCCCATCTTCCTTCTGAGGAGTGGCTGGTGGGTTTGAACCGCCAGTCTTCTGGTTAGCAGTCAAGTGCCTTAGCCACTATGCTACCAGAGCTCCCTGAGTGAGTAGAGGTCTGGAATGCTGCAGAGGACAGCCCTCCTGACAATCATCCGCCCAAATGTCCATGGTGAGAAGCCCTGGCTCAAGCGGATCTTCCGTCATTAGTGCAGAACCCCCTTTCTAGGGAACCTCCAGGTATTCTTCCACCTCTCGGGGCAATTTCCTACATACATCGAGAAACAAAAAATGAAGCACAAAGAGTGGGAGCCACAGGCACAGACTTATAAAAAAGGAAAATACCTTTTATCTTGTGATCTTTTGGGATAGTGTCACTAAAGATGTCTTAAATATATGTTGTATGTCTTTCATAACTCTGGGATAAAAAATGAGAGCTGTTTGCTCTTGTTTTGTGCTTCTATAAAACAGCCCTAGAGACTGAAGTTTCTTATCCTGCTTCAGCCTTAGGGCTATTATTTCTTCTTTGAAGATTGACTAAAAAAGGTATATACTTTTTTTTTTTTTTAATTGTGATTTGGGTAAAAGTTTACAAAACAATTTCATTTTTCACTCAACAGTTGATACGCATTTTGTTTCATGACATTGATTGCAGTCCCTATAATGTAACAGCTTAAGAAATCTAAAGCCTTCATGACCCTTGCTACTAAATCCCTTTCTTTTGAAGATAGTCAGCAGTTACATAGCAGGAATCAGCTGTTTGTGTTGGAGTTGCCTTAAGTCAATGGTTCTCAACCTGAGGCAGTTTTGCCCCTTGGAACATCTGACCCACTTTGGAGATAAGTTTTTGGTTACCTTTTTCTTGAGTCCTTCTTTCCTATGCATTCCTGCCCTCTGACCTATCCCCCTGTACAAATACTGCCCTTCTGATCTCCCATGGTTGATTGGACTAAGGAGTGTACCTACCTAGTATAAATGGTCACCTTATGCGCCTGTCCATTCATTGTCTGGCTGAGAGCCACAGCGGTGAGTTCAATTCCAGGGCTGAAAGGTGGCTAGGGGTTGTAGTCTTTGGGTTTTACTAGTCTCTGTCAGACCAGTAAGCCTGGTCGTTTTTACGGATTTGAGTTTTGTTCCACATTTTTCTTCCCACTCTATCTAGGATCTCCTAACTTGATCCCTTTCCAAGTGGTTGACAGTGGTAGCTAGCTGGTCTAGCACTTGTGGTCTCAGGGTCATGCAGGCTGAGGTTGGCATGATTCACTAGTCCCTTGGATTAATTGTTTCCAGGTATCTTTGATTTTCTTCATTGTCCTGTGCTCCACAGGAGGAAAGACCAATTCTTGCATTATAGATGGCCAGTTGCAAGTTTTTAAGACCCAGTCCTACTCATCCAAGTAAGATGTAGAACTATGTTTTTGTGTAGTATGTTATGCCAGTTGAACCTTGATGTCCCACTTGCACCCATGGTCCAGAGCCCATATGGGACCAGTGACTCACTCCCTCAAGGTGTTTGACTGTGACTAAGAAGTTATAACTTTGCCCTGTTAGCTCTATTATATATATGGATGTTCTTATAGCACATACAAGGAGCTCTAGTAGCGTAGTGCCTAAGGCACTTTACTGCTAACCAGAAGGCTGGCAGTTCAAACCCACCAGCCACTCCTCGGAAGGAAGGTTGGGCAATCTGCTTCCGTAGTGATACCGCCTTGGAAACCCAAGGAGGGGTTGCTATGAGTTGGGTCTGACTCGATGGCAAATAACAACAACATAGCACGTACACATATGTAGAAATACTGTCTGACATATATGGTCATGTTTATATACCCTTTTATGTAGACATAACTGATCATTTAGCCTGTCTACCTGTGTATCCACCCATACATTAATGTTTGTTATTACTGATAATTCAGTATTGTGTGTGTCAAAGTATTTACCTTTATTGTCTGTATCTCTTGTGTACCTCTCCTTCTCTTCCTTTTCCTTAGTGTTACTGTGTTGGTCACTTACTTTTTGTATATTGCCTTTCTCTTCACACAAATCAGTACTTGTCTCTCACCTATCTAGTTTTCCCTCTCCTGTCCTCCCATCTCTGTTATCCAACACACAAAGTTTTCTTCTATAAGTAAACCTTTCCTTGACTCTACAGTAGTGGACTCCTACGATATTTGTCCTTCTGTGATTTTTACTCAGCATAAATGTCCTCCAAGTTCATCCACATTATGAAGTGTTTGGCAGATTGTGGATCATTCTTTAGTGTTGCATAGTATTCTTTTGTGTTTACGTACCACAGTTTGGTTATCCATTCATCTGTTGATGGGCACTTAGGTTGTTTTCATTTCTTTGCTATTGGGAGTAGTGCTGTGATGAACATGGGCGTGCATTTATTTATTTGTGCCCTGGCGCTCACTTCTTTAGGATATATACCTAGTAATGGGATTGCTGGATCAAATGATATTTCTAACTTTTTAGGGAATTGCCATACCATTTTCCACAGTGGTTTTTCATTTTAGGGTTCCACCAGCATTGTATGAGAGTCCCAATCTCTCCACATCCTTTCCAGCATTTGTTATTTTCTGCCTTGTTGAACTTTGCTATTAGTGCTGGAGTGAGATGGTATCTCACTGTTGTTTTGATTTACATCTTTCTAAAGCACATAACAACAACAACAACAGTGGGTAATGATCGTGAACATTTCTTTATGTAGTTGTTGGTTGCTTGAATGTGTTCTTTGGTGAAGAGAAGTATATACATTTTTCATTTCTAAAGATGTTTCTAGGGCAGGATTATATTTTAATTCTTTCTTGGGTGGTGATTTTGTGCCATTGAGTCAGTCAGTTTTGACTCAGAGTGAACCTATAACCAAAGCAATCCAAACTCGCTGCCATTGAGTTGATTCTGACTCATAGCGTCCCCCTTTGGATTTCTGAAGCAGTAAATCTTTACAGAAGTGGATTGCTCAGTCTTCCTTCTGTGGAGTGGCTGGTGGGTTTGAACTGCCAACCTTGTGATTAGCAGTTAGCCTTAGGCACTATGCCACCAGATCTCTGGATAGAATAAAACTGCTCCATATGGTTTCCTAGCCTGTAATCTTAAAAGCTTGCGGTCAGTCATCTAAGACGCAACAATTAGTCTCTCCTCTGGAGCAAAGAACAATGAAGAAAATCAAAGACACTTGGAAACAATTAATCCAAGGGACTAGTGAACCATGCAAACCAAGATTGCCAAGTCTTTTCCCTTGCAGAACTGCCGGTGGGTTCAAACTGTTGATCTTTGGGTTAGCAGCTGACATTGCACCACCGGGGCTCCTTTTTTTCTTGGGTAGATGGTATTAAAATTGAGACTAATATGATACCTTAGATTCCTTCTCTGATATCTTCCCTATTAGCTGTTTTTTTTGGGGGCAGCTGGCATTATATTTTTCCTTCTCTAATATCCTTTGGCTCGCGTCTGTGTGACCATGGTGTATTTGACCATGGTGTATTTGACTCTGCACAGACTGACTGTGGTGTTTTTGTGCACACACTTTCTTTTTAACATGAAGGTAGTTGACTGCTCCAAATAGTAACAATCTTTGGGTAGAGTAAGTGTGATAGGAATAATTTTTTTTCCCCCTTAGAAAAGTAACATTTAGTGTCTGTTTTAAATGGAAAACTCAGTGTAGGTAGAGGCAGTGAAGTGAGAATGCAACATATAAAATAAAAAGATCAAGGTAAAAGGTAGATAGGGAAAGGAAACTGAGCTCTCCCTCCGCCACTAACCAGTTGCTGTTGGGTTGACTCTGACTTGTGGCAACTTCATGTGTGTCAGAATAGAACTGCACTGTTGGGTTTTCAGTGGAGGATTTTCTATAGAAGTAGATCACCAGGCCTTTCTTTCAAGGTGCCTATGGGTGGACTTAGGAGCTCTGGTAGCATAGTGCCTAAAGCACTTGACTGCTCACCAGAAGGCTGGCGGTTCAAATCCACCAGCCACTCCTGGGAAGGAAGGTTGGGCAATCCTACTTCCGTAGTGATACTGCCTCGGAAACCCAAGGAGGGGTTGCTATGAGTCGGGGCCGACTCGACGGCAAACAACAACAACAACAACAACATGGGTGGACTTAACTTCTAATCTTTTGGTTAGTTAGCAGCTGAACACATTAACTGTTTGCATCACCCAGGGACTCCACGTATCTGTGCATCTTCCCCTAATTCATTTGTTCAGCCAGCATGGCTCAGTACCCACCATGCTCAGTCACAGTGCTGGGCTAATGATGCAGGATTGAAGTCCAGTGCTAAGGTCGGGTCTTGCCCAGCCTAGTGGGCATGTCTAAGCACATGTTACTCAAAAGTGCTTATACCCAGAGCCAGGACACCTTTCTCAGCTTGGGTCATGGATTTGGGGAAGCTTCTAAGAGGAAGAGACACCAAAAACTGAGTTCTGAAATGAATGAGATTTGGAAATAAGGAGGGATTTCAGGCAGAGAAAATATAACATGTGCAATACACAGAAAAGAGCCTGTCTTCCTAGAAGAGCTGTGGGTTGGAAGATGTGGTTGGAGTGTTAGGTGGGTAGGAGCTAGAGTAGGTGGTTCCAGATTGTAAGAGCCATGAACTTTACTGGGATGTGGGAAGTCACTGAAGGATTTGTGGCGAGGGCGTAATGTGGTCAGATGTCAATTTTAGAAAGCTCACTCTGGTGGCAGGAGGATGCCTGGATCATCAAGGAGCTTTGGTGCAAGAATCTAAGTGAGGAATAGAGCCTGAACTAAGGCAGTAGTGGTGGGATGGAATGGAGGGTAGGAAACAGGATTCTGGAGGAGAGAGAGAGAACAATAAATATCTTAGAGAGGATAGGAGAAAATGCCAGGGAGGGTGTGCGGGAAGTACCAGAAGAGGGGGGTTTCTGTCTGAGGCTGCAGTGTCAGATGTCTCAGAAATGTCAAATGAGATAATGACCAAAACTGTCCTTAATTAAAGGAGTGTGGGAGGGGCAGATGCCAGGTTGCAGGGAAATGTGATGGGAAGTGAGGAAGTGAAACAAATTTCATGGAAATGGGGAGAGAGGAAGTAAACCAGGCCTGTTGCCGTGGCGTCAGCTCTGACTCGTGGTGACCCCGTGTGTGTCAGAGCGGGACTGTGCTCCACAGGGGCTTCAGTGGCTGATTGTCCAGAAGTAGATCGCCGTGCTTTTCTTCAAGATGTCTCTGAGTGGACTTGAACCTCCAACCTTTAGGTTGGAAGCCAAGAGCTTTAACCATTTGTATCACCCAAGGATTCCAGAGAGGAAATAGCTAGGATAAATCGTAGGACATGGAAAAGAGGAGTAAACAGTAAATCCTTCTTGAACATCTAATGTCTGCTCTGGCTCTGCTCCTGGGGGTGGTGCAGGGGTGGCACAGGACCAGGCCACATTTTGTTCCATTGGGTGTGAGGTCCCTGAGAGTGAGTAGGGGTAACTCCACACCAGCCAACAACAGCAAGAAGCATGTGTCCTATTCTTTGTACTCATTGTCCATTTAAAAATTCTTAAAAAACCCAGAGAGCTAGGTGGTATTGCCTTCTTTTTACAGATAAGAGGTTTGGAGCTCTTGGAGGAAAAACATTTGGTCAAAGGTCACCCAGATTGAGTCAGTTTCCCTTTCCATCTCTAATGTCAAAAGTTCATGCTTATCTTTTTTTTCCTACTCTTTTAAAAATCTCTGTCCCTAGTTTCCTCACTTTTAAACAATGAAACATTTGAATTTGAATTAAATGATCAAAAATTCTTTTTAAATCTAAGATTTATGAAAATGGCTAAAATATTTTGATATTAATGATCATTGGAATGGAAGCAAATGGTCTTAATTGGAAAGAAGTTCGAGGGTGAATAACTGAAGGGAAGAGAGAAGCAGTCAAGTGGGTGCCTCGATATTGGGTGGTGTGGACTGCAGCCACAGCGCCCAGCGGAGAACGCTACAAATTAAACTGTTACGTGGCTTAATTGTAGGTTCTAAATTGTATGAAGAAACACTTCGCTTCATTCCATGGTTGAGATTTGTGGGCGTTTATGGTAAATGAGTGGTTACACATGGAGGAGGAGGGAGAACCATGTTCTAATTCAATTTTTAAAAATTAAATCCGTTCAAATAAAACATTTATTAACATTTGCTCTGTTTTGGGCACTGTCAGTACTGAGATGAAAAGATAAGGATCTCGATATGAAGACCCCGTAGTCTAGAACTAGGGACATGCTGAAGATAACTTTTTCTCCTTTCTTCCTCATTCTGGGCTTATCTGTCTTCCCTCCTTTCCACCAGTCAGTCTGTCTGTCTGTTTGTCTCTCTGTCTGTCTGTCTCTCTCTCTCTCTCTCTCTCACACACACACACTCTCTCTCACTCACTCACTCACTCACTCACCCACTCACCTATCTGCTTAAGCTCAGAACTTAAGAACTGCATCTTTCTCACGCTCTCTGAAGTATGGTATTTCATCAAATCAAAAATACTATAGATTATAGGATATGCCAGTTGGTATGTTTTATTTAGGAAAAACAATACTTGGAGTTAAACTAAAAGGCAGTGTTTTATTGTAACTTGGTTTTAAAATTGTATGCTTATTGAAGTTCTGTTAGATTTATTTAGACATACATGTTGACCATAATAACACTCCTGTGCATAATTTTAAAAGTAAAATAAGTTGATTAAAGTTTTCTTAAAATTTCTTCATATTGAGAGCCTTAACTTTTCTGAAGGAGCTCTGGTAGCATAGTGCCTCAGGCACTTGACTGCTAACCAGACGGCTGGCGGTTCAAACCCACCAGCCACTCCTCGGAAGGAAGGTTGGGCAATCTACTTCCGTAGTGATACTGCCTCGGAAACCCAAGGAGGGGTCGCTATGAGTCAGGGCCGACTCGATGGCAAATAACAACAACAACAACAACTTTTCTGAATTACTTATGAACTACAAATAATTGACGTCTGGTTTATTTCTTTTTCTACACACAAAAAAAGTCTGTGATGCAGCCTTTCTTAAAGGGGAGAGATCTGTGTTAGGATGTAAGAGTTTCTAATCCATTGACACCTATTTTGCAAATTTTGATGTGTGCTCATAGGTGATAAGCAATTATGCCATGAACTCCACTTAGCTAATTGTCCTGTGTAAAAATAAAAGAATTTTACGATTGATGGAGTCTTTCTTGGTCCTGTCTTCTCCATCCTCACTCACACAGTGGTAAAACTCAGGCACTCTCATCTGGGCACCCGCAGTCACCCTGTCTGTGGCCTACAGGCTCTTCCTAAGACCCGTTGCCATGAAGTTGACTCTAGGGCAGGGTAGAACAGTCTCATAGGGTTTCCTAGCGTGTAATCTTAGCATAGTGCCTAAGGCATTTGACTGCTCACCAGAAGGCTGGTGGCTCAAACCCACCAGCCACTCCTCGGAAGGAAGGTTGGGCAATCCTACTTCCGTAGTGATACTGCCTCGGAAACCCAAGGAGGGGTCGCTATGAGTCGGGTCGGACTCGACGGCAAACAACAACAACAAATCTTTATGGAAGCAGACTGTGACGTTCTTTGTCTTGTGGAGTGGCTGGCGGATTTGAACCCTTGACCTTTCAGTTAGCAGCCAAGCACTTAACCGCTGCACCACTAGGGCTCCTCAGGCTCTTCCTAGTCCAGGTCATTTTACAGTCTGCTGTTGGAGGGAGTTTCCAAAAGGCAAGTCTAGACCTGTCATTCATCCCCAATTAAAACTCTTCAGGAGGATCACATGGGTGGAATTGAAGCCAGGCCAACCATCTGTTTGCACAACTATAAGAATTAAGGAAGTGGCTAAAATGTTAATAACGTGATGGAACAAATTATCATAAGTTTTCAGTCACATGGGCTTGATAATGCTATCTGTGCTTGTCTAGCTAGTCATCCCCCCAGCGTTCTTATACCCTCAAAGCAGAAAGAGTTACTGTGGGGAGAGGCTGGGACCTGAGACCTCTGTTTCCAGAGCCCCTTCTGTGACTGGGCAAGTTAATTTAACTCAGAAGGCCTTGGTTTTCTAATGGAATTAAATAGTACTACTCTCTTTGGGGATTTTAGGAGATAAAATGTAAATCTCCCTGCACAGTGGCTGGTGTATTAAGCCTTGATAAATATTAGTCACAATTTCTCTCCCTTCTCCTCTATCTTTTAAAAACAGTTTTCCATCAGAACATTAACATTAATGATCAAGTAAAAAAATCTTTTTAAATTACTTACAGTTTTAAGTAACCTATGCTTTAAGTAAGTTATTGTTTACCAGGTTTCATGTTGTGAAGTAGGAATTGGTATCTTTTCTCCCAAAGTCTGATTTCTTCTGATCTCTAAAAGATTTTTTCTCAACCTTGATTTCATTTCTATGTTTTAAATCTCAGACTGTATTTTGCCTATTACTTTATACCCAGATCTGCTAAAGAAAGTAAAACAAAACAAAATGAAATCTTGACTTTTAAGTGAGTTAAACTTAATTTAATGTAAACCTCTGGCCTAATTAATAGTTTTTAATGTCAGCTTTCTGGGCTTCACTTTCCTTATCTGACAAGTTAAAATAACAATTCTTTCTTGCTTGGTGATTGTGAGGAATGAAAGATGAGGAATGTAAAGCCCTTGATCCAGAATTTGACATTGAGTGGGAGGTGAACAAATGGTGTTCTACAGGTAATGGTTATAACTATGTCCCCCCTCCATTATGCTTCTTAAATGGATCAGTGCTCTGCTTATGCCAGTACCCATTTACTTAGCAGATTTTCTGTCCAGTCACCAAAACATAACTTTGTAGTTCTTTCTTCCAAAACCTGCCTCTTACAGTCCATTTCCCTGCTACTACCTGGCTTTAGACTCGTTACCTTACCCCTGTGTCCCTGTGAAAGCAGCTGAGCTGTTCTTTCCCACTTCGAATTTATCCCTCACTGTACTTGCCAACAATATTGTCCTAAAAGTCATTATTCTGTGCAATAAATAACCTTTGTTGTTGTTGTGTGCTGTTGAGTTGGCCTCGACTCATAGCGTCCCCTCCTTGGGTTTCTGAGGTAGTATCACTACGGAAGTAGATTGCCCTACCTTCCTTCCAATGATACTATATTGTCTACAGAAGGAAGTCCAGAATCTTCAGCCCAATTCTAATAACCTCCACAACGACTGTTACACTCTTACTGAATGTATAGGAAACAGAATAATATCTAGAAAAATATGTAAGATAAAATTTGGATTCCTGGGTTTGGGGAACCTAGAGTTGAAAATTGATGAGACTGATTTTTATCTAGTCTCTCAGATTCTTTTACTTCTTAGGAAGTCTGATTTATGACTGCTTTCAGAGACTTTCCAAGTCTAGGTACCTTTCCTACCTTTCAGTCTTCTTATCTGTTTTGAAGCATCTGTTTTTTCAAACCAGACTGTCTGGGTTCAAAATTCTAACTCCACCACATACCCCATGTGTCACCTTGACCAGGCTGCTTAACCTCTTTAAGTTTGTGTTTTCTCATCTGTAAATGGTGATACTAATACATCCACCTCACAAAAGGCTTGCACATGAGTGGTGTAGTATGTTTGTCACACGTCTCAGATTTGGATACAAATAATGCATGCAGTGGTGGTGGCAGTAGTTGTAACTTTACTAAGGCATGACCGTCATATTATGCTGATGACTCTAATACCTGCCATTCCATTTCTTTCACCTCCATTTATTGTTCCAGTTTATTGTTATCTAAAACAAACCACACCTTTAAATCTTAATGTTGATGATTTGCTCCCACCTACAGGCTAATATGGAAAAGACAGGACCTGTAACTACCAACTTTCTGAGATTCTAAACACAGAATCTCAAGGTCACCTTAGAGGTGCTGAAGCTAACTGTGGACAGCTACACAGTCCCTTTTGCTGAGATATTTATTTTCCTTGATAGTCTAACTGAATACTTAAATATTATTAGGATCCCCTTACATTCTTCTTGAATTGATCCAAACTCACTGCTGTCGAGTCAGTTTCGACCCACAGCAACCCCTCCTTGGGTTTCCAAGGTGGTATCACTATAGAAGTTGATTGCCCAACCTTCCTTCCAAGGAGTGGGTGGTGGGTTTGAACCACCAACCTTCTGGTTAGCAGTCAAGGGCCGTAGACAAATAGTGTTTATTAAAAAGGATGAAATAATCTTTGTTATTTGAGGCATGGTTTAACATCTTTTGTTTTTTTTAATTTAAACTTATTGGTTCAGTTCTAGCTGGAGAACTTGAAAGTTCTGCACAAAATATTAAAAATAAAATAATGTTTATAAGTAACTGTTATGGTTTTTAGTGTATTGCCTCATATTATTACTTGCATATATATATATATATATCTCCCATCCTCAGTCTTGTGCTCCCTGTATCACGTGATCTGGCACAGGGGATAAACTTACAAGCACACCAAAACTCACTGCCACTGATTCGGACTCATAGTGACCCTTTACGATAGAATGGAACTGCCCCATAGAGTTTCCCAAGCTGCAAATGTTTATGGAAGCAGACTGCCTCCTATTTCTCCCCCAGGGCAGCTAGTGGGTTCAAACCACTGACCTTTGGATTTTAGCAACTGAGTGCTTTAATCACTACACTACCAGAGCACGTGTAGAACCTCTTAAATGGTATCTGACAGTCATAGTGCAGCATCTTATTCACAGTTTAATTTAACTGGAGTTGGAGTAAGAGGAGCTGCAGTGAATTGCTTGATGTGGCCCTTCTAGCCATTGTCCTCCATTCGGTGATGTATTGTAAATCATATTATCCATGCCTGTTTGGGGTGGTGTGGTAGTTAAGGTTGGGTGTCAACTTGGCTGGGAAGCTGGAAGTAGTTACTCCCTATAATGACTGGCAGTCGGCTCTGTGGTGGGATTTGCCTTGAGCAACTGAGTAGCTGCTGATTGTTAACGCCATCCACTTGGGTCATTGCTGTTGGGGCAACACAGCTGGAATGTATCTTGAGTCCTGCCGTCCTGGAGGGTATAACTCAAATCACCACCCTTAGCTTCCTTGAGCTCTGGTAGCATAGTGGCTAAGTCACTTGCCTGCTAACCAGACGGCTGGCGGTTCAAACCCACCAGCCACTCCTCGGAAGGAAGGTTGGGCAATCCTACTTCCGTAGTGATACTGCCTCGAAAACCCAAGGAGGGGTCGCTATGAGTCGGGGCCGACTCGACGGCACACAACAACAACAGCTTCCTTGAGGGTATACCTACGAATCTCCTGGGAAGATTTGCCCTCCTCTTGCTTGGGTTCTGTGTTTTGGCTCAACTTCCTCTCACCCCTGGATTTGGGACAGCAGCTGTCATCTGATCTGTTGATCGAGGTTCATTAAACCCCGAGAATTGGGAGGATCCTCTAGACCCACTCACAGACCTGGGACTTCCAGCCTGCCAGCCTCCACCACTCCTATGTGAGACGATCCCTTGGGTGTCAGTCAGTTCTGTGAGACATTACAGCGAAATACAGAACCCTAAGATGGGGGAGATTACTGGGAGGAGGAGGAGGAGTTAATGTCTGAAATGATGAAGTGGTGTGGTAGTTTGGACATTTGGGACATCTTTAACCTCCGCCTCACGGGGACTGGCCTTATGCTGATTTTTCTAAGATAATTTGTTCAAGCACTAGCCAATACCAGATAGCAGGATCAAGGCTTGTGTGCTAAAAGAGGTTGAACTTTACCTTGAAAACATTTGGCAACCACTGAAGGATGTTAAATTGGGGGGTGACATAATCAAATTTCTGAAACATTGCTTGGGCACTAGAGAAGGGTACCTACAAAAGTAATTGTTCATTGAGCTTTTCCATGTACTGACTGTGCCTGCTGAGTATATCTGCGTATTAGAGGGCTTAATCATATTCCATGTTCCATTCTGGTTTGTAGTTTTTTGGAGTTGTTTATTTGTATTGATTTTATGCCTTCGGCAATTTTGTAAACACCTTATTTGTAGGCACTTTCAATATTGTAATGCTGATTATTGTTAGCTAACATTAAACAGGTAATATGCAAGAGACTGTTCCAAGTGCTTTTGCATACCTTGTATATAATGTACGTATGTACCCATTATCTCATAGATTCATAGTTTTTTTATGTTTGCCATGGTGCCTGCTGCTTGTTGAGCACTGTGGATATTCTCTTTCCTCCTCCTTCTCTGCTTGCCTGTTGAAGAACCATTTAGGTCCTGAGGCAAAAGGAAAAATCAGCCATAGAGACCCTATTTAAACTTTTGGTATTTTGCTTATCATGGATTTTTAACATAAATTTTGATTTTTAACAAATATAGCATCAAGATATTATGTGTCATATTTTTTGCTGTCTCCTTCAAATTTGCATCCATGGTAGCACCACTTTGGATTCACTGGCCTTGTCCCCGCGCTGTGGTTGAGGATTGGGAGGAAGGAAGGAGAACGTTGCTAAGGGGCAGCTGCCTCCCTGGCCACTCTCAGAAATCCCCTGTTCTCCCTGGTGGGCTTTTAGTGGTTGGCTCTACTCCAGGGAAATGGGTGTGGCTGGGGAAAGGTCTTGAATAATGTGGAAAACCTCTTTGTGGATGTTAGTCATTTCTATGAGTAATATACATTAGGATTTTTTAACCCTTTATGACCTGCAGATAATATAGCATTTTCTTCCTCTGGGGTTTGTTAGACAGCTGCTTTCCCATTGAACCTGTATAACTGTTTGAAATAGAAGAAATGAGCATGTGCTGCAAATTACTGTTTTGACAGGTACTGGATGAAATGATTCATCCTACAGGTGTGATTTTGCAAAACTTCTGTTTTTGTTTCTTTTGGCTTCTTTACTGGGAGATAAGCTTTGTAAGTGTATTTCCAGTTTCCTGTGCATTATTTAAGGAGCTCTGGTGGTGTAGTGGTTAGGGCACTTTGGCTGCTAACCAAAAGGTCAGTGGTTGGAACCCATCAGCTGCTCTGCGGAAGAAAGATGAAGCAGATTGTTTCCATAAAGGTGTACAGCTTTGGAAACCCAGTGGGGGTCGTTATGAGTTAGAATTGACTCGATGGCAGTGAGTTTGGTTTTTGGTGTTATTTGGAAGTTACCTTTCTCGTGATGATTCCATGTTTGTATAGATACTGCATTTCAGGTACTCTAAATTACATACGCATAGTGGCTAAGGCACTTGACTGCTAACCAGAAGGCTGGTGGTTCAAACCCACCAGCCACTCCTCGGAAGGAAGATGGGGCAATCTACTTCCGTGGTGATACTGCCTCAGAAACCCATGGAGGGGTCGCTAGGAGTCAGGGCCGACTTGACGGCACATAACAACAACAACAACAACAACAAATTACATACACCTGTCAAGGGATCTAGAAGGCAGTGAAGAGTCCAGAGGGACATATGTTACCCACTAATCCTACCTCCCTGAGTCCACAGTGACAAGCATGCCCATGCCCCAAATGGTCCACCTCCAGAGTCCAGAGGGACATATGTTTCCTACCTAATATGTATCAGAATCCATATTTCAGAAATTCTTCTTGATTCAGCATGGCTTCCATTAATGAAAACATATGGTACCAATAAGAAAATTCAAAATAGAAAATACTTGGGTCATGAAAAGGTTAAGGGTATCTGGATGAGACATTAAAAAGAAAAGCTATAGGTGTTTCTCACCTCCACTAACTAACTGAGAGAAATGGAATAAAGTTTCTTTATGTGTTTAGTTTACTCAGCAGTTTCTCCTTTACCCAGGAGGCTGTTAAACGTTGGATTTGATAATTAGAGGAAGCCAAAGGCATCCACACACTTCCTCTGTTTAGTGTGAGGTGGCTAAAATTTTTTAGCTAATTTGTGCTGATTTACTATTTGAGCGTTTGAAAGCCTTGCCAAGATCCGATTCCAGGCTTCTGATTCTTCTGTTCCACAGATAACTGATTAAATGAATAGACTCTGAGAAAGTGCTATTTTTTCTAAACTCATATTTTGGCAGAGTCTCAGTTGGTTGTTTTTAGTGGTCAACCCAGACTTCTCTTTGTCCTGTACTGGATAGAAGAGCCAGGTTATTTGAAGATCTAGCAAGGTGATGTGTGGACCCTAGCATGGGTAGCTTAATTGTGGCTGGGACAGTGGAGTAGCCCATAGTAGACTCTTACTTACCTTTCAGACCTGAGAGACTCTTTATTTTTTAAATCCCCAACAAGGTGTGCTGAGAACAGACCCAGTACCAGAGGAGGGGGAAGATGCTGCTGCCACGATCAGTGCCACAGAGGCCCTGTCAGAAGAGGAGCAAGAAGAGCTAAGACGAGAACTTGCAAAGGTAAAGAACCACACCTTTTTATTATTGTGGTAAAATACACTTAAAATTTACCATTTTAGCCATTTTAAAGTGTACAGTTCAGTAACATTTATTTAATACATTCACAATTTTGTGTGACTATTATTACTTAAAATTCCAGAACATTTTCACTACCCCAAAAGGAGGAAGTACCACCTCCACTTTCACCTTCCCCAACCCCTAAAAATCACTCATCTGCTTTCTATCTCTGTGGATTTGCCTGTTCTGGATATTTCATATAAATGGACTCATACAATATGTGGTCTTTGGCATCTGGCTTCTCTCACTTTAGTATAATGTTTTCAAGAAGAACCCTTCCATCTGGAGCTTCACTGAATTAAGGAATTACAGCTATGGTGTTCTGGGCTAGGGAAATACACTGCACTGTGCATTGTTTAGAAAGATTTGCAGTGGTCTTTCTTTCCAGCTTTCATTAGGGAAGGTGAGATGAGTTCCCCAGAGGAGTTTCAAAGAACAGACCATGTAAGTCAGTTCTTTGAAGTATGCGAAGATTTGAGGTTTGGTGGAAAGAGAGAGGTTTTGAAAAAGTAAGAGTTGCAATGCGAATCAGCCAGTAACCTAAGACATAGAGTCACCTGTATTGAAATTCTGCTTCCTACATTATTAGTTTGATGAGTTTATTTAATTTTGAACCTGATTCATTCTTCCTTTGTTGCTTATTTCTTCTTATAATGCACTTTATCAGTGTGCCTCTTAAAATGTGGCTTCTGAAACGGGACAGTATTTAAGGTCTTATCTGACTGGCACAGAGAAGAATATGTATTTGTTCTAGACCCTGCATTCTAATTAGTGCAGTCAAAGAGCTATGTTATCTTTTTTTTTTTTTTTCCCTACTAGCCATATCACATTTGATTGATCCTTTCTTCTTTCATTGAGTGTTATGTCCCTTTGCTTAGTGTTTTCTAAAGATTTAAAGGCCATTGACTTTGAAATCATAAAAGTGTTATGCAGGTTGGGGCTGAGAACGTTGCTTTGCAAAAACCTAAGAGCAGCATCCTTCTAAGGGTCTTGTGTTGGACATGCTTTAGGGGCCAGCTTTTAATCTCATGGGCCACAAAGTCTCTCTCACATGGTGTCTCTCTGTGAGTTTGTTGGTTTGTTTTTCCCCCTCCACTCTGTGACTCTTTCCTGCTTACAGTTTTGGCTTCCTCAAATCTTTCAAACTTGCCACAACGTTATCTCAGAGACTGTTCTCTCCAAATATTTTCAGCTTCTGCTTCTACCTCAGTTTCTCAAACCAGATTCCAGAGTGAGAGAGGTTGTGGTTAGTCAAGCTTCTCTTTCACAGGAGCACGTCAGTAATTGTTGGCCATGCATGGGTTAGCTGTCCTTGAGTTTGGGCCTACCTCTAACCATTTAGCTGGTAGGAAGCATCAAGGGGCCCACAGGGGACTTTAATTGGGACTCTCTGGGGAAGGCCGTTTGATTTATTCATGCCTCTAGCAAGCACTAGAACTGGCATATCCAGTATAAACCCACATGGAAATATGGAAGAGGGCTGGATTTAGGTTTGGCTTGCTTGAACATATTTTGGTGGGGAAGAAGATTAGTTAGTTTTAGTAGATGAATGAGAATTTTTATGAGCATTCCAGTAGAAATGTCTAGCTGGAAGTACAAACCCAGAGATCAGAAGAGAGTATGCTAGAATAATTTTAAGTGTTACCTGTGTAGAGATGTAGAGCCCTAAGCCTCTATGAAGAGCTCTGGTAGCATAGTGCTTAAGGCACTTGACTGCTAACCAGGAGGCTGGCAGTTCAAACCCACCAGCTACTCCTCGGAAGGAAGGTTGGGCAATCTACTTCCATAGTGATATTGCCTTGGAAACCCAAGGAGGGGTTGCTATGAGTCAGGTCTGACTCGATGGCACATAACAACAACAACAACAAGCCTGTATGAGAAAACTGAGTAAGGAAGTATCGGTAGAAGGGATAAAGGTTAAGGGCTACTCAAGATGAAAATAAAAAAAGAGGTACCATGCAAAAGAAGAGAAATTCTACAGAACAGATCTACAGGGGACCAACTTAACAACAGTATACATGAAACCTACAAGAGCTGCAACTTGATAGAACTCCCTTGTTTTTCTGGGTCTTGCAAGTTTTCTGCTTTGAAAGGCAGTCTTACCACTTTCCTGTTGTTCTCTATCAGTGGAAAATATTTGAGTTTTCCTTATGTGACAGGTTTCCACTTTACACACTTTCTAGCTTTTGCAGGTTTTACTATGCTGCTTTAAAAGCAACACAGATAAGTGAATCAAAATTAAAAAAACAAATGAGTCTAGTGTTTTGAGTATAGTTTTGCACTAATAATCTTTACTTATTGAATGACATATGCTGTATTTCCACCCCAACTCCCTTGCTCATAGGTAGAAGAGGAAATCCAGACTCTTTCTCAGGTATTAGCAGCAAAAGAGAAGCATCTAGCGGAGATCAAGAGGAAACTTGGAATCAGTTCACTACAGGAAATAAAGCAGAACATTGCCAAAGGGTGGCAAGATATGACAGCAACATCTGCGTATGTTCACTTGATCATATATTTTTCTAGAGGATGGTAAAGAACACTTTTCTGCCTTGTGGCTGTGGAGGGGAATAGAAAAGGGCTGATGAGGCTTCTGTAGCTTTTCTTTGGATGATGCAGGGCACTTCCCAATTTTCAAGCATACTTGACTCTCTTCTAACTTCAGCATTCTAGACCATTCTAGGGAATAGAAAGAAAGCAAACCTCCTGTGATTTAAATAAGATTTAAGTTCCAAAAATGCCACATATTGACTTGCCAAATATATATATTATGCCACTTGGTCCTTGGAATAACCCAGTAGAGTAGATGGTAAGATAGCCCTAGAAGGAAACTGGCTCAAATAAGATAAGGCTTGACTCAAAATGTAGAGTCTAGATTTGAACTTGAGTCTAGCTGACTATAGAGCCAATCCCACCCCACCCCCCACGCATACACATTGCTCTATATAAAGTCTAAGGAGTTCTGGTGGCACAGTGCCTCAGGTATTTGACTGCTAACCAGGAGGTTGGTAGCTCAAACCCACCAGCTGCTCTGTGGAAGGAAGATGAGGCAATCTACCTCTGTTCTACCTTGGAAACCCAGTGAGGGTTGCTATGAGTTGGAATTGACTCAATGGCAGTGGGTTATAGAAAGCATGAAGCAGCCCTGGTCATGCAGTGGTTAAGCACTCACTGCTAACTGGAACGTTGGCTGTTGGAACTCATCTAGGGGCTCTGCAGGAGAAGAGACCTGGTTATCTGCTCCCATGCAGATCACAACCTAGAAAACACTGGGACAGTTCTTCTCTATAACATTGGGCCACGGTGAGTTGAAAATCGACTTGATGACACCTAACAGCAGCAGCAGTAACACAACATATGAACCATAAGATTCTTGAGTCACAGCACTGATACATAGTGTGGCAGAGGCCAGATCCTTAACCTTTGTCTTTTGATCATACAGATGATGATATGGCATCATTACCAGCACTTTTGTTTTCTGGCAAAAGGAGAGCAGTAGGCTTCTAGTTCTTTGTCTTCTGTAGTCAGTCCCATTTGCTGAACTGGTACACTTAATGGTTTTTTTTTTTTTTTTTTTAATCACCTAACCATCAGCAATGAGGTGGACTGCATTTCTAAACTAACAGAATTAGGAAACCGACTCCTTTTGGTCTGTTTTCTCCCTGTGTAAGTTGGCAGCAAGAAAACACATAGGAAACTATTCTCTATGATTATATCACCATAAACTATATTTGCTTTTAGTATCTGATCTGGACGGGGTAAGTAGAATTACTTGAACATGCATTTCTGTAACATGGGGATCTTAACCTCTTTGATAGGTACCATAGTCTTTTTTTTTTTCCTTTTTTCTTTTCTTTAATCTCCAGGTAGATGGGAAGAGGAACATGGTAAATTGTACCTATGTGTTATAGCAAATAAAGGAGGTCTGGTGGCTCAGTGCCTAAAGCATTTGACTGCTAACCAGAAAGTTGGTGGCTCAAACCCGCCAACTGTTACATGGAAGGAAGATGGGGTAGTCTACTTCTTTAAAGATTTACTGCCTTGGAAACCTAATGGGGGTCGCTATGAGTCATAATCGATTCAGTGGCAGTGGTTTTGGTTTTGGTTGTAGCAAATAAGGAACTCTGGTGATGTTAGTGGTTAAGGCATTTGGCTGCTAACCAAAAGGTCGGTGGTTTGAACACACCAGCTGTTCTGTGGAAGAAAGATGAGGCAGTCTACTTCCATAAAGATTTATAGCTTTGAAAACCCAATGGGGGTTGCTCTGAGTCAGAATCGACTCAATGGCAGTGAGTTTGTGTTTTTTTTTTTGGTTTGGTTACAGCAAATATCATATTAGAGTCATTTTAAGTGTTGCACCTTTTACATACTCTGTTGAGAGTCTAGCAAGTCCTTATTTGGTAGCTCTACAGACATGAAAAATAAAAAATAATTCCTTATGTCTATAAAATTTATTTGGACAGTAAAATACACATGGGCCTCACCTATCCCACCCTACTTCTTATTTCTGGCCCATTTTTAGGAGATGAATTTGTAAAGGGTATCTGAGAAATTTGATTTCATTTTTGTTTAGAAAAGGAAGGAGGAGCAAGAGGTATAATTTATTTCAGACTCTGGTTCATTTTCATCTTTGCTCCATGACTGTTTACAGTCCGCTACCTGATTTCTTTGGCCTTAGCCTGTTTAGGCCTTTACCTTTCTGGCTATCCTGGGGCATTGCAGAAGATGTTGCCTGGAATTATGTTTAAGGATACAAAAAAAACCCCAAACTCACTGCTAACGAGTCAATTTCTGATTCATAGCACCCCCATTGGGTTTTCAAGCTCCTAAGTCTTTTAGGAATTAGGTTGCCCTATCTTCCTTCCACAGAGCAGCTGGTAGGTTTGAACCACCACCCTTGTGGTTAGCAGTCAAATGCCTTAAGCACTGCACCACCAGAGCTCCCTATGTTCAAGGATAAGATGCTATAAATATACTGACCTGGAAGCTGTGAAGGGTTTTAGATGTTCTTAACTTTTTGTTTTGTTTTGTTTTTGGTAGGGCATGGGAGGGGTTGGGATTCTTAAATAGGTAATGATCACTGTACTTGAAATAATGAGCTTTTTTTTTTTTTTAGCTTACTTTCCTTTCTCTGCTCTTTTAAAATTTAACATAGATATAAGAAGACATCTGAAACCTTGTCTCAGGCTGGACAGAAGGCTTCAGCTGCTTTTTCATCTGTTGGATCAGTCATCACTAAAAAGCTGGAAGATGTGAAGTACGTGTTCATTTTTCTTTGTTCATTAAGGCAAATGAAAATATAGTATTGTAGATGCATTTGTGTCCTGCCTTTGGGGTCAGATGATGCGTGGACTCTCCTGTGGTAGAGTGAGGGAAGGCACTCCTTCAAAGCAGCACTTGGGGTGCTCGCCACAATTCTTAGGGCATAGCAGTCAAACTTCAAAATGATCATCTCATGAATGTGCTTGAGGTTGTTTAAAAATTCTGGTTGTGAACTTTTGTGTATGTTTATTCCTTCTTGGCCATACAAGGTAAGTATCTCTCTCGTAGTGGCAAACTTCTGATCATGGGCAGAGCTTGGTGTCTTATGGGGGTTGAGTATGGGACCATTGAAGTGCACGCTTGAATTGAGACTGGCTTCACTTCTGTATGTTACGTTTTTACACCATGCTGTGGTTGCAACATGCTCATTGGTGCACCGATTCTCACTGATCTGTAAAGTGTGTCTCCTTTCATGCTTAGGCCTAAATCTTAATTGTGAGCTATTGCTTTTTATTTTGCATTTGTATTTTAGATTAATCTGCAAAAGTATCCTTGCCATTTTGACAAAACCACTTCACAGGGCTTTTGTGCCTCCCTCCTCCACAATGTGAATTTGAATAGTGCTGAAAATGACAGAAGTGGTTTAAATCAGCTGGGCTTCTGTTGGCATGCAAGGGGTGTGTGTGTGTGTGTGTGTTTGTGTGTGTGTTTTCAAACTTCATATTGCATGACTTTGTGTTTTTCCTTTATGCAGAACAACCAGAATTTTGTTGGTTCAATAGGTGCAGTAAACCAACATATTATATATACTGTGTGTTGTGTCAAAAGGACTGAATGATTTGTCCATTTTATTAGAACTGTCATCATTCTAGGCATAATGCAGTACCCATAGCTTTCTAGAACCCTTTGACAATTATGTATACATCTGTTAGGTGCTCTGACTTCCTTTTTATGCTAACAGAATTGTGTAGCACTTTAGAATACAATTAAGACCTTATACAAGTTTCTTAAAGCAGGTTATTTAATTGTTTTAGATTTACCAGACTGACTTTCTTTCTTAATGCTTACTCTGGCTTCTTGCAGATTGCAAGCCTTTTCACATTCCTTTAGGTAAGGAGAGTTTGAATTGTCACTGAAGTTTAGCAGCTGTATAAGACAAGTGTGCTTAGATTAGATAAATATGCCACATGGGGTGGTTGTCTGTCCACTACATAATTTTCTTGCATTTGGAATATATTTTTCTGGAGTGACTTTCTACTTTCAGGGGAGGATTTCTTGGTATACCATGGGTAATAGATAAATGAGAAGAAGAATGTGATGGGGCGGCTCAAGGGATATGGGAATGATTTTGATGTTTCTTTTTTTGTAAAAAGAAACAGCTTTACCATGGCATGCAGAATTCCTCCCTTTTCATGTCTGACTTTGTTTTTGATGCTTTTGTTTCTCTGGTGCTTTTGTAACAGTGTGTGACTTTTCCTTCACCTGGCTCCCATTACTACGGTGTGGTAATATGCTGCATACATACTGCTTCATAGTGTTGGCCTTCAGTCTTAGGTCACTCTGCATTTTTCATTCCTTGTTTGACTTGCTTATGGTTTTTAATATTCTGTACTTTTTAACTATGTGCACAAAAATTTTTCATTATTTTCAAAAGGAAAAATAAAGTATATTAAGCTAAAAAGAAAGCACGTTAAAAAGATGGCAGCCAAAATCCTGCCTTATAGACAGTGACTTTGCATTGTTGAGCAATCCTGTCCTCTCTCTCCCATGACTCTCCAATTGTCCTATTAGTTGTGAAGGAGGATCTTTAGCATGTGAGCAGGAAAGATCATAGAGTGGTCTTCATCTCTGTTTCTTTTAATGTAAATTACAGGCATACTTCATTTTACTGTGCTTCGTTTTATTAACACTTCGCAGATAATGCTTTTTTTTTTTTTTTTTAACAAACTGAAGGTTTGTGACAACCTTGTGTCGAGCAAGTCTGTTGACACCATTTTTCCAACAGCATATGCTCACTTCATGACTCTGTGTCACAATTTGTTTAATTCCCACAATATTTCAAACCTTTTCACAGTACTGTTGCACACTTAAAAGACTGCAGGATAATGTGTACATAACTTTTGGGTGCACTGGGACACCAACAATCTTGTGTAACTCCTTTTATTGCTACATTTGCTTTATTGAGGTGGTCTGAAACCAAATACACAGTAACTCCAAGGTATGCCTTGCCATGGGCCCACTTACTTGTCTTCTTAAGTCAGCAAGCTCGTACTTATAGCTGAGGCCCTCCTGTCTTAGTGACGCTTAGCCCAAGAAGCCCAAGAAGTAAATACAGGAGTATATAAACTATAAATGTTGAACTATTTAAATCTAAAATTGTGCCTTAAAAAAAATCAAGTTATCAGTGAAGGGAGGTGAAATCCTTTGTGAGGGTGATTCTGTATTTTCAGTATTCATTTAAAATATCCTAAATCCTGTAGACCACTCCTAAGAGAGTTTTATCTAAAGTTACATGAGTTGTGTAATTAAGCAGTAAATTAAGTATAACTGCATTCAGTTGCTTAATCCATTCTGCTCACTTTAGAGTGTCTACAGTGGACAGATATTAAAAATATAACATTGAACCATAGTTCTTGTTCTGATAGAGTTTAAAATCTTTGAGTGGTGATGGGGAAGTAGAAATTTGGGATGAATAAAGACCAGAAGAAGAACCCTGACCATACATAATTATAAAATAAAGTGTAACATATAAGTAAATATAAAATACAAAAAATATTTGTTACGTAAAGGCGTTCTCGTGGCATAGTGGTTAAGCACTCGGCTGCTAGCCAGAGGTGGGTGGTTCAAACTCACCAGCTGTTCCATAGGACAAAGATGTAGCAATCTGTTCGTGTAAAGATTACAGCCTTGGAACTCTATGGGGCAGTTCTCTATTCTGTAGGGTCATTAGGAGCCAGAATCAACTCAACAACAGTGGGCTTGGTTTTGGGTTTTTAAAAGGCTTCTAGGAGTCCCAGGTTGGTATAAATGGTTAATATGCACAGCTGCTAACTGAAAGGTTGGTGGTTCGAGTCCACCCAGTGGCATCTCAGAAGAAGGTCCTGGAATCTTCTTCAGAAGAATTAGCCTTGAAAACCCGTGGAGCACAGTTCTTCCCCAGCATGCATTGTGTCGCCATGAGTCAGCATTGACTTGATGGCAACTAGTTTTTAAGGGCTAGTAAGGAATGATATGTGTAATCAGTATGTGTCACTATTTTTTTCCTGTACCTTTAAAAAGAGTAAATAAATGTACATAAATATGGTTTAGTCTATCTGTTCTGTCTTACTAGTTTATCAGAAACAAATGGAATATTGCTCTTCTCTAGTTCTTTACAGAAGTCACCTTTTTCATTTCATTTAAAAAGTATAATTGAGACTATTATCATTTTCAGTCCTGCTTATAATGTATTAATACATGGAGTCTAAAGCAATGCTTTTAATTAAAACTTAGGAATGAGAGAAATAAGATTACGTTTTGGAAGTTAAACTATATAATTCTTACACACAAAGAGTTGGGCACAGCAGCTTTAAAGAAAATCAATTCTAGGCCAACAAATCCTGATTGTAATTTCACTTAATGTGTTCATGTATATAAAGGGAAAGAATACGTCTTTTAGATAATATGAGTCACAGTGGCAATTAATGGCAACATTCCCCCAACCACTGTTCAAGGAGAGGGACCTTGGACAGTAGACACTGAGTGTTCCAACCCCAACAGCAAGGTCTTTGCTCCTTAAGAGAAATGGAGATGGAGTGGGAGGCTCCTTTACCAAATGGTATGAAATCTTTGGTTAATCCCCTTAACTACCCTATGTTCTGACTTCATGCTTCCCCGCAAATTTAGGGCAGTGATTTCACTCTCTGATGTCATTATGGATATACCAAAAAAAAAAAAAAAAAAACCCAAACTCACTGCTATTGAGTCGGTTCTGACTCCTAGCGACCCCCTACTCCCATTGGGTTTCCAAAGCTGTAAATCTTTACAGAAGCAGACTGCCTCATCTTTCTTCCACAGAGCAGCTGGTAGATTTGAACCACTGACTTTGATTAGCAGCCAAATGCCTTAACCACTACGCCACCAAAGCTCCTTAATTATGTGTATGGAAGGAGAAAATATACCAATTTTGCCTACAAGAATTTGTTACACTTAGCAACAGTTTTTATTTTGCATTGCCCGTTAATAAATTAGCACTTGGGATCTAAATATTTGTTTTATGTCTTCGAGAAAGAGGAGGAGGAGATAGGAGCAGAAACAGAAAGAATATAAATATGAATGAGAGAAGGAGAGAAAGAGAGAGGTCTGTTTTTGGTGCCCTGAGGATCCGGTGTCTGAGACAGCACAGAAAGGCTGAGAGGGGCCATGGGAATGAGTGGGATCCCAGGAAGCCCACCAGGAGAGAGCTTTCCTCCCAGGTGCAGTGTTCCCATCCACCCCTTCCTCCCTACTGTTCTTCACATTATTTGGTAAACATTGACTCACGTCTAAATTTTTGAGGGAAACATTAAAACTTTCTCACTTCAGTTGGTGCAAGTGTTAAACCTAAAACTGGGTGTTATTAATAGCATACTCTAGTAGTTCAGTAGTCTGATATTTTGTATATATTTGAGAGGATGTGCTAATTAAATTTGCCTTTATTTCCAAAGGAAATTTCTCCTCTTTAAATGTATGTTTCTTCCTGTCGAATTCCAGATATTTTCGATTTATTTAAAACCATTCTAGATCATTCCTTTGGGTGAAAATTTCCACCACTTAGAGGGAAAAGAAATAATCTCTCTTCTATTGCTTGCTAGAGAGTACCTTTGATTAGAACTCAATAGTTTTAATGAACCTTTCTACCTTTCATGCCCATGCTTGCTAATTTTACTTACCAAAGTTGTTTATCCACTCCTTCTTCAGAAGTATCGTTGAATGCCAAGTCTCTGCCAAGCACTGTTCTAGACTGTAGAGAAAGACTTGTTAACAACCAAAGTAACTTGGCTAAATTTTAAAGTGTTAAGAGAATATAGCCTAGTATGAAGGGATGCTAATAATAATGACTAACAGTTATATTAGGAGCTACATTGATTCATCACGTACATTGATTATTGTGAGGGCTAAATGAAACAATATGTAGATAGCTTTATTTTAAGGCTGCCTGGCATATGGTAAGCATTCAATACATATCGGTCATCAATTCTCCCTCCTCCTCCTTCCCACTCCTCCTTTATTATTAGGGATTTGAAGATCAGCTAACTGTGTAAGATGAGGAAAATTTAAAAAAAAATCAGTTCAGCTTTTTAAACGGTAACTCTTTCAAAGTAAGAATAAATATAAGTATGAGGTTGAAAGCTAATTACTGAGTTTGAGTAAGAATTGGGTTACCCTCTGAGTTTTTCTCAGGTGTGTTTGAGAAAGCCATACTTATATTCCTGTTTTGTTTGTAGATTAATATATTTGATGACTAGAAATAAAGTTGGAAAGTATTTTAACAAAAAATTATTTTATAGATGCTAACTATATCTTAAAACCTATCTATCAGAGATGATTCTGGTCTAGTAGCAACATGGCTTTCTGGTTTTGAAGTTTTTCATATTATATTTAAACTTGAATAAAATTGGACATGATAAATAAGCTAAGGAAGTTGAAGCTTTGTGTAACCTTCCATAGGGAAGCCAGAAATGAAACAATAGCTGCCCTATATTTAGATTACCGGACAGCTACCAATAAAATTAATTTATCTAAATGTGGACTGTGTTGTTAATAGCATACTACTATTATTATGTTGGGAGCTCTGGTAGCATAATGGCTAAGGCACTTGACTGCTAACCAGGAGGCTGGCAGTTCAAACCCACCAGCCACTCCTCAGAAGTAAGGTTGGGCAATCCTACTTCTGTAGTGATACTGCCTCAAGAACCCAAGGAGGGGTCGCTATGAGTCAGGGCTGACTCGATGGCACGTAACAATTATGTTGTTATGTGCCATCAAGTCAGACCCAACTCATAATGACCCCTCCTTGGGTTTCTGAGGCGGTATCACTACGGAAGTAGATTACCCAACCTTCCTTCCGAGGAGTGGCTGGTTGGTTTGAACTGCCAGCCTTCTGGTTAGCAGTCAAGTGCCTTAGGCACTACGCTACCAGAGCTCCTAATATGGACTGTAGAGAGGATCCAGTAACTGTGAATGGACATGAAACTCATATGTCTCCTTGTTCTTCCTACTAAAATAGTTACTTCATAAGCGGGGAGACCTTGATTTTATATCTTTCTGTATTAACTTCTTTTCAGTGGGTATATTTTTAATCTTTATTATTATTGTAAAATATAACACATAGAGAAAAGTTGGTCCTAGTAAAGCAAGTTCTTTATTTAAACTAAAGAACATTTAGTTTAATTGGGATTGAGTACAAGTGTCTTTTATTAGAAAACTGATAGTACTAAAATCATTTAAAGTTATCAGATAGGTGATTTATTTTGAAACCTTCCTGGTTTTGGTCCAGGAACAAATATCTGGGAGAAAGACGGCTGTAGGGCCTCCCTTTTCTGTGTACACACCTGTGTGTGTGTGTGTGTGTGTGTGTGTTTACATGTATGTATATAAATGTGTGTCCTCCATTTTTGAGGGGAGAGGACAAGCATTGATTAAGATTCCTGAAGACCTGAGGTTCCATTCTTGATTCTGCCTTTCACCGGCTTTGTGACCTTGGGTCAATCATTTAACTTCTGATTCTGTATGCCTTACCAAAAAAAAAAAAAGGGGGGGGGAAACGGACCCACTGCCATCGAGTCAATTCTAACTCATAACAGCCCCCATTGGGTTTCCAAGGTGGTAAATCTTTATGGAAGCAGATTGCCCCATCTTCCATCCATGGAGTGGCTAGTGGTTTGAACCACTAACTTTCTGATTAGCAGTCAGATGCCTTAGGCACTGCATACCTGACCTCCCTGTATGCCTTACAAGTACAGGTGAAAGCACTTTATAGTTTTCAAGGTGCTATAAAAATGCAAGATTGTATTAACAGCTATAAAACTACTGGGATTATATGGAAATTGGCTCATGAATAAAATTATGTTGGAATAACTTTGACTTCCCTCCACCTCAAAAAGTAGATAATTCTTCGTGATGCCAAAAGAATAAAGCTCCTATAAAGCTAAGTTTTATTTACCTTTTATAACATCTATTCACCACTGTGCTAACTTTATTTCTATCTCTTTTTCTGCTGCCTCTTAGTATACGTTCCATTCAGCATTCAATTAGCATGCCTGCTATGAGGTAAAGTATATTTTTACAAATGCAATCGGTCTTATGCTTTCACATTGACTAGAATTCTACCTTAAAGAAGCTGTGTGTTTAACACTATCTTTTTTTCACTTGCTCTTCTTACAATGTTCAGATGGGTATAAGAGATTCATGGTGTGTGTGTGTTTAAAAAGAATTATTATTTCTATTTTATTTCTTAGACCTATTAAATTCCTTCATATCAGAAACTGTTTAATTGAAAAGTGACCACTACTGATCTAATAATAATAAGCCTTCTCTTTTCATGTATGTAGATGTCCCCCCTCCTCTGTCTCCATTAGCATTAATTATACACTTTTCTTGCACCCTCCCCATTTTTACTTCTCTTATCCTAGTGTGATCTTTGAAGCCAACTCTGCTTTGATTCTACTATCCTATTTCATCACTAAGCAATGACAAGTGGTGCATGTTGTTACCTCACCAGACCTCTCCAGAGAGAGAGGATTTTTAGCAACCTATTCTTAGCTTAAGCTTTATTGTACATCAGAATTACCTGGAGGAGGTAAAACCTGATTACGGGGCCCTACCGTAGAGTTTCTGATTCTGTGAGCTTAAGCTGGGACCAGGGACCTGGGACTCTGCATCCATTATGTCCCTGAGAGATGCTGCTGGTCTGGGGATGACACTTAAGAGAACCATTAGCTTAAACATCATACTCGGCATCACTGTGGAAGAGAGGATAGCCTTGTTTTCTTTTTCCTCTTGGTGTAGTAGGACAGATACTCAAAGTCAAGTGGACAATCTAAATAAAGCTTCAGAAACCTGCGTGTGAGAGACACAGGCACTGTGATCATCCTCAGATTGTATGGGTGAATGTAGAGGCATGTGAGAAGCTGTCCTGCGGGTTCCAGCCGCTCTCTCAGTGAGGCAGTGGTGTCACTCAGGCAAAGCCAAGTCTGTGTGCTCTCTATTCTTTTTGGTCCCTCCTTCCCTGTTTATTAAGCTGCTCCCTGAGAATAAGGATCCCTGTTAATGAAACCTCATATAGTCTGCTTTTCTTGTTGGGTGCTGCAGCTTCCTGTAGGAGTCCTGTCAGGTAACACATGAATTTAAACACGAATTCTAGTGCATCACACCTTAACCAAATTAAATTGATCAGATGGTGGTATTTTTGGTTGTGGAAGTGATAGAATTGGTATTTTTACCTGCTTTTGTTTCTTTTCCTCACATACGTATGGGACTATATCTGTATCATGGATGTCTAAAACTGGCTTTGTTCAACTTCAAAAGTGAAATTGTGAAAGTATTACAACAGATAGTGATACTCTTAAGTAATAATAGGCATTATTTGTATATGTACCTGCACACACATGGTATGGGGTGAGAGCTTCAATCCTTGTCAGAGGAAATCTTTTCTGTCTTCCAAATGTTCTTTAAGTGTTTAAGTTTATGTTGACATTATATCTTAATAGTGTATGTAGATAAAATAAATACTGCATTTTTACATAAATAATGTGCATTATATCCATATCTATAGATATATATCTATACACAATTTTTTTTTTTTTTTTTGGCTGACCTGGGGATGGAGAGGGCACAGTTGGGCCCCAGAAAAGTATAACACAGTGTGTTATTAGTGTAAAAATACAGTATATTTGGTCTTTTGCTGATTGCGAATAATTGACTCAAATATTAATTATTTTCCTAATATTTGGTGAAAAGGAATGCAGTCAACTCCTGATGTTTTCAGAATTGTTGAGTTTTTATCAGTGTTTGTAATTATATACTATTTGTTTTTATTTTCTCTCTATAGAAACTCCCCAACTTTCAAATCATTTGAAGAAAAAGTTGAAAACTTAAAGGCAAGTAGAGATGAGTAGGGTTTTGGGATATCTTGCTTGGTGCCTTACTTTTCTTTGGTGTGGGAAAATCATTCATATTAGTATTTCTTTATAAAAATATTCAAAGAACTTTAAGAACTCTACTCATAATGTTATTAATGGGCATTTAAGGTGATATGTACTCTTTTTAATCAGTATTTCCGGAGTGTGTGTTGTGGCATGTCAGCATGCTAAGTGTGAGAGGAATTTAAACATTATTTTAAAAAGCAAAGAGTGCTTTAAAAGGTTGTGCTACTCTCTTGCCATATTCATTTCAGATATTTTTGTAATTGGACAAAATTTAATACTATAGAACATTGAAAACATTATAAAAAAGCACAAAACATTTTAAAAAAGAAAACTTGTATGTAGTGGGATTACACTGTAATGCTTTATAAAAGAATTAACCATAGATCATAAACACTTCCCCATATCATTGAATATTCTTTAATATTATGTTTAATGGATGCTGGTATGTGCCCTATAATGGATATTGTTTGTTTAAGCTTCAATCATTGAAAATTTTAATTACTATAAATAATGTCAGATGTTGATCATTGAAGAGTTACTCTTCTATTTTTTTAAACTTTTTTTGGTTTCAGTAAAGGGGGATAATTTCCCATAATTATTGATTGCATTAATTTGTAAATTGTATTATCTTTAAGGTGATACCGAAAACTACAAAACAATCAACTCTTTCTAAATTACAGGAGATATGAAAGGTTATCTCATTCCCATCCACGGTTGCCTCTCTACAGAATTTGTACTAAATCATGGTCGTTGCTGTATGGAGCCCATATGCTTATTTTTTTCTAAACTAACTATGATAATTATGGTGGATATATTTTAAGGGTCAAAACTGGCATCTTAAATATTTATGTAGATCAGCTTAAATACTCAGATTTAATCTTTCAGAACTATAATTGAGTAAAAACAAAAAAACTATCTTTTTTAAATTACAGAAGGTACGGGGCATGATTACTGAATGAAAATCAAAGTATGGCAATCTGGACCTTTTGTCTTACACATATAAACATTAATACACAGTGTATCTGTGTCTTCATAAATGTATAAATGTTTTACAAAAAGGATCCATATTGTACACACAGTCCTGTAACCTGTTCATTTAACTTTTACAGGATGTTTGAATGCCTGGGGAAGTCCTTGGCACATTGTAGCTACTCTCAGTATGTATTTGATGAGTAAAAAATATATCATAGTCATTCTTAACAGTCAGTACAAGAGACCTGCTTTTTTCTTTCTAACATCAAGTTATATATTGGTTAACACACTGCATTAGAAGTCAAGGCTTACTATAAATTCTGTGCTCAATATTGTTAGGACCATTACAGCCTCTCTTTAAAATCAACTCTGTTAGTTTGGAAAATGGCTAGTTGGAAAATAAAATACTGGGTCTCTGTGCAAGTACCTATAGATTTTGGATTGATTAATTTATCTGTGATTATTGAGCAACTGCTGTGTGCCAAACTATGAGTGTTAGGCATTGGAGATACTGTGGTGAGTGAGAGAGGTACAAACTATTCCTGCAAGATTTTTAGATAATCAAATGGCAATGAAAATGAAGTGAAGTGTTTGGACAGGGAACATTTCAGGTACAATGAAGACACATCATAGGAACCCCTGACTAGGGTGGGGCGGGGGAAGGTCTCTCACAGAACATGATAAATATAAATTGAGGTCTTTAGATTGATGGGAGTGTTTGAAGACTTTCCAAAGGGGCCCTTTTGAAGAACACTGTGGCTAGAAGGTATTGAGCAGGAGATAGAGATACAGAGGAGGGTAGGCTACATTAAATAATTTGGATTTAGGGCAAAGGGAAGCTGTTGAGGATCTTATGAAAGGTGCCCTGGTGGTGCAGTGTGTAAGGCATTTGGCTGCTAACCAGAAAGTTGGTGGTTCAAACCCACCAGCTGCTCTGTGGGAGAAAGATGCAATTGACTTCCATAAAGATTTACAGCCTTGGAGACCCAATAGGGGTCACTATGAGTCAAGATCAACTCGATGGCAGTGGGTTTATGCAATCTAGTGGTGCATCCCGATGTGCAATTTAGGAAGGTCACTGGCCGCACTACAGACGGAAAGGGAGAAACACTTAGGTAGGGACATTAGTTGGAGGTTGTGGTGATCCAGGCCAAGAATCATGGTGGAGTAAATTAAAGCAGTGCCAGTGGGTCAAAGACTGGAAATGTTTAGAGTTTAGAAGTGAGAGGAAAAATAAAAGTTAGTGCTTGATAGGATGTGGAACAAGAGGGAATCATCAAGGACAACTCCCGGGAGTTTGTCCTGGCCAATACGGTGGTGATGCTACCTCTTAAAATTTAACAAAGAATAGAAAAAGAGCTAGTTGTGGGGAGAAGTTGTTCATTTGCAAGGATCTTTAACATTCTTATAATTAAGGAAGGGAGCTCTGGTAGCATAGTGGCTAAGACACTTGCCTACTAACCAGATGGCTGGCGGTTCAAACCCACCAGCCACTCCTCGGAAGGAAGGTTGGGCAATCCTACTTCCGTAGTGATACTGCCTCGGAAACCCAAGGAGGGGTCGCTATGAGTCGGGGCCGACTTGATGGCACATAACAACAACAACAATTAAGGAATGTGTTTTAATAAACTTAATAACTATAATAGATATAAGTTATGCAAATAAACAATTCTAAGGAACTTTTTTGAGTTCTAATAAAAAGCAAACTCAAACTCCCTGCCATTGAGTTGATTCTGACTCATAGCGACCCCCTTTGGGTTTCCGAGGTAGTAAATCTTTATGGAAATCGATTGCCCAGTCTTCTTCTTTGGCGTGCCTGGTGGGTTTGAACTGCCAATCTTCTGGTTAGCAGTCAAATGCCTTAGGCACTGCACCACCAGAGCTCCTTTGGGTTTTAATGGGAGACCAAGAGTAAGAGAGAGAATTCCAACTAGTTTCAAAATGTTAACTAGTCTTCGGGGTTTCATTTAAAGTTGAACTTAAAAACAAGGTCAGTTTCAAGCCCCACTACTAGCTTCTTGCACTCTTGGCTATTGATTAGTTAACCTATGTTAGCCTGCTGTCCTCTAGGTAAGTCATGAGATGTAACATTGTGAGAGAGCATAGGATGAAGTGTCATGTTAAGTGTAAGGTTTTGAAAAGCATAAAATACAAGCAGATGTAGTTATTCCAACAAATACTTACGGACATTTCAGGTCAGATAGGTTGGGGTAGTGCTTCAAAATTTTCTGTAGATACCAGGCGTTGAGTCCTGACAGTCTGTAGCCTAACAAGCTCCCTTCTCCATAGGCCCTAGGACTGCTCTTTAGCAAAGGATTAAAAAGCTTACAGTGTCACTGTGAAAGTATATATACATTTTTATTGACATAGTAATATTTCTGAATGTGTATAGCTGAAAGAACAATTTGGTACAATATAAAGTGTTATCCAAGTAGAGAGTTCAGTATTTTAAAATAAGAAGCCTTACAAAGTTCTGAAGAACAATTGCAGATGGGGGGCAGTGAGAAAAGGTACAGGGTGGAATTGATCAATCTGAGTATTTCAGCAGAGAAGACTGCAGTTTTGCTTTTAAACCACACTGAACATTACAACAGTATTACATTCCATACATATGTAAAAATCACGGAACTGTTCTATTCCTGATGTATTTGTTCTTTAAAGTACAGAGTCCACTACATTTATGTTTCATGATGTGTCTTCCTTTTTGAATTTTTTTTTAAAGTCCAAAGTAGGGGGAACCAAGCCTGCTGGCGGTGATTTTGGAGAAGTCTTGAACTCGACTGCAAATGCTAGTGCCACCGCTACAGAGCCTCTCACAGAGCAGACACAGGAGAACCCGTGATTCCTACCCGTGGTCTACTACCCACTGCCAGATGCTGCAAATGAGATCCAAGTGCATCTTGTCACCATTCATTGCCATGCTTTTCTACCAGATGTGCTTGTCTTTAGCTTTAGATATTCCTTTGACCAAATAGTTTGTGGGTTAAAACAATTTAAATATCTTCACCTTTATTCCTGGAAAACACTCCTTCAATGTGCATTTTAAGCCCTTTATTAAGACATCATTATCAAAAGACTTGTACCTGGGAACACTCACTAGAATGATCTAAGCAGCTGTTGGGCTGTTCTCAGTCTTTCCTACTTTACAGAGTTGCTCTGGGTCTGGATGCCAGTGTGATCTTTGTCTTCTGTAAGATTCCCATTCCACCTCTGAATTTCTGTATATTTGATTCCTAACTAAAATTATTCTTTTAATTTTTCTGAAGTATGGTTATTAAAAATTTTGGTATAATACTTTTTCCATCTAAGGAAAGAACTACCAGCTACAAAAAAAAAAAAAAAAAAAATTTTTTTTTTGGAATAAATACAGTTTTTGAATAAGATACGTATCTTCTAAATATGAAAAGTCTGGACTAAACAAATCAACTCTATGTCCAAATTATT
>NW_006921716.1:6245133-6251774 GCF_000298275.1 Orycteropus afer afer | reverse complement strand
CAGCTACAAAAAAAAAAAAAAAAAAAATTTTTTTAATAAGATACGTATCTTCTAAATATGAAAAGTCTGGACTAAACAAATCAACTCTATGTCCAAATTATTATAGTTTGATAAGTGATAATATGTACAGTAATTCAAAATACTAAGTGTCTTCAGAGTGGACCCCTATATCTTCTTTATCCTCAAATGACAGCAGAGCATTTCAGTGTATTGGTAGTTATGCCACTTACATCGATTTATTCTTCCTCAAATTAAAATTTTAAGTTCAGAGGTAAATTCACAAGATTATATTCTGAGGCATGTGTGTTGTGTTATCTATAGGTTGAAATATAAACACTCTCTTCCAATGTTTAATCAAAAGCCTGAAATTTTTAACTATAAAAATGCCTAAATCAGTCATGTTAGGGCAAATGTTGCTGTCTTCATTTAATTCATTTGGCATCATTTGCCAAAAGAAATACACAAAGTCATACAACTACTATTACTTGAAATTTTTTTTCCACTAAGGAATTGATAACTGTTGAGGATGTAATGCATAAAAAAACCAACAACCACAAAACAAAAAAGCAACTCATCACTTTCTATTTACTTGTTTTCAATGTGTTAGAATCATAAAATGATAAAGTAGACACTGCCTCTTTGAAAACTGAGTGTTGGAGCTGAATGAATCAAAGCCTCTCAGCTTCTCTTCCTAGAGGCCAGGGACTCTATTAATTCTCATAATTACTTATTAATCACCATCACTTTTTCTGTAGTATTGACTTACAATGTTCTATTTATTATTTATCAAGTTGTAGTTATTTTGTTATTGTTTATGCCAAATATTCATTGCCAAGCTTGGAATGACCTAGAACATTTTTCAAAAGCATGATTAGATTTACTTCAGGATCAATTATCTTATGAAAACCAAATTTGAAAAGCCACAGTGTTAATTGTTATAAAATAACACTGCCATTCTTGATTGCTAGAGCTTTGTTAGCACCTTAGATGCAATTGAAACTATGCTCTATTACATGTAAAAAGTTTAATAAATTCTGTACATCATTAGTGTAGGTCTCAATATTTATTATGAGACCAGTGGTTTGGAAATAGCTTGTTGCATTAAATAATCAAATGGTGTGTCAGCTAAAAAAAAAAAAATTTTTTTTTTTTTTTTTTTAACCATCAGCTTTAAGTCACTGCTTAATTAGTATCACACAGAAATATTCTAAATAATTTCCTTCTAGAAGCTTTAAGGCCAAAATAACTGAAGCATTGTCTTAAAAGTGGATCTGTAGAATTTATCTTTTTATAAGAATATTGTGATGACTCAACAAATTATTTTTTTCTACCAACTTGTCTTCAATTTTTTTTTTAAAATCCCAACATTTTCTTTTTATCACCTTGTTTTCTGGGTGTTCTGGCCTGTTACTGTCTTTTTAACAAAGCGAAATGGAGTGAGAGGGCAATTTTTTGATTTGACTGAGTATCTTCCATTCTCTTAATGCCCATATAGAGAAAAACAACAGAACTGGGGCTGGGGATTAGGATACATATGTGGGTGTTATGGATGGTTGTGAAAGGAGAAATTGGAGTCTCTTTTCTAGGCATGCACTAACGCATATGTTAGAAATGATTTATTTTAAAGCACTCTGTCCCTTAAAAGGAGCGCTGGTGGCGAAGTGCCTAAGGCATCTGACTGCTAACCAGAAGGCTGGCAGTTCAAACCCACCAGCCATTCCTGGGAAGGAAGATTGGGCAGTCTACTTCCGTAGAGATACTTACTGCCTTGGCAACCCAAGGAGGGGGCAGTGAGTTTTTTTGTTGTTGTTTGTTGTGTTTTGTTTTGTCCCTTAAATGTAGAATGAGGAGTTTAGAAAACCTATGGATTTAGGAACATTCAAAATGGCTTTTCTAGCAGATTCAATATTATGAATTCAGACACTTAAATCGTGAACACAGTAATTACTAAGAACACTACATAGAGGTCCTGGTTACCTGATTTTGTTTTGTGTTTGGCACCCGTAAGAAAACAGAGAAACTTGAGAGAGATCTCAAATATTTAAGGACTCAAGAAAAAAGTGTAATAAGAGAAAATATCTCTTTCTTACAAAGGAATATCCTTAATTTATTGAATTTGTAGAAAGTAAAATGGGAGTTCTCATGCTTATAAGGCCAAAGTAATCAGTGGAAGGGAGTAGTACTTGTTAATTAGATTATCATCTTAGAAACACAAAAGCAACTACTGAAATAGAGGGGAAAATGGTTAATTTGGGCTCACTGTTTCTGGATCTGTTATTCAAGATATACATACTGTCTTTTTCTTTTTTGTACATGAAAACAATAAAAATTCTGTAATTTGGGTATGGATGGGTTCTTTTGTATGTGTTACCTATCTACTGAAGAAAGGGTTAAGTAAATACATGAATTTTTCTCTAAACTTTTCACGTCCTAGATGTGGAAAAGACCATGAGCAAATATACTGTGGATCTGTGTATCAAGTAAAACTGAAAAAGTTACCTGCTGGCAATCAAAAGGCATTTCTTAAGTGACACAAGTGCCAGACCAGATGCCCATAGGCAGTATGTAGGATCACATGTGTTTCTTTAAAACCCTTTAAACTCTGATGAAAAATCAGAGACTTCGGCCCAGGGTGGAGAGATGTTTGGCCATTAATTAGTCCTTATTTTTGCTGATTGTCCAATTCTAACTAGCTTAATTGTAGAGACCATGTTGGCTCATAGTTAACGTAAAATATTATCACATTTAGGTAAATCTGGAAACCTTAGATTCAACCATCTCTGTTACTGACTGAACATAAATTTATAATCCCTTTGAAACAAAATGAACCAAAGGGCTTCTCCTTATACAGAACTCACTCTTGGTTTGTGAGCCCCTGGAGGACAGTGCCTGCATGTGGCTATCACCTGCCAGGATTTTGTATATAAGAAAATACTTCTTGGTGACTAAAATTCTTGCCAACTCTTGTATGTACATTTGATGCTACTTAGGTTGGTTGATAATGTGGCTATTAGAATTTGGATTGTGTTGATTTGTAAATGGGTATGGTCTTTCACTTTAACATTGTCCATTTCAATACATTTTAAAGTTTTCTCATTGGTTTCTAGGATTCATACTCTGTTCTAGTTTGACTGTTTCTTAGTATTCTCTTTCTCCAGTCTCCTAAAGTGTTCTCCATAACCCCTTTAATGGTCTTACCCATTTCTAAGGCTGAAATTACTATCTTTAGAAAGATACTAGTATCTCCCCAGCCCCCTGTACTTTCTTCCAAGTTTTTTCATACATGAATTTCTAATTACCTCCTTGTCATCTTCACCTAGCTACTAAGAGCCACTGTCCAAATCCTAAGACCACATGATGCTTCTGATGCTATACCAAAGGCAGAGAACTCAGGCATAACCTGAAGCCAGTTGATACAAACTCTTATATCTTATAGTCAGATGAAGTTTGCATGCTTCTAAGAAAGTGCTTAATTTTTTTTTTTTTTAAGTGTTAGTATTTAACCTCAAAACTTCAAGAAAAACAGCAAGCTTAAAGGTGTATCCTACTTATCCCGTGAGTGCACACAGCCCATCAACAATTACATTAATAACTAAATGGTTTATCCAAAAATGCCTTTGCCACAGTCCTCAAGGAATTTATCATCTGTTTGAAGCAGGACCTGAATATGATATATCTATCATATTTTAGAGGAACTCTGGTAGCGTAGTGCCTAAGGCACTTGACTGATAACCAGAAGGCTGGCAGTTCAAACCCACCAGCCACTCCTCAGAAGGAAGGTTGGGCAATATACTTACGTAGTGATCCTGCTTCAGAAACCCAAGGAGGGGTCACTATGAATCAGGTGCGACTCAATGGCACATAACAACAACAACTGGATTTTAGAATTGGGACCTTACTAACCCCATTTGTTTTGCTGATACTGGGTGTGCTATTTAAGTTTACAAAGCATTTCCTTAGATTTGGCACAGAGGATAATAGCTTGGTTTTACGAGTGAGGAAGCCAAGTCAGCAACATTAAATTGGCTTGCCTAAGATCAGGATAAGGAGCTCTGGTAGTGAAATGGTTAAGTGCTGACTGCTACTTAAAAGTTTGGCGGTTCGAACCCACTAGCTGCTCTGAGAGAGAAAAGACCTGGTTGATCTGCTTCCATAAAGGTTACAGCAAATAAAACTCTATGCGGCAGTTCCACTCTGTCACACAGAGTCCCAGTACCTAAGGTAATTTTTTGCCTTCTGTGTCCAGTTAGTGAGAAAGGGATTCCCTCCCCAGAATTATGGGGATAGCTGAGAACATCACACCCAACACTAGACAGGTGAAATTGACAATTCATTTGTCAAATACACTCACAGCCTGGGGGAGGACACTATATGCCACGAAGAGCCACCTAGGGGTGCACTGTGGAATGGAATGAACCAGCAGGGGCTATGGGAGGCAGGCTTTGTAGCAACAAGAGGATGGGGTGAGCTCTGGTTCCCATGGGACAATGTACTTGGCTTGTTTGAATAATTCTATGGGATGGCAGAGGAGCTCTGGTAGCATAGTGCCTAAGGCACTTGACTGCCAACCAGAAGGCTAGCGGTTCAAATCCATCAGCCACTCCTTGGAAGGTTGGGCAATCTACTTCTGTAGTGATACTGCCTCAGAAACCCAAGGAGGGGTCACTATGAGTCGGGGCCAACTTGATGGCACATAACAACAACAACGTGGGATGGCAGGGAACTAAAGCCCACTATTCCCAGATAAGCAGGCACTGTACATTTCACACGTTTGACTTTGTGGATCCTAACAAATTATGGCTAATACTGTGAAGAATGGAAATTACAGAACATGTACTCAAGAGGAACCTGTACATAGACTAAGAGGCAGTCATTCAAGCAGTACAAGGGGATACTGTGTGGCTTAAAATCAGGAAGGGTGTGCATCAGGGTTATATCCTCTTGCCATACTTACTCAATCTGTATGCTAAACCAATAATCAAAGAAGCTGGACTATACGAAGAAGAATGCAGTATCAGGTCTGGAGGAAGACTGACAACTTGCGATATGCGGATGACACAACTTGCTACCTGAAAGTGAAGAAGAAACTTACTGATGAAGAGCCAAGACTATAGCCTTCAGGGTAGATGAAACCTCAAAAGAAAAATCCTCACAACTGGACCAATAAGTATCATCGTGATAAATGGAGAAAAGACTGAAGTCAGATTTCATTTCACTTGTATCCACAATCAACACCCATGGAAGCAGCAGTTAAGAAATCATGATGTATCGCACTGGGCAAATTTGCAAAATACCTCTTTGAAGTGTTAAAGAGCAAAGATGTCAGTCACTCTGAAGACTAAAGTGTGCCTGACATAAGCCATGGTATTCTCAATAGACTCATAAACGTGTAAGTGGAGCAATGAGTATGGAAGACCGAAGAAGAGTTGATGCCTTTGAGGTGGGGTGTTGGCAAAGAAATACTGAAAATACCATGGACTGCCACATGGATGAACAAATCTGCCCTGGAAAAAATGCAGCCACAGTGCTCCTTGGAAGTGAGAATGGCCAGACTTCGTCTCACCTACTTTGGTCATGCTGTCAGAAGGGACCATTCCCTGGAGAAGGGAGGGTATCATGCTTGGTAAAGTAGAGGATCAGCAAAAAGTGGAAGACCCTCTAGGAGATGGATTGACACAGTGGCTGCAATGATGGGGCAAATGTAGCAAGGATTGTGAGATTGGCACACTACTGTTCTGTTGCACGTAGGGTCATGGTGAGTCAGAGCCAACTTGATGGCACCTAACAACAACCACCCAATAATTTGGTGAGAGTTGCAAAGACCATTGGCTAGAAGAGCCACATTGAGTAATTCGCTGCCCCACAGACTTCATTAATAGTCAGGTGAAATAAACATTTAAGTAATAAGGGGGAGAACTCACCTGGTGTAGGATTTATCTTAAGTCCCCTACTGAATTTATTAGGATTGCCATACAGTTGGCTAGTAAAGATAAACCTTAAGCAGTGCACTTGTACACCGTTCCAAGGTCAGTGTTCTGTATTGGCTAATTGTGCCATTTACTTGACAGCATCAGCAAGATTTAAAACTCATAGTCAAAACCAAAAGAATTACCAAACCTACTGCCATCAATTCTGACTTGTACTGACCCTCAGTGGGTTTCCAAAGCAGTAAATCTTTACAGAAATAGATTGCCCAGTCTTGCTTCCGCAGAGTGGCTTGTGGGTTGGAACTACCAACCTTCTGGTTAGCAGTCAGATGCCTTAGGCACGGTGCTACTAGAGCTCCTTACGCATAGTCCAAGGCATTGTTAAAATAGAGACTGTGGTCATAAATAAAATTCCTTCTCCTAGTACTTGGAAATGAACCAGAAATGTATGGGCCACCTTCCCCCAAAATAACTGAGAGGATTAATATAAAACTGCTTATACATCTGACTAAAAGATGGATAAAGAGCTTAACTTGAAAACATTTTATCAAGGATGGTGTTAAAGTTTTGAAGAGGATGAGCCAACTGCTGGGAAATGACACTGAGGGAACAAAAGAAAAATCAAAAGGGAAGGTAGGGGCTTCTGGTGGTGCATACTTGGGCACGCTGTGAGATTTCTTAATTCCCTAGAAAAAGACATTGTCGCTATCTAAG
>NW_006921716.1:6243268-6244638 GCF_000298275.1 Orycteropus afer afer | reverse complement strand
TTTTTTTTTTTTAATTTTGTATTTTAAATGATGTAAAAAAAGGCGCCAGAGATCCAATAGCCAGGGGCTCACAGAGTTTACAATAGTTGGGAGAGAAGACAAAATTATTTCAAGTAAACTATAGGCATACTTCAGGAGCTCTGGTGGCATAGTGCCTAAGGCATTTGACAGCTAACCAGAGGGCTGGCAGTTCAAACCCATGAGCCACTCCTCGGAAGGAAGATTGGGTGATCTACTTCCCTAGTGATAACCCTATCGGAAACCCAAGGAGCGGTTGCCATGAGTCGGAACCGACTGGGTGGCAGTGAGTTTGAGTTTTTATAGGCATACTTCGTTCTTTTGTGCTTTGCATACACTGCGTTCTTTACAAAATTAATTTGTGGCAACCCTGCATCAAGCAAGTCTATCTACATCATTTTTTTCAACAGCATGTGCTCACTTCACATCTCTGTCACATTTTGGTAATTCTCACACTATTTCAAACTTCTTCCTAATGTTATTACATACTAATAGACTAAACGATAACGTAAATGTAACTTTCATATGCATTGGGAAACTAAAAAATTAGTGACTCACTTTATTGTGACACTTGCTTTGTGGTGGTCTGGAATCAAACCCACAATCTCTCTGAGGTATGCCTGTATATTGCATATTGCTAACTGCCATGACGGCATACCCTGACTCATGGAGACCCCATGCCCAGCAGAACAAAACGCTGCCAGTCCTGTGCCATACCCATGACCACTTTCAGGTCTGGCCGTTTTGATCTATAGCGTTTTCATTACCTGAGTTTTGGAAGTAAATTGCTAAGTCTTTCTTCCTTGTCTGTCTGAGCCTGGAAGCTCCACTGAAACCTGTTCAGCATCATAGCAACACCAAGCCCCACTGAGAGAAGAGTGATGTCTGTGCTTGAGGGTACACTGGCTGAAAATCCAGCCCGTTTTCTCCCGCATAAAAAAACCAAAATACCAAACCCATTGCTATTTAGTCGATTCTGACACATCATGACCCTACAGGGCAGAGTAGAAATTCTCCATAGGGTTTCCTAGGCTATAAATAAATCTTTATCCCAAGGAGCGGCTGGTGGATTCAACCTGCCCACCTTTAGGTTAGTAGCCGAATGCATAACCACTGCCTCACCGGGGCTCTTTTATTACATATTAGAAAGTGCTCAATGGTACAGGGGAGCTCTGGTAGCATAGTGCCTAAGGCACTTGACTGCTAACCAGAAGGCTGGCGGTTCAAACCCACCAGCCACTCCTCGGAAGGCAGATGGGGCAATCTACTTACCTAGTGATACTGCCTCGGAAACCCAAGGAGTGGTCGCTATGAGTTGGGGCCGACTGGATGGCACCTAACAACAACAACAA
>NW_006921716.1:6226519-6242603 GCF_000298275.1 Orycteropus afer afer | reverse complement strand
GACTCGTGGGACGTACGCCAGCGGCACGGTGGGCGGGGCCTGTCGTAGGGGTGAGGCCGAGGCAGGTCCGGAGGTGCGGCCTAGCGTAGGCGGGGCCCGGATCGGACTGGGAACCGGGAGCTGGGGACCAGGGTTGGGGCTGAGAATCTAAGCTGGCAGCAGCCCAGCCGTGGGCTATGAGAGTTCAGCTCGGGTTGGTGCGTTTTCTCCTTTGGTTGTACTTTTATGCGGCACCAGCATATTCCTATACTCGCGTCTTTCAGGTATAAGCGTGGTTGTTGTTGTTGTTGTTATGTGCCATCGAGTTGGCCTCGACTCATAGCGACCCCTCCTTGGGTTGCCGAGGCAGTGTCACTACAGAAGAAGATTGCCCAACTTTCCTTCCGAGGAGTGGCTGGTGGGTTTGAACCGCCAGCCTTCTGCTTAGCAGTAGGGGGCACTGCCCGCTTAGTTGTACTGGGCCGACCGCTGGGGTACGAGGTATCCTTACTAACCTAGCAAACTGGACTCGGGGCTGGAGAAGTAAGATTTGGTTTCGTTTTGTTCTATACTGCAGCTGTATCCAGCGTGGGGCTTGTTTTTTTTTGCCATAATAGACTCTCCAAAAAGGTTTTTAAATCTAATGAATTAATGAATGAGAGAATTACTGTCTTTGTGAACTTGGGCAAGTGTTATAACCTGTCAGTCTGTCAGTGTTTCACTTTCCTGTAAATGACTCCCCTCTCTCTCTCTCTAGAATTTTTGTCAAATATAATAACATTACCAAATAGATAAAATAGAAAAATACAAGGCTGATTTTTTTTTTTTTTTTTTAATTATTGGAGTCAGCAGATACGAAATTGGATGTCTGGCCATATAAAATTATCTAAAAATTTATGAAGTCTCCGAATTTCTGCATTTACCTTCTTGAGGACTGGTATCAAACAATTCACAGACTGACAGTGTCCTGGGTTATAGGATCATTTTAGAAAACTGCCTGGAGCAAAGGAAGTAATCATTAATTGTTATCATTATTGTCAAAGTTTTCCTAAATTCTGAGGATTAGGAGAAGACTGATATATTAGTGTGGTGCGGTGAATGAATTACTTAGTATGGCTTTTCCATCCATAGTTTTGTAACTCCCACTGGATCATGGTTGTCGTTATATGCCGTCAAGTCCTTTCTGACTCATAGCGACCTTACTTATGTACAACAGAAAGAAACACTGCCCTGTCCTATGCCAGCCTCACGAGCCCTACTATACCTGAGCCCTTTGCTTCAGCAGCCTGTCAATTCATCTTGTTGAGGGCCTTCCCTTCCTTTGTTGACCCTCCACTTTACCAAGCATGACATCCTTCTCCAGAGAATGGTCCTTTCTGACAACATGACCAAAGTAGGTGAGACGAAGTCTGGCCATTCTAGCTTCCAAGGAGCATTCTGGCAGCATTGCATTTCTTTCAGGCCAGGTTTGTTTGTTCTTTTAGCAGTCCATGGTACTCTCAGCATTCTTTGCCAACACCACAATTCAAAAGCATCAACTCTTCTTTGGTCTTCCTTACTGATTGTCCAGCTCTCACATGCATATGAGATGATTGAAAATACGATTTGGGTTAGATGCATCTTAGTCTTCAGGGGATACCTTTGCTCTTCAGCATTTGAAAGAGGTCTTTTGCAACAAATTTGCCCAGTGCAATATGCCTTTTGATGTCTTGACTGTTGCTTCCATGGGCATTGATTGTAGAACCAAGTAATATGAAGTCTTTGACAACTGCAGTCTTTTCTCCATTCATCGTGATGCTGCTTATTGGTCCAGTTGTGAGGATTTTTGTTTTCTTTATATTGAGGTGTAATCCATACTGAAGACTGTAATCTTTAATTTTCATCAGTAAGTGCTTCAAGTCATCCTCACTTTCAACAAGCGAAGTTTTGTCATCTATGTATCTCAGGTTGTAAATGAGCCTTCTTCCAATCCTGGTGCCACGTTCTTCTTCATACAGTCCAGCTGCTCAGAATATTTGCTCAGCATATAGACTGAATATGTATGGTGAAAGGATACAACCCTGACTTACTCCTTTCCTGATTTTAAACAATTCAGTATGCCTTTGTTCTGTTTGAACAACAGCCTCCTGGTCTATGTACAGGTTCCTCATGAGTACAATTAAGTGTTCTGGAATTCCCATTCTTCTCAGTGTTATCCATGGTTTGTTATAATCCATACAATCAAATGCCTTTGCATAGTCAATAAAACTCAAGTAAACATCTTTCTGGTATTCTTTTCTTTGAGCCGAGATCCAAGATCCATCTAACATCAGCTGTGATATCCCTTACTCCACATCCCCTTCTGGACCCACCTTGCATTTCTGGAAGTTCTCTGTCAATAAACTGCTGCAACCATTTTTAAATTCTCTTCAGTAAGATTTCACTTGTGTGTGATATCAATGATATTGTTCAATAATTTCCACATTCTGTGGGATCACTTTTCTTTGGAATGAGTATAAATATGGATCTCTTCCAGTCAGTTGGCCGGGTAGCTGTCCTCCAAATCTCTTGGCATAGCTGAGTGAGTGCCTCCAGTGCAGCATCTGTTTTTTGAAACATCGCAAAGGGTATTCTGTCAATTCTTGGAGCTTTGTTTTTTGCCAGTTTCTTCAGTGCAGCTCTGACTTCTTTCTTCAATACCATTGGTTCTTGATATGCCACCTCCTGAAATGGATGATCATCTACCAGTTCTTTTTGGTATAGTGACTCTGTGTATTCCATCCATCTTCTTTTGATATTTCCTGCTTCATTCAACATATTGCCCATGGAATCTTTCAGTATTGCAATTGAAGGCTTATATTTTTTCCTCGATTCTTTCAGTGTGAGAAATGCCAAGCGTGTTCTTCCCTTTTGGTTTTCTAACTCCAGGGCTTTGCACATTTCATTATAATAATTGCCTTTGTCTTCTTGAGCTGCTCTTTGAAATTTTCTGTTCAGCTCTTTTATCCTGTCGATTCTTCCATTTGCTTTAGCTACTCCCCATTCACGGGCAAGTTTCAGAGTCTCTTCTGACATCCATTTTGGTCTTTTCTTCCTTTCTGTCTTTTTAATGACCTTTTGCTTTCTTCATGGATAATGTTGATGTCATCCCACTGGTTTTTGGTCATTGGTGTACAGTGCATCAAATCTATTCTTTAGATGGTCTCTAAATTCAGGAGGGATATAATCAAGGTCATATTTTGGCTCTCGTGGACTTCTGTTAATTGCTTTCAGCTTCAACTTGAACTTCCATATGAGCAGTTGATGGTCTCCCAGTGGAGTGACCGTGCAAATAAGGTGACGTTGGAATTGGTTAGTTTTGTCATTCTGCCAGGCTTAAAATGAGCCTTCCTAGAGGCAGAAAGGGGACTCTCACTGCCATCAAAAGAGATGAGTCATAGGTGAAATAGAGTGTTTCCTTGGACCCGAGATCCTTGCACTGGACCTCCTTGGCAGAGATGCTTGGCAGAGAGAGACCCTGGGCAGAGAGAGAGAGATAGTTGGTAGCAGTAGAACTAAGAGACACGAGACAGTGTGACTTGCCTGGCCCCACAGAGCGAGAAATCTGAGTGCCCTTGTGTAGGAGGCTTGCTGTCTTAGTGGGGTGTACCTATTGGCAGAGCCAGGAGTTTTGTAACACTTGCCTAAGCAGGGCAGAGGCCAAGTTGAGAGGCCAAGGGCCAGAGGGGAGACTGTCCTGATCGAAGAATTGTATCCTGTGCACATTCCTGAACCAGAAATGTAGCTTTAAAAAAAATAAGAAAACCAAACTCACTGCCGTTGAGTTGATTTGACTCACAGTGACCTCTCCTTAGGTTTCTGAGGCGGTTTGTTGTTGTTGTTGTTATGTGCCGTTGAGTCGGACCCAACTCATAGCGACTCCTCCTTGGATTCCGAGGCAATATCACTATGGAAGTAGATTGCCCCATCTTCCTTCCGAGTGAGGCGGTATCTCTACAAAAGTAGATTGCCCAGTCTTCCTTCTGAGGAGTGGTTGGTGGGTTTGAACCTTCTGGTTATCAGTCAGATGCCTTAGGCACTACGCCACTAGAGCTCACTAATAAACCCCATAATCCTGAGTATTGTCTGTGAGTTCTTTGTGGCCATTGCAATGAATTATCAAACCCAAAAGAGAAGTAGTGAGTGCCATGGGAGGGATAGTTGGTATCCGAGTTAGTAAAAAGGTTGGAGGGTAGCGGTATGTCTGACCTCATAGGAATAAGCTTTGGACTGTTGATGGTGATTCTCTTTCTCCCTTGTGAGATTGAAGGAGGTCAGACAATGCTGCCTTTATGGCCTTTTTGGAGTTAGTTTTCTATTTGGTACTGTAACAAATTAAAACAAGTTTATTACTTTATAGTTACTTAGATGAGAAATCTGAAATGAAACGGGTCTCACTGGACTAAAATTGAGGCATGCATAGGTCTGTGTTCCTTTCTGTAGATTCTGGGTAGAATTTGTTTCCTTGCCTTTTCTAGAGGCTGCATAAAATACCTAACAGCAACAACAAAGGCTGCTTCCATTCATGGTTCCTGGCCCCTTCCTGTATTTTTTTAGCTATCAAAGCTGGTTGAGTCCTCACTTTGCATCACTCTGTCCACTCTTTTACCTTTCTCTTCCACTTCTGTGATTGTGTGCTGTGGAGTTGATTGCTACTCGTCCTGTACCTATGTGACAGAGTAGAACTGTTCCTTAGAGTTGACAAAGTGGCTGCAACAGTGGGCTCATGCATTGCAGGGATTGTGAGGATGGCACAGGACCAGGCAGTGTTTCGTTCTGTTGTGCATAAGGTCTCTGTGAGTCCGAGGCAATTTGACGGCACCTAACAAGTCTTTACGGGAGCAGATCACCACTTTCTTTTCTCCCTTGGAGCCACTGGGGGGTTTCAGTTAGTAGCCCAGTGCTTAACTATTGCACCATCAGGCTCCTTTTCTTCCACTTTTAAGAACCTTTAAAGATTATATTGGGCCCACCTGAATAATCCAAGATAATCTCCCTATTTTAAGGTCATCTGATTAGCAACCTTTATACCATCTGCAATTTAATTCCACTTTGCCGTGTTGTTGTTATTGTTAGTTCCTGTCAAGTCGGTTCCAACTCATGTAGACCCCATGTGTGCACAGTAGAACTGTAGCATAGGTTTTTCAGGGTTTTCCACCTTTCAAAAGTGGATCACTAGGTCTGTCTTCCAAGGTGTCTGAGTGAAGTTGAACTGCTAGCCTTTCAGCTAGTAGTTGAGCACTTGACCGTTTGTACCACTCAACAGTCTCTGCCCTTTGCCATGGAAAGTAATACATCAACATGTTCAAGGGATTATGATGTGGACATACATGTTTTCTTTTTTTCCTTTGTAGAGGGGTGGGCATTATTCTACCAGCCAAACCTAGAGAAGTCATAATATCCTAACACAATAGTTATGACTGACCTGAAACCATCAAAGGAGAGTAAGAACTTGGTGTACTTTGCCTCTAACCAGCTGTGTAATCTTAGACATCATTTTGTGACTTGGGACTATGAATATTATTACCGTTTGGGGGAGCAGTTTGTGGACTGGGTGAGATAATGTAAGAAAGAGAAATACATTTAGTGCCCTGTATTTATATTTGAAGGAACCTTCCGGCATTCTTAGATCACCTCCCCCTCTCTCCATACTCCACATCCAAGTTTCTTTAGGAGTTCCCTGAAAAGTATTCTGAATTGTTTAATTTATTGTGGCAAGAATGAAAATATACTGTAACATGTATACTAAGTGTTTGGAATTCAAAATGTCTCTCATACTTGTAGCTTTCATAAGATAAACAGTAAATAAATGTAATAAATAAATAAGTAAATGTAACAACTGAGGCATTTGAAAATGACCAGGATTTTTTCTTCTTTTCTCTTCGCTTTCCTTTCTAAAGCAGTCCTAATGGGGTTGCTCAGTTTATCCAGGAGGTAGCTGGCAGTCCCAGCATATCTGTTAGCTTTGCTCACTCCAGCTCAGATGGAACCTAGTCTCCCTGGGCAATTGTTCTCCACCTAACACAGTTTAGAAAACATTACTCCAGTGTTGTTGTTCTGTGCCCTCAAGTCAGACCCGACTCATAGTGACCCCTCCTTGGGTTTCCCAGGCAGTATCTCTATGGAAGTAGATTGCCTCATCTTCCTTCTGCGGAGTGGCTGGTGAGTTTGAACTACCAGCCTTCTGGTTAGCAGTCAAGTGCCTTAGGCACTATCCTACCAGAGCTCCTGTTGTTGTTGTTGTGTGCCATCGAGTCGGACCCGACTCATAGCGACCCCTCCTTGAGTTTCCGAGGCAGTATCACTACGGAAGTAGATTGCCCCATCTTCCTTCTGAGGAGTGGCTGGTGGGTTTGAACCGCCAGCCTTCTGGTTAGCAGTCAAGTGTCTTAGCCACTTGCTACCAGAGCTCCCACCAGAGCTCCTAGAGGATGTTAAATGTGTTTGGTTTTGCCATGTGGGCCACTTACTTCGTGTTCACAATTCTTTGTCATTTTGGCTTAATGGGAAAGAACTTCCCTGGGGAGGAGAGTATCAGGAGTCTGAGTTGTAGACTCAGTTCTAGTTCTGAGCTTTGGACCATTGCCAAGTCACATGAACCCATTTACTGATTCTTCAATTGATATCCTTGACTCCACTTACTCCCTAGTCAAGGCTGTTCTACCATCTGTGGACAGTGTTTTCTTCCTAAAGCTGGGATCTATAAACAGACTTAATGAGATGATATAATGAGATGATTTGCTTTACTTGGGAACTTTGTAAGCCTTCATTCATGCTACCTACATATTTAAATACACATCTCTCCACCAAGGTACTAGAGGCCTGCTGCTATTCAGTAGACAGTCTAGTGCAGAGGTTACTGATTCTGCCATCTTACTGGCTTTGGACAAATTATGTAGTTTATCTGAGTTTTTTTTAAATCTCAAAGTGGAGATAATACTCTGAGGTTATTGGGAATTTTATACAAAATAATGCACATGAAGTACTGAGGACAGTGACTAGTGCATAATTAACTCAGTACATTTTAACTTATATGTAGCCTCACTCATTTCTCCTCCAGCCTTTTAGACAATAGTTTTATGGAAGTGCTTTCAGTGTTGCACAGTTCTTTAAATGAAATCTGCTTTCTTAAATAATTAATAACAACAAAGAAAAAAACCAAACCCACTGCCATCAAGTCGAATCCGACTCGTAGCGACTCCACCTTGGGTTTCTGAGGTGGTATCACTACAGAAGTAGATTGCCCAATCTTCCTTCTGAGGAGTGGCTGGTGGGTTTGAACTGCCAGCCCTCTGGTTAGCAGTCAGATGCCTTAGGCACTATACCACCTGAGCTCCTAATTAATAACAAGTAAACTTTAATTTAAAAAGAAAAAAAAGCACATGCCATTCTGTTCCATTCCAAATTTAAGGAGATTTGTAATTACTAGTATTAACTTGTGGGGCCAAAGTAAAATGTGCAAATGCTTCAGAATAAAGCTTTTTCTTGATTTCTTCTCCCGCTGGAATATAAGTTTCAGGAGGGCAGAGGCTTTATCTGTCTTGTTGTCAGTTACATCCCCACCACTTGGTGCAATGCATGACCCATAATGAGCACTCAATAAATGTTTGCTAAATGGGTGAATGAATGAATAGTGTCTATAGAACATATTTGAACTTCAGTTATGCCTGGTCTTATCTTTGAATTGAAATCTCTGTGTGATTGCTCACAGTTGTCCAAGTGAGAATGTTACAGACTTGAGTGTATCAGTTAAATGTACCTGTCCAGTATAATGAGCAAAAATAATTGTGGAGGTTATATAAGAAACCTGAAAATATGACTGTCATAGATTAATTGTGTCCCCAAAATATGTTGTCAGCTTGGCTAGGCCATGATTCTCTCTGTTTTGGGAGTTATGTAATGATATAGCTTTGTTGTTGTTGTTGTTATGTGCCGTCAAGTCAAACCCGACTCATAGCGACCCCTCCTTGGGTTTCCGAGGCAGTATCACTACGGAAGTAGGATTGCCCAACCTTCCTTCCGAGGAGTGGCTGGTGGGTTTGAACTGCCAGCCGTCTGGTTAGCAGGCAAGTGTCTTAGCCACTATGCTACCAGAGCTCCCAATGATATAGCTTGGCAGTTATGTAATTGGCAGTAGTTATATAATGATGTAGTTACCCCATGATGTGGTCTGATGTAATTATCCTCCAGGAGCTCTGGTGGCATAGTGCCTAGGGCATTTGACTGCTAACCAGAAGGCTGGCGGTTCAAACCTACCAAGCCACTCCTTGGAAGGAAGTTTGGGCAATCTACTTCTGTGGTGATACCACTACAGAAACCCAAGGAGGGCTTGCTATGAGTTGGATCCAACTGATGGCAGTGAGTTTGGTTTTTTTTTGGTTGTGATGTGTTGTAAATCCTGACTTTTATGTGTTAATGAAGTAGGATTAGGTTAAATTAGTGAGGTTTAAGCTATGTGTGTTGTGTTAATGAGACAGGATTAGGGTGGGATGCATGCACAACTCTTAGGTTTATGCAGGTCACAACCTCATCTGATGTAAGGGAAGTTTCCCTGGGGTGTAGCCTGCATCATGTTTTATCTTACAAGAGATAAAAGGAGAGAGAAGAAGGGCTTAAAACTGGTTCAATCATGGCAGATGGAAACAAGGGCAGACACAGTGGATTTTGACCCAAAAAGTAGCTCTGGTGGTGTAGAGGTTAAGGCATTTTTGGCTGCCAACCAAAAGGTCAGTGGTTCAAACCCATTAGCCACTCCATGGAAGGAAGATGGAACAGTCTGCTTCCGTAAAGATTTATAGTCTTAGAAACCCAACAGGGGTCGCTTTGAGTTAGAATCGACTCAGTGGCAGGGAATAAGGAAACAGCTGCTCAAAGATGGCAGCTGGCTGTGCTGCTTTGAGTGTGTGTCGACCACTATCTTTGAGCAGGGCACTGCTTCCTGTTTCTTACTCTGGCCAAAACCCACACACATGGGATATGGTGCTATACAATGTGTATGCTGCCCTTATTTCTGTTCGCCATGACTAAACCATTTTGAACTGGTTTGAAGCCCTGGAGAGAAGCGAGCAGAGAAGGACCTAGAACCACCAAGAAAGAAGAGACAGGAGTGGAGTGCATCCTTTGGATCCAGGTTCCCTGTGCTGGGGACTTCCTAGGAGAAGATTGATGCTAAGATACGTGGAGATCTCCAAGGAGTGTGCGGCCCACAGATGTTGAAAGGAGACAAGGACCTTCTCCCAGAGCCAACAGAGAGAAAAACCTTCCCCTAGAGTTGAACTCAGACTTCTAGCCTCCTAAAATAGCAATCCTGGTGGTACACTTGTTATGAGCTTGGCCACTAACCAAAAAGTCTATGGTTCAAACCCACCGTTCAGCTACTCTGTGGGAGAAAGATGTGTCAGTCTGCTTCTGTGAAGATTACAGCCTTGGAAACCCTATACAGTAGTTCTACTCTGTCCTGTTGGATCACAATGAGTCAGAATTGATTTGATGGCAGTGGATTAATAGTTAGCCTTCTAAACTGTGAGAGAATAAGTTTCTGTCTGTTAAAGCCATCCACTTGTGGTATTTCTGTTATCACAGCACTAAATAAGACAACCATGTAGTTTTAATTTTAGTGTTTATTGGACATTTTTGGTGCTTTTCTGACATTTATGATGAGGAGTATCAGCAGTTGTTAGGTGTTCATAGTGATTAAACGTGGATTAAAAAAATTCCATTTCGCTCTTCGAGGTTTCCAAATCTATTTAATTGAAGATTATCCTGAGATTGAATAACTACTTATTGTGTGACCAGGATTTTCAGAAAAAAGAAAAAAAGATTATAAATTATAAAAGTAGTATTTACTTTGAAAAGGAAATTAAAATAGCACTGAAGGTTATTATGTGAAATGTTAAAGTCCTCTTTCCCTTTTCCTCAGTTTCCCAAGGTTGGTAATTTTTTTTATTTTAATTTTTAAATACTGTATACACCTCCAGAGATTTATGCAATGGTTAAAGCACTTGGCTACTAACCAGAAGGTCTGTGGTTTGAACCCAGTAGCCACTCCATGGGATAAATATGTGGCAGTGTTTTTTCATAAAGATTACTGCTTTGGAAACCCTGTGGGGCAGTTCTTTTCTCTCCTGTAGGATCACTGTGAGTCTGAATTGACTTGACGGCAGTGGGTTTTTGTTGTTTGTTTGTTAATTAAGCTAAGTATTGATATATACAAACAAATTGGATCATACTATAACTATTTTTTTTTTTTTTTGAGCTGTATTACTATTTAAGAGTGTAAGTCTTAGTTTAAATCCTGGTAATCATATCATTTACTAGCTGTGTTTCCTTGAAAATTACTTAAGATCTGTCATCTATTTTTCCTTTTTTTTATAAAAGAAACCCTATGTCATGGTATTATTATGAGATTAAATGAGAGGTCTGGTAGCGAAGTACCTAAGGTACTACTGCTAACCAGAAGGCTGGAGGTTCAAACTCACCAGCCACTCCTTGGAAGGAAGGTTGGGCAATATACTTCCATAGAGATACTGCCTTGGAAACCCAGGGAGGGGTTGCTATGAGTTGGGTCTGACTCCAGGGTACCTAACAACAACAACTTAAGCACTTCGCATAAGTGCCCGACACTTGATAGTACTCAGTTGTCCCTGGGTGGTACAAATGTTAACCAAAAGATTGGCGATTCAAGGCTACCCAGAAGTGCCTTGGAAGAGAATTGTGGTGATCTACTTCCAAAGAAATCAGCATTTGAAAACCCTATGGAGCATACCTCCACTGTGACACACATGGGGTTACCATGAGTTGGAACTGACTCCATGGCAGATGGTGTAGTTTGGTATATGTTAGTTCCACCTCCGTCTGTCAGTTTGCCTTACTGTGGTGGTTTGTGTGCTACTGTGATGATGGAAGCTATGCCGCCAGTATTTCAAATACCAGCCGAGTCACCCATGGTAGATAAGTTTCAGCGGATCTCCCAAAATTAAGACAGACTAGAAAGAAAGGCCTGGTGATCTATTTCTGAAAATTAGCCAGGAAAACGGTATGGATCACAACAGAAAATTGTCTGACTTACTTTGGACACATCATCAGATGGGATCAACCAAAACAAAACAAAACAAAACAAAATCTATCTATCTATCTCAAACCCACTGTCATTGAGCAGTGACCCTCTAGGACACAGGAGAACTGTCCCATGACTTTCTAAGGCTATAAATGTTATGGAAGCTGACTGCTTTATCTTTCTCCCACGGTATGGCTGGTGGATTCAAACTGCTGACATTTTGGTTAGCAGCCCAGTGCTTTACCTACAGCTCCACCAGAGCTCTTCAGGAGTGATCAATTGCTGGAAGAGTCCATCTTGTTTGGTGAAGTAGAAGGCCAGAAAGGGTGAGGGAGATGGCAGGACTGGACATATCTCATTGTGTTGTGTATAAGTTTCCATGAGTCGGGCTCCAATTGATGGCAGCTATCTATAGAACCAAAAAAGCCATACCCACTGCCATCAAGTTGATTCTGACTAATACAACCCTATAAGGCAGAGTAGAACTGCCCTTATGGTTTCCAAGGCTATAAATCTTTATGGAAGCAGATTGCCTCATCTTTCTTCTGCAGAGTGGCTGGTGGAGTCAAACTGCTGACCTTTTGGCTAGGAGCCAAATGCTTTAACCACTGCAGGACCAGAGCTCCTTACATTTATATGTATATAAAACCTCACTGCTGTTAAGTCAATTCCGACTCATAGTGACCCTTCCTTGGGTTTCCAAAATACTGTAAAGGCAGTGTCTTTACAGAAGTAGATTGCCCAGTCTTCCTTCTGAGGAGTGGCCAGTGGGTTTGATCCACCAGCCTTCTGGTTAGCAGTCAGATGCCTTAGGCACTATGTGCTGAAAATTGCTATCTTCACTTAAGTATAACTTTGAATATTTTGTGCATCATCATATATCATAAACCAAAAAAACCAAACTCACTGCCTTTGAGTCGATTCTGACTCACAGTGACCCCCATTGGATTTCCAAGGCTGTAAATCTTATGGAAGTACATTGCCCCGTCTTACTTTGGCGGAGCAGCTGGTAAATTTGAACCGCTGACCTTTTGGTTAGCAGCCAAATGCTTTATCCACTACGTCACCACTTTGCTTGCTGTGCTATAAAATAAAACAAAACAACAACAACAACAAAAAAAAAACCACAAACTCACTGCCATCAAGTTGATTCTGACTCATAGTGATCCCCTTTGAGTTTCTGAGGCAGTAAATCTTTACGGAAGTAGATTGCCCAGTCTTCCTTTTGCAGAGTGGCTGGTGGGTTTGAGCTGCCAACCTTCTGGTTAGCAGTCAAATGCCCCTCACACACTACACCACTAGAGCTCTTTATACCATAGTATAGATGTAACAATCTATTTAATCAGCCCTGCATAAATGAGCATTTAGGTTGTTTCTAGTTCCCCCTCATCCAATACAGACAATGCTAGATTTATGTATCTTTACATGCTTATGCGAGTTTATTTATGGGATATATACTGAGTTACAGTGTACATACAATTTGAGTTTTGATGAATGGACCCAGTTTGCACCACTGAGGCCTGTTTCCTCATACCATTTCCCCATACCCACATTTACCGTTAAATGTGGGTTTTCTTGATACTAGGCAACCAAAACAAAATACAGAACTGGGGCTGTTGTCCCTCACCCCTGATTTCAGAATTTGGATTGTATTAAAATAACTACATGTTCACATTTATTAACTTCGTAATAAGTAAATGCTATTAATTTGAACTAAAAAAGTAAACTTGTGCTGAGAAAATATTACCTTTATGTGATATATATTAGAGTTCTTTTGTTAAAGAACTTTTATATATTAAAGTTCTTTTGTAAAAGAATTCTTTTGTTAAATGATTTCTGCTTAAGAAAAACATCTTTTTATAAGATAAACAGTTTGCCGCTTCCAGAACACATCATGGTTTCTTTACCTTTGAGGATTCCCTTGGAATTAGCTTTCCTGCCTGCAAATTCCATTGTGAAAGTCAACTCCTCTATTAGGCCTTTGTGATCTCACCAATCAGATGAAAGCTCCTTTTGAATGTCCTGGGGCTTTTTTTTATACACTACCTTTGTAGCACACAAGCCGCTCTTGTTGTTGTTATGTGCCGTGATGTCCACTCTGACTCATAGCGACCTCTCCTTGGGTTTCCAAGCCGGTATCACTATGGAAGTAGATTGCCCAACCTTCCTTCCGAGGAGTGGCTTGTGGGTTTGAACCACCAGCCTTCTGGTTAGCAGTCAAGTGCCTTAGGCACTATGCTACCAGAGCTCCTCTTAAGTTGTAGTAAAGTCGTTGGTGACCTTGTTTTATCCTGTTTTCTGGATTGTAGTTCCTGGAGATCGAGGTCATTTTTTTCATTTGCTTTTTCATCCCTTGCATAGTGCTGTGCACGTAAGTAGGGATTGAATATATATTTGTTGATTTCAATTGAATTAAATGTATAGAGTTTGACAGTTGAATATTAATGAAATGAAATGTTAATGTAAACATTTCATGTGGTCTGTTACTGTATTGTATTCTACATGTCTTTCTTTTCCCCCTTTGGTTTATTACCTTTAATATTTATTTGTGCATCTTTGGTAATTATGGTTGTTGTCAACTTGGCTGGGCCTGGTTGGGTGGTGCGGCAGCTGGATGTAGTTATTCCTCATGGTGAGATTGGCGATCAGTTCCATGGTAGAATCTACTAGAGCAGCTGAGTAGTTGTTTTAGAGGTGTGGGCTGTTTCCAGATGTAAGAAGCAGCTTTGAGAAAGGTTTTTAGCTTTTTGGCACACTTGAATCCTGCATGTAGCTGAGTCTTCATTCAATGGCCAGCTGTGCTCTGCCGATCCTGGGATTTTTAATGCATTTGAATCATTGGCCTGTCGTGTGGTTTGGTAATATCGGGACTGTGCCTTTTCACTTTTCGACCTGGGGTTTGTCAGCCTTAGCAACCAACAACTGCCTGAGAGAAGAGATGCTGCTAGGTTCAGTGGGCCGGGAACAAGAGGCAGAGCCCAAGGTCGAGGGGCTTTCACCCAGGCCCTAGAGCCTGGCACTTTGAACTCGGACTTCTAGCCTCCAGAACTGTGAGAGAATAAACTCCTGTTTGTTAAAGCCATCCCATTTGTGGTATATTTCTGTTAGAGTGGCACTAGGTAACCAAAACAATATCCATTTCTTCCATTTTTTTTAATGTATTTTCTTTGAGGTTTGAGACAGAACTGTACTCATCTTTGCAACCAATATAGCACATACTTATGCATAGAGAAACTGAAAAGTTTGAGATATAAGCCCTGGTGGTGCAGTGGGTAAGGCATTTCGCTGCTAATGAGAAGGTTGGCAGTTCAAACTTACCAGCTGCCCTGCGGGAGGACGATGAGGCAATTTACTTTCGTAAAAAGATTTGCAGAAGGCTGGCAGGGTCGCTAGGAGTCGGGTCTGACACGAAGGCATATAACAACAACAACAAAGATTTACAGCCTTGGAAACCCTGTGGGGTCGCGGTGAGTCAGAATTGACTGGATGGCAGTGGGTAAATAAGTAGTCAGATACCTTTTCCCTCAGTTTTTATTTTTAAAAGTATGTTAAAACCTCAAACCCTTTTTGTCAGTTAGGCAACAGATTTATAGAATCCACTCAGCTGACTTGGAACTGTGGTATATGTAGCAAATGAGCCCATCTCGTATCCATCCACAAGGTGGCAACACTTGAGCAAAGATTTAGTTTTTCTGATTTATGAATATTACTTTTTCTTAACGGTAGAGGGTGGCATATCACTTTCAGAAGAGAAAAAATGGTTTGCAGAGGGTTTTTGAGGCTACACAGTAGGACATTTTATTGTTTTTAGATGGAGAGTAATGTTTTACTATTTAGACTTATTTATATTGAATTTTTATATAAGACAGTTTATAGTTTTTCTTTTTTAAAAAAAATGTAGTGTAGATAAGATTTCATGCAAATACTTGCAATTTTTTTTTCTCACTTTTCTGGGGGAATATTTCTTGTTGGCATTTTTTCTTTTTCAAAATACTGGATTATTTCAAAGACAAAATATTTAAATGAGATTGTCTTCAGAATACTGGAATATCAAAAATATAGATTGGTCAAAGCATTTGTCTCAGTATAAGAGGAAAAAGTCTTTTATTTATAGTGTAAGTTTTAAGTCCACTAATTTCTCTTGTAATAGCAAAATTCTGTACTTTTGTTGAACACCTTCCGTCTCAATTTTGGGAGCTCTGGTGGCATAGTGAACCAGAAGGCTGGTGGTTGAAACCCACCAGCCACTCCTCAGAAGGAAGACTGGGCAATCTACTTCCATAGAGATACTGCCTCGGAAACCCAAAGAGGGGTCGCTATGAGTCAGATTCGACTTGACAACAGTGAGTTTGGCTTTTTTTTGGTCTCAATTTTATATCAGCAACTTTAAGAATTATACTAATGTGTTAAAAACTATTTAATACATAAAGAGATTCTGAAAACTGTTCTTAGTTTTAACCGTGGTGCCAGTTGTTTTCTACATTACAGAATTCTAGGAAAGTTATGTCTGAGTAAGTAATAAATACATTCTTAAATGTTGTTTAGTCAAGCAGTACAGTCTTAACATTTTCAAAACATGTTTAGAGAAAAAAATAATGAAAGAGTAAATTGAGGTAGTTGTAATACTGTGGGGAAAGTAGGTTGTTATCAACATATATGATATGCTTATAAACAGGATTATACATTTCCTAAAAGCAAAGATGTGTCTGTTCTACATGTGTTGTGTTTTGTGGGTGGTCATGTACTCTGCTCATACCCATTTTTTTTTTTTTTTTTAATTGTGATTTGGGTGAAGATTTACAGAGCAAATTCATCATACCCATTCTTTTATGACTTCTCAAGTCAGCTTTGGCTTTAACTGCTTGTAGATTTTTCTCAGCTCTCATTTTTTGCTCAGAAATTTCTCTCCCTTCTTTTAATGCATTTTTTTTAAAAAAAGATTGTATCACCTTTTGCTCTCTTGATTATAATTTTTGTAAAATGATTAAGACCTTTAAATTCATTTTTATCTGTTGATATTAAATGACTGAA
>NW_006921716.1:6206389-6225619 GCF_000298275.1 Orycteropus afer afer | reverse complement strand
CTATTGATCTTTCTGAACTGGCAATTCAGAAAGATCATTAGGTCGTGAGATATTAGGAGCCCGGTTAGCTCAGTGGTTAAGCACTTGGCTGCTGACTGGAAGGTAGGCAATTTGAACCCACCAGCCGCCCTGAAGGAAGAAGATGCAGTTGGCAGTCTTCTTCATAAAGATTTACAACCTTGGAAACCCTATGGGACAATTCTGTTCTACCCTATAGAATCACTACAGTGTTTTCAATTTTCATTATTTTATGTACATCAGCATGTTTTTAAAGAGACTTCATCTTTTAAAACAGTTGTAGATTTACAGAAAAATTGAAAATATAGTACAGAAAGTTCTCATATACCCTTTCATCTAGTTTCCCCTATTATTAACATCTATAAGGAGCTGTGGTGGCATGGTGGGTAAGACATTTGGCTGACCAGAAGGTCAGTGGTTCAAACTCACCAGCTTCTCTGCGAAAGGAAGATGAAGCAGTCTACTTCCATAAAGATTTACAGCATTGGAAATCCAATGGGGGTTGCTATGAGTCAGAATTGACTTCATGGCACTGGGTTTTAAGTTAATATGGTACCTTTGTCACAATTAATGAACTAATTAATTATTAATTAATTATTGTTAACTGGAGTTCATGTCTTTTCTGTAATAGCTAAAAACCAGAAACAGACCAGATATCCTTCAACAGAGAATGGTTATACAAACTGTGTTATACTCACTCACATCATGGAATGCTACTCAGGAATGAAAGGAACGAATGATACATGCAGTAATGCAGATGAGTCTCAAAGGAGTGAAAAAAGCCAATCCCCAAATGTTACTTCTTAAATAATTCCATTCATATAGCATTCTTAAAATAACAAAATTATGGAGCTGGAGAACAGGTTAGTGGTTGGCAAGAGTTATGAATGGAAGGGCTGAAGATAGGTGGGGAGATACATAAGACAGCATAGGGATCCTTGTGGTAATGGAACTGTTCTGTGTGTTGATTGTGGTGCTAGATACACAAGCCTACAGGTGTGGTAAACTGCATAGAAATATATACACTAATGAGTACATTTAAAACGGGAGATATGAATGAAATTGATGGATTGTATCAGTATCAATTTCCTGGTTGTGCTATCATACTACAATCTTATGAGATGTTTTCATTAGGGAAACTGAGTAAAGGGTACATGGGACCTCTTTCTATTATTTCTTACAACTGCAAGTGAATCTACAGTTATAACAAAATACAAAGTTTAATTTTAAAAATTAAAAATACAAGGTTCCTTTTACTACTCTATCAGGCTCAGCACTGGTAAGACCAGTGAATTATATAATCATGAACCTATTACTGTACATAATATCCTGTAAAATGAGTTCCTTGGTTAGGAACACTACTATGTGGAATACTATGACAATGAGTAAAGAATTCTGTAAGTCCACAGATGGTGGTTTTGGTAGAAGCATTGTGGGCTGGTAGGTTACTGTCATACATTGTTAAGCATCTGTTCCTGCTGCATCCGGCAAAACCGCACAGGTCACGAAATGAAGCAACGCTAAAGGATTAATGTTTTTTTAAGAGGAATAGGGGCCAGGCGGACGCCTTGCATATTCTGTGAGAGCAACCCCTGATGCCTTTGTTCTACTTTATTTATATGTTTATACATGATTACATCATCATTCTTGGAATCCATACAATCAGCTTATTCTCTACAGAGTTCAAGTTTTACTCCTCTACATGCTCAAGAACAACAGGTGGTCATTAAAACAATCACAGAAGTCTCCTCAGGAATAAGGAGTGTAAAATGATAAATGTTTTACACTAGGACACAGTGACCCAGAGTATGAAACATCCCAATAAAATAAAAACATGGACTACTGGAATAACATCTACTTTTAATACTTGATGTTTTGCCAAGTAAGCATTTAACCGTAAGAGAGGCTTTGCCTTCTCTTGTTGCTGTTGGAGAGGCCTTGCCTTCTCTTATCGCTGTTAAACATGTGCCTTGCACTCATGTCCTTTGATGATTTCGCTCTTGGTCTCCAACATGTTCCAGTGACAAATATCTGTCCTTTCCATTTAAAAGTGGTCCAATGTAATCAACTTGCCACCAGGTGACTAGCTTATCCTCCCAGGAAATAATGCTATAATGGAAACTTAATGATAGATTCTGCAGTTGGTCATTCAGCAGTGGCTGTAGCCTTTCTAGGAGCTCTGGTAGTGTTGTCCCTAAGGCAGTTGACTGCTAACCAGAAGGCTGGCAGTTCAAACCCACTATCTACTCCTTGGAAGGAAGGTTGGGCAATCTACTTCCATAGTGATACCACCTTGGAAACCCAAGGAAGAAGCGCTATGAGTTGGGCCCTACTCAACAGCATATAACCAACAACAACAAGTTCACTTGAAATAGTTCACAAAGGAAGTTCAATAAATTCAATAGAATAAATGAAACATAGACTACTTTTCAGCCAGGAAGGCAAGGGAAAGAGAAGCTAGAGGGGACAACAGAGCAGAGCAGCAGCCAGGGATCCAGGTAAGGGGAGCAACACAGGCCTCACCCCCACCAGCCAGGAAAGCGAGGGAAGGAGATGCCAGAGGAGACAGCAGAGCAGCAGCCAGGCATCCAGGTAAGGGGAGGGACCAAGGCCCCATCCCCACCAGCCAGGAAAATGGGGGAAAGAGAAACCAGAGAACATGACAGAGCAGAGCAGCAGCCAGGGATCCAGGTAAGGGGAGTGACCCAGGCCCCACCCCCACTAACCATGAAAGCAGGGAAGTAGAAGCCAGGGGGATGACAGAACAGAACAGCAGCCAGGCTTGTAGGTAAGGGGAGGGAACCAGGCCATACACCCACCAGCCATGAAAGCAGGGAAAAGAGAAGCCAGAGAGGATGACAGGGCAGAGCAGCAGCCAGGGATCCAGGTTAGGGGAGGGACCCAGACCCAACCCTCATGAGCCAGGAAAGTGGGGAAAAGAGTAGCCAGGGGGATGACAGAGCAGAGCAAAGCCAGGGATCTAGGTAAGGGGAGGGCGGAGAGGTTTCAAACAGCTAAGCAAGAGAAACTTGTCTGTCAGTTTGTCATACTGTTGTGGCTTGTGTGTTGCTGTGAGGCTTGAGGCTGTGCCACCAGTGTTTCAACTGCCGGCAGGGTTGCACATCGTGCACAGGTTTCAGTGAAGCTTACAGACTGAGACAGACTAGGAAGAAGGAAGAGGCCATCCACTTTGCAAAGAATTGTTCAGGGAAAACCTTATGAATAGCAGAGAAACACTGTCTGATACATTACTGTGCAACTTTATGAATAGCCCGGAAACATTATCCAATAAGTGCAGGACAGCACGCATCGTCAAAGTAGGACCAACCTAACTGATACGGGTAAAGTAAAGCTTTCAAGATCTCCATTTGCTAACATGGCACGACTCAAATTGAGGAGAAACAGCTGCAAACATCCATTAATAATAGAAATATGGAATGTATGAAGTATGAATCTAGGAAAATGGGAAGTTGTCAAAAATGAAATGGAACACATAAAGATTGGTATCCTAGGCATTAGTGAGCTGAAATGGACTGGTTTTGGCCATTTTCAATCAGAAAACCATATCATCTACTATGTTGGGAATGACAATTTGAAGAGGAATGGTGTGGCATTCATCATCATAAAGGATGTTTCAAGATCTGTCCTGAAGTGCAGTGCTGTTAATGATAGGATAATATCCATATGTCTACAAGGAAGACCAGTTGATACGACTATTATTCAAATTTATGCATCAAACACCAAAGCCAAAGATGAGGAAATTGAAGATTTTTATCAACTCTTGCAGTCTGAAATTGACTGAACATGCAATCAGGATGTATTAATTATCACTGGTGACTGGAATGCAAAAGTTGGAAATAAAGAAGGATCACCAGTAGTTGAAAAATTTGGCCTTGGTGACAGAAATAATGCTGGAGATAGCATGATAGAATTTTGCAAGACCAATGAGTTATTCATTGCAAGTACCCTTTTTCAGCAACACAAACGGCAGCTATACATGTGGATTCACCAGATGGAGTACACAGGAATCAGATTGACTACATCTGTGGCAAGAGGCAATGGAAAAGCTCAATATCTTCAGTCAAAGCAAGGCCAGTAGCTGATTGTGGAACAGACCATCAACTGCTCATATGCAAGTTCAACTTGAAGTTGAAGACAATTAAAATAAGTCCACGAGAGCCAAAACATGACCTGGAATACATCTCTCCTGAATTTAGAGACCATCTAAAGAATAGATTTGATGCATTGAACACCAGTGACTGAAAACCAGAAGAATTGTTGATGACATCAAGAGCATCATCTATGAAGAAAGCGAGAGGTCACTAAAAAGATGAGAAAAGAAGAAGAGACCAAAATGGATGTCAGAAGAAACTCTGAAACTTGCCCTTGAGCGAAGAGTAGCTAAAGCAAATGGAAGAAATGACAAGATAAAAGAGCTGAACAGAAGATTCCAAAGAGCAACTGGAACAGACACAGCCAATTACTATAATGAAATGTGCAAAGACCCGGAGTTAGAAAACCAAAAGAGAAGAACATGCTCGGCATTTCTCAAGCTGAAAGAACTGAGGAAAAAATTTAAGCTTTGAGTTGCAGTACTGAAAGATTCTATGGGCAAAATATTGAATGATGCAGGAAGCATCAAAGGAAGATGGAAGGAATACACAGAGTCACTGTACCAAAAAGAACTGGTTGATGTTCATCCATTTCAGGAGTTGGCATATGTTCAAGAACCAATGGTATTGAATGAAGAAGTTGAAGCTACACTGAAGAAATTGGTGAAGAACAAGGCTCTAGGAATTGGTGGAATATCCATTGAGATGTTTCAACAAATGGATCCTCCACTGGAGGCACTCACTTGGTTATGCCAAGAGATTTGGAAGACAGCTACCTGGCCAACTGACTGGAAGAGATCCATATTTGTGCCCGTTCCAAAGAGAGGTGATCCCACAGAATGTGGAAATTATCGAACAATATCATTAATATTGCACACAAGTAAAATCTTATTGAAGATAATTAAAAAATGGTTACATCAGTATATTGGCAGAGAACTTCTAGAGGTGCAGGCTGGATTCAGAAGAGGACATGGAACAAAGGATATCGTAGCTGTTGTCAGATGGATCTTGGCTCAAGGCAAAGAATACTAGAAAGATGTCTACTTGTGTTTTATTGACTATGCAAAGGCATCTGATTGTGTGGATCATAACAAACTGGATAACATTGAGAAGAATGGGAATTCCAGAACACTTAATTGTACTCATGAGGAACCTGTACATAGACCAGGAGGCTGTCATTTAAACAGAATAAGGGGACACTGCATGGTTAAAATCAAGAAGGGAGTGGGTCAGGGTTGTATCCTTTCCCATACTTATTCAATCTATATGCTGAGCAAATAAACCGAGAAGCTGGACTATATGAAGAAGAATGTTGCATCAGGATTGGAGGAAGGCTCATTAACAACCTGCAGTTGGCTGACGACACAACTTTGCTTGCTGAAAGTGAGGATGACTTGAAGCACTTACTGATGAAGACCACAGTCTACAGTATGGATTACATCTTAATATAAAGAAAACAAAAATTCTCACAACTGGACCTATAAACAGCATCACAATGAATGGAGAAAAGACTGAAATTGTCAAAGACTTTACATTGCTTGGTTTTACAATCGATGCCAGTGGAGGCAGCAGTCAGGACATCAGATGACATATAGCACTGGGCAAGTCAGCTGCAAAGGACCTCTTTCAAGCACTGAGGGGCAAAGATGTCTCCTTGAGGACTAAGGTGTGCCTGACACAAGCTATGGTATTTTCAATTGCCTCACATACACGTGAGAGCTGGACAAGGAATAAAGAAGACCAAAGAAAAATTGATGCTTTTGAGATGTGGTGCTGGAAAAGAACACTGAAAGTACCATGGACTGCTAAAAGAACTAACATCTGTCCTGGAAGAAGTGCAGCCAGAATGCTCCTTGGAAGTGAGAATGGCCAGACTTCGTTTCACCTACTTCAGTCACGTTGTCAGAAGGGACCATTCCCTGAAGAGAGATATCATGCTTGGTAGGGAAAGTGTTGATGAGGGAGGGGAAGGTCCTCAACGAGATGGATTGACACAGTGGCTGCCACAATGGGCCCAAGTATAGCAGTGATCACGGAATTGGCGCAGGACCGAGTGGTGTTTCGTTCTGCTGTGCATGGGGTCGCTATGAGTCGGAGATGACTTGACGGCACCTAACAACAACAACAGCTGAGACCTGAGATTATAGTATTAGAACAGGGCTACCCAACAAAACTTTGCGATGAGGAAATTCTGTAATATTCTGTAATATCTATGCTGTCCATGTGTGGGTATTGAGCATTTGAAATGTAGCTAGTGTAACTGAAGAACTAATTTTTGATTTGTTGTTGTTGTCGTTGTTATGTGCCGTTGAGTCAGACCCGACTCATAGCGACCCCTCCTTGGGTTTTCGAGGCAGTATCACTACGGAAGTAGATTGCCCAACCTTCCTTCCGAGGAGTGGCTGGTGAACCTCCAGCCTTCTGGTTAGCAGTCAGATGCCTAGGTACTATGCTACCAGAGCTCCCAATTTTTAATTTAAGTGTAATTAAATTCAAACAGCTACCTGTGCCTAACTATTGTACTGAATAGCATGAATCTAGAAGAAATAAAAAGTGGTAGAGATAGATGCCTGGGAGGATCAGTGGTATCTTGCAACTACTTCCGGGCAGACCACTGCCGGTTCTTCAGGCTAGGGGAGACTAACCTCAGACTGGAATGGGAGTGCTTCTACTGGCAAAGGAAATGTGGCAGAATTTAGAGGTTTGGGGGTCCTCATTCCAATTTCTAAGCTCTAAAGCTTTCCTAATCTGTGCCCTAATTTAGCATTAGAAAAATTGAAAATTCAGTTTTCATCGTCATTCAGTTGGGGATTTAAAGCCCTGTTATTGTTGTTGTTCTTATGTGCCATTGAGTAGCACCCAACTCATAGCGACTCCTCCTTGGGTTTCCGAGGCGGTATCACTACAGTAGATTGCCCCACCTTCCTTCCGAGGAGTGGCTGGTGGGTTTGAACTGCCAGCCTTCTGGTTAGCAGTCAAGTGCCTTAGGCACTACGCTACCAGAGCTCCTTTAAAGCCCTGATGAGGTCATTATTTTCTTTCCCAATTTCTCTAATGAACATAACAGCAAACTAACACCATTATACTACTATATATATGTTGACTAAATTGATCCAGGACAGTAAATGCTTGCTCACCCAAAACCTTGCCTTCTAAGGGCATTTGATTATTGGTGTCTATTGTTAGGTGCTGTTGAGTTGATTCTGACTTATAGCGACCCCATGGGGTTTTCTGGACTGCAATTTTTACTGAAGCAGGTCTTTCTGGCACAGAGCTCCTGGGTGGGTTCAAATCACTAGTATTTCGGTTATCAGTTCCATGCTTAACTGTTTATGCCACCAAGGCTCTTGATAGGTTTCTACCAGTATTAATTTAAGTAACTCTTTTGCCATAGCACCCTATGGACTGCTAGTGCCTCTTATTACTGGAAATAGGATCATTAATGCTGTTTTGGTTACCTAGTGCTGCTCTGGCAGGAATATACCACAAATGGGATGGCCTTAACAAACAGGAATTTATCCTCTTACAGTTTGGGAGGCTAGAAGTCCAAGTTCAAAGTGCCAGGCTCTAGGGACTGGGTGAAAGTCCCTCAACCTTGTGCTTCAGCTCTGCCTCTTGCTCCTAGCCCTCTGAAGCTACAGGCTTCTCTTCACTCAGTCAGCTACTGGCTGCTGAGGCTAACAAGCCCAAGGTCAACAAATAAAATGGCACAGTCCTGATGTTATCAAACCACACAACAGGCCACGAATTCAAGTCCACTGTAAGTCCCAAGGTCGTCGACACAGCTACATGCAGGGTCCGAGCATGCCATAAGCTAGAGACCATTCCCCAAGGCTTCTCCTTATATACAGGAAGCAGACCACGTCCCTAGGGTAGCTACTCAGCTGCTCCCAGTAGATTCCACCATGGAGTTGATTACCAGTCTCATCATGGAGAATACTACATCCAGCTGCCCAGCTACTCAACCAGGCCCAGCCAAGTTGACACACAAATTTGACTACCACAAATGCCTTTAAATTGAATCAATTCTGCCAACCAATCCCAGGACTAATTCAGAGAGTCTATCTTAAGATCTTGTTCTTCTAGAACAACTTTGATAATTTCATGTTATGTTCACAGTCTTGCATTAGGACTTTTTTTCAGTGCCTGTTTACGAGCCAGTTCCTGTCCTGGACATTTTTCCCAGACATTATTTATTTGTGTTGTCCCTGTGTTTTTATTGTATGGAGTTAGAGCAAGAAGTAGAAGTAAACAGCCAAACCAAACCCACAAGTCAATTCCAACTCTTAGCAGCCCACTAGGACAAAGTAGAATTGGAATCCATTCCAAAGCAATGGGTTTAGTGCAAGAAAAGAAAACTTTTCAATAATTATAAAGCTGCAAGTGAAGGTGATTGATTGTGAGGAAGAAGTTGTTGCCAATAGGGGTTGGTTCCTTAGTTTCAAAGTGAAGGGAAATTTACATAACATTAAAGGGCATATAGGAGTTGTCCTAAATCAGGTATTTGTAACTTGGAGATTTACAGTATTGTCCTCTTCCCCAGGTTAAACTCTCTTGTCACTCAGTTGCTAAGTTTTGTAAATTCTTATTTGCTCTGTCTTTTTCATTCATCATTTAAAATCTGTTTCAGTTACTCTCTTCCTACTTAGTTTTTATTTTCTCCTACACGGAGAATTATAACAGACTACTAACTAGGCCTTTTGTCTCCAACCTCTCCTTTCTACACATAAGTTGCCAAAGCATGTCTTCAGGATTATCATGACCATTTCAAATATCATTATGGAATTTCCCTTGCCTGTTAAATGCATGTAATTTAACATATTTGAGAGTTGTAAAGCTTTTTTCACATAATATTAAACATTCAGTTTTCTAATTATAAACTTAATTTCAGCAAAAGTGAATATACATCACTAAAATTCATGGTATTGGTCACTTATTGGAAAAGAAAACTATAAATCTCTTAAATTATGAAGACTATTAGGCAAGTATTTCTTATAGAAAAAGATGGCACCATTGAAACTTCTTGATTTGGATTTGCATTTTGAGTTATTCCAGTCCAATGATTTAATTCAATTTGATAGATTAAAGACTAGCATAACCCACTGCCATAGAGTCGATTCCAACTCATAGTGACCCCCATTGAGTTTCTGAGGCAGTAAATCTTTGTTGTTGTTGTTATTTGCCATCGAGTCAGCCCCAACTCACAGCGACCCCTCCTTGGGTTTCCAAGGCAGTACCACTACGGTAGTAGGATTGTCCAACCTTCTTCCGAGGAGTGGCTGGTGGGTTTGAACCGCCAGCCTTCTGGTTAGCAGTCAAGTGCCTTAGGCACTGAACCACCAGAGCTTTTTAAAAACTTGCATACTAGGTAATAAACTTTATTCAAAACATGAATGAGATACTAAATGTTGGAGGGGATGAATATGATGACCACAAGTTTGTCAAAGAAGATTGTATAAGTGTACCTATTATATTTTAGACCAGAATATGCTGTCAGTCAAGCATGTCATGTCCCCTGAAAAATAAGTACTCCTTTTTTATGCTGAGCAAATTATCCAAGAAGCTGGAAGAATATGAAGAAGAATTTGACATCAGGATTGGAGGAAGACTCATTAACAACCTGCGATATGCTAATGACACAACTTTGCTTACCTAAAGTGAGGATGACATGAAGCACTTACTGATGAAGATTGAAGACTACAGTTTGTAGTATGGATTGCATCTCAATATAAAGAAAACAAAAATCCTCATAACTGGACCCATAAGCAGCATCATGATAAATACAGAAAAGTTTGAAGTTGTCAAAGACTTCATATTACTTGGTTCTACAATCAACACCAGTGGAAGCAGCAGTCAAGACATTAGACAATGTATTGCATTGGGCAAATCTGCTGCAAAAGATCTCTTTCAAGTGATGAGAAGCAAAGAGCTCTCCTTGAAGACTCAGGTGCACCTCACAGAAGCTGTGGTATTTTGAGTCATCTCATATGCGTGTGAGAGCTGGACAGTGAATAAGGAAGACTGAAGAAGAGTCGATGCTTTTAAGTTGTGGTGTTGGTGAAGAATGCGGAGAGTAACATGGACTGCTAAAAGAACTAACAAATCTGTTCTAGAAGAATTGCAGCTGGAATGCTCCTTGGAAGCGAGAATGGCCAGACTTCTCATCTACTTTGGTCATGTTGTAAGAAGGAACCATTCCCTGGAGAAGGATATCATGCTTGGTAAAGTGCAGGGTCTCCAAAAAAGGGGAAGGCGCTCAATAAGATGGATTGACACAGTAGTTACAATGATGGGGTCAGGTATAGCAAGGATCGTGGCGCTGGCACAGCACTAGGCAGTGTTGTTCTGCTGTATGTAGGGTTGCTAAGGGCTGCTATGAGTCAGAGATGGTTTGATGGCACCTAACAATAATAATGACCTTTTTAACTGTGGCAGGTCCGAAAAATGGCCATAATACTTTGCAAATTCTCCTATCAAGAGGAGAGGTTTTTTTTTCTGGTCTGACCTTGTGATTTCCATGGGCCAATAGGATACTGGCAAATGTACCACAAGCAGAGCCTGGAAAGTACTTATGCATTTGGGCTGGTCCTGCTCTTGGGACCCCTGCCAGTGTTTTCATGGGAAGAAGCTCAAGCTAGTCTACAGGATAATGAGAAACATATTGGTGAAATTGCTTCAGCCCATAGCTAACCTCCAGTAGCCAAGTCATCTAGACAGTTATTAGCTGACAGCAGACACATAGTGAGCCTAGGTGAGACCAGCTAAAATTGCTGATTTGCAGAGGTGTGAGCTAAATAAATGTGGTTTTTTCTAAGCAGTTAAATTTTATAGGAAATCCCTGAGTTGTTCAGATGGTTATTATGCTTGACTGTTAAGCAAAAGGCTGAAAGTTTGAGTCCATCAAGAGACTCCTTAGAAGAAAGACCTGGTGATCTACTTTGGAAAAATTGCCTCTAAAACCGTATAGAGCACGGTTCTACTCTGACACATAAGGGGTTGCCACGAGTAAGAATCAACTTGACGGCAGTTTTTTTCCTTTAAGTTTTGTAGTGGATTGTCATGCAGCAAAAAGCCAACTGATTGAGGAATGTCTAGGATGTGGTTTTAAAACACTTTTTCCTCTTAAAGAAATTAAGAGTTCTTAGAGAAATGACTGATTCTTTGTCTTCAGGAACAAATATGCAAGATGGACTTGCAAGAGTCAGATAGCAAGGGAACTTTCAAAAGATGACTAGTGTCACATGAAAAAGTCTAGGTGCCAACTGGAAGAGGTTCTCACTAGGCAAAGATGGGATCTTTTGAGCATCACTTAGAATAATAACTGCAAATATGATTAAATAAACAGTTAATGATAAGCTTTGGAAAATGTTAATGAACCAACTTATTTCTTTTTTTTACATTTCGTTGTGTTTTAGGTGGAAGTTTACAATGCAAATTAGCTTTCCATTCAACAGTTTATACCTAGGTTGTTTTGTGACATTGGTTGCAATCCCCACAGTGTGTCAGCACTCTCCCCACTTCCATCCTGGGTGCCCCATTTCCATTCGTCCAACTTTTATTGCCCTTTCCTGCCTTCTGAATTTGCCTTTTGGGCAAATGCTGTCCTTTTGGTCTCATATGGTTGATTGTTCTGAGGAGCACTTTCCTCACAGTGTTGTTCACTTTTTGGGCCTGCTTGTTGTTTGACTGTAAGGTGGTCTCTGGGAGTAAGTTTAGTCCTAAGTTTGAAGAGTGTCTAAAAGCCATAGTCTTGGGGGTTCCACTACTGTCTAGCAGACCAGTGTTGTTGTTGTTGTTATGTGCTGTCAAGTCGGACATGATTCAGCGATCCCACCTTGGGTTTCCGAAGCAGTATCACTACGGAAGTAGATTGCCTCATCTTCTTTCCAAGGAGTGGCTGGTAGGTTTGAACCACCGGCCTTCTGGTTAGCAGTCAAGTGCCTTAGGCACTATGCTACCAGAGCTCCCAGCAGACCAATAGATCTGGTCATTTTTAAGAATTTGAATTTTGTTTTACAATTTTTCCCTCACTCTGTCTAGGACCTTCTATCCAACTCATTTCTTAGAAAATTGATGAGTAATGGAAAAGAACCAAACATTTATTATATGAATTTCTTTTGTGAGTTTTATGACTGTATATCCAGTAGTTGGTTAGAAGTTCCTCTTTATAGAAAGAAGTGTTCTAGCTGATAAAAAAGGAATGGTAGAACTATAGTAAACCACTATAGTTAATGATGGATGTAGGCATTGATCATCATCAACTATTAATATCACAAAAAGAGATATATTTAGACATATTCTACCTCCTGATGTACTATACCCTATAAAGTAGTGCCCTCATACCAAAAAAAAAAAAAAAAAAAAACTCACTGCTTTCAAGTAGTTTCTGACTCATAGCGACCCCTCCTTGGGTTTCCAAGGTGGTATCTCTATGAAAGTAGATTGCCCAATCTTCCTTCTGAGGAGTGGCTGGTAGGTTTGACCCGCCAGCCTTCTGGTTAGCAGTCACATGCCTTAGGCACTATTCCACCAGAGCTCCCTGTAGTGGACCCCCCAATACACAAACAAGTGAGAAACTAATTTAAATCTGATCAGGCCTGAAACTTCAAGTACTGCTTTACAAGAAAATTTATTAAGGACACCATGGGAATGTAATCAGTAAAATCTCAATTCTGGCAAACCACAGGGAAAATGATCTAGTTTCTTCAACAAAGGTATTGCAAGAAAATAAAATGAGATAGAATGGGAACCTATAGATTAAAAGAGACTTATGGGACATTTTCCAGTCACATTGTGTTGCCTTTATTTGGATCCTCAGTTACAAACTAAGAGAGAGAGAATTAGAAATTTGAATCCTGTGTATTTATAGATATTAAGGAATTAATCCTGTTTGTTTCAGGATAATGAAACTGAAATTATGTTATTATTAAAGAGATTCTTTGTCTTACAGAAATGTAGGGGAATATTTATAACTGAAATGATGTCTGAGATTCACTTATGTAATGTAAGAGAGGGGGAAGTGAGTGAAGGTCTGGAATAAAACAAGATGAACTATTAACTGATAGGTGTTGAAACGGAATTATATATGTGTGGTGGTTTGTTTCATTATTCTCTCCACTTTTGTATATAATTAAAAGTTTTCCATGGTAAAAAGTTATCACTTACTATAAAAATGTATCATAAGATGAATAGCTATATTCAGATGGTGCCAAAATTGTATGTTAAAATGAGCCCCCCTAGAGGCAAAAGAGAGGATGTCACTGCCATCAATTATATGTCATAAATTATGTTAAAGAAAATGATAAGTAATATGATTGCTGGCTGTTTAAAGTACAAATAATTTGTGAAACTGTTTATTCAAAAACTTTTTAAAAATTGTGTACGTGATTTGAGTTTTTTGCCCTGTTCTTTCCCAATCCCAACTCCTTTCCAAAGGGAACCATTTTTGTGTGTGTGTGTGTGTGTGTGTGATTTGGGTGAAGGTTTACAGAGCAAATGCACTTTCCATACAGCGGTTCACATATACTTTGTCTCATGACGTTGACCACAGTTTACCACAATGCAACAGCTCCCCTCCCTCTTCCTCCCCATAGTTAACTCTTCCCTGTGTCTGTCCCTCCATGCCCTCCTGCCCACTGAGCTGTATCCCTATGCATAAACAGCCCTTCTTTCTCCCATGATTGTTCTCTCCAAGTGTATCTACTTGAGGTAAATGTTCAACTCATATGCCTGTCTTTTGTTTGGCTGGAAACCACAGGTGTGGGTTCAATTCCAGATCTGAAGGGCAGCTAGGGGCCATGGTCTCAGTGGTTCCCCCAGGCTCTATTGGACCAGCAAACCTGGTCCCCCCCTTCTTTTTTCTCCAAATGATTTTGAGTTTTGTTCCACATTGTTCTCACTCTCTATCAAGGATCTGCTACGTAGATCCCCTTCCAAGTGGATGTCAGTGGTAGCCGGGCACCATCTAGTTCTTCTGGTCTCATAGTCGTATAGGCTGCAGATCAGATGGTGTACCAGTCGCTAGGACTAATCGTTTCCATGAATTTTGGTTTTCTTCATTCTTCTTTGCTCTGGACGAGGAAAGACCCATCGTTGCATCTAGATGGCAGCTTGCTAGCTTTTAAGATCCCAGTTGCCACTTGCCAAAGTAGGAGGTGGAACAATGTTTTGTATAGTATGTTATGCCAATTGAGCTTGATATCCCCTGCGACTATGGTCCCAAGCCCACAGGTTCAGCTACTCGGTCCCTCTGGGTAGCTGGCTGTGACCAAGCTGTGACCACAACCTTGCCCCTTGTCAGCTTTACTATACACCTGGGAATTCTGATCATTCACATAAACTTATAGGACCATTGTCTGCCAACCCTATATATGTTCTTGGATACACTCCCCATTCCATAGACATACCTAATCGTTCAGCCTGTCCACCCATCTGTCCACCCATATACCCATGTTAGCCTTCACTGACAACACAGTACTGTATGTGCAAAAGGGTTCATATTTGTTGTCTGTACCTCCCATGTACCTCTCTTTGTCTTTCTCATCCTCAGTGCTGCCATATTGGTCACTCACATTTGGTACATTGCCCAAAGGGAACCATTTTTAACACAAACTTTTTTTTTTTCTGTTACTTTATTTCTAAATAATGGGCTGCTGTTACTTCCTCTTTTATTTTATTTTTTTTGACATTTCAATTTGGCAGTTACCAGATATGCACAGTGTGAGAATAGTATAATCAACCCCTAAGTATTTATCAGGAGCTCTGGTAGTGTAGTGCCTAAGGCACTTGACTGCTAATCAGAAGGCTGGCTGGCGGTTCAAACCCACCAGCCACTCCTCGGAAGAAAGGTTGGGCAATCTACTTCCATAGTGATACTGCCTTGGAAACCCAAGGAGGGATTGCCATGGGTCAGGTCCAACTTGATGGCACATAACAACAACAACAACATGTACTCATCACTCAGCTCCAACAGTTAGCAATGTTCTGCTGGTCTTATTTTATTTATTCACTTTCTATTAACAGATTATTCTGGATATTTTTAATATGCATGTTAAAACATGCAAATTAGACAAAATAGTATAATGAACTTTTAAAACTCGTTATTTAGCTTTACCTGTATTAACTCATGTTTATTTCATTTACACCCTCACTTTCATGCATACTCCTCCCTTTTCCCCAGTTACTCTGAAGAAATCCCAGCTATCACATGAAAAGTAAACTAAACTTTTCTGCCATCGAGTTGATTCTGACTCATAGTGACGCCATTGGGTTTTTGAGGCTGTAAATCTTTACGGAAGTAGATTGCCCCATCTTCCTTCCGTGGAACAGCTGGTAGGTTTGAACCACTGACCTTCTGGTTAGCAGCCAAATGCCTTATCCACTACACCACATCATCTTTTAAAATCACTATTTCAGTTATAAGGCTATGTCTTGAGTTATCAGTTTAAGATACTATTTATGAACTTCTTGCTATCATAGACTAGGATTCGGTCCATTTCCGTAAAACTTCTACTTCCTCTTTTTCCAGTCTTTCTATATCATTATCTTAAATTCCTCTACTGTAAGTCTTATCCTTATACTTTTAGTTCTTGTTCCATTGGTTTTAGAAAGTATCTGACTTTTTAGTTAAAAAAATACTTACATGAATATTTATATACAAATACTGAATATGAATCCACTCCTTCAATTTTTCACCTTTTACACATTCCGTTTCTAGTCATTTGTAATGGCACATTTTTATAGTCAAAGGTGTATCTTTTATATTCTGTGTAACAATTTTGTCTTTTTTTTTTTTTTTCTAAAAGTTGAAGAGGGTATGCATTGTATATGGAAAGTTCATTGCATATTCAAGTGTGGTGCAGTGAATTACTTGATATGGCTTTTCTAGCCATGGTCTTTGTGACTCCCACCAGATGACTGGGTGGGACCATGCAAATATGGTGCATAGAACACTAATGTGAGAATTGGTTAGCTTTGCTGTGCTGCTGAGCTTACAATGAACCCTCCTATAGGCAGGCAGAAGAGGGGATCTCACTGCCATCAAGACAGAATAGCCAGAGGTGGAGTGGAGCAGAGTATGTCCTTGGACCCAAGATCCCTGCACTGGACCTCCTTGGCAGAGACCACCAGCACAGGCCATCAGCAGAGACATGGCAGCAGTGGAACTAAGGGGCACAAGACAGAACAGTGGGTGTGCAGGCCCACAGAGAGAGAAAGTTGAGTGCCTTGGGCAGGAGTTTGTTGGCAGAGTGTGGGGTACCTATGTGTACCTATCGGCAGAGTTAAAAGACCTTTGTAACACTTGCTCGAACAAGGTAGAGGCCAAGCTGAGAGGTCAAGGGCCAGAGAGGCATGCCTGAGGGCATAGCAGAGAGGAGTCTATCCTGATCCAAGAATTGTATGCTGAGAGCATTCCTGAGTCTGAGTTACAGCCCATTAGTTATCGTCTGTGAGTTCTGTGTGGTCATTGAAATGAATTATCGAACCTAGCAGAGAAGTAGTGAGTACTGTGGGAAGGGATGGCTGGTGTCAGAGTTGGTAAAAAGGCTGGAAGGGTGGTGGCATGTCTGGCCTTATAGGAATAAACCTTGGGCTGCTGATGGTGATTCTATCTCCCTCTAGTAAAGTTCAAGGTCAGATGAAGATGCCACCCCGTGCCCATTTTGCACCAAGTGATTATATGCAATGCTTATGTATTTTTCTCCAAGAAAACAATAGCTATTTTTTTCCTTTGAGTTTCTGCTGTTCTTTATTCTGTTTGCTTTGATCAAATCTTTGGTTGAGTTGCACATTCTTCATCAGGCCCACTTGTTTTCTAGATACCTTCCTTTAGGCTTTACTCGTTGTTGTTGTTGTTGTTATGTGCCATTGAGTTGGACCCAACTCATAGCGACCCCTCCTTGGATTTCCGAGTCGGTATCACTACAGAAATAGATTGCCCAACCTTCCTTCTGAGGAGTGGTTGGTGGGTTTGAACCACCAGCCTTCTGGTTAGCAGTCAAGTGCCTTAGGCACTATGCTACCAGAGGTCCCAGGCTTTACTCTGGTCCTTATTAATTGCTCACACACTTCTTATGCAACTGTTATTTTGATTATTTTCTTTACCATTTGTATGTTCTCTATTGCTGCATAATAAACCACTCCAGAACTTTATTCTCCTCTGAACAGTTTATTCAATTTTTATAAAAAAAAGAGAAAATTAAGAATACTGTGTCTCTTGATTCTTGCCAGGGCTGTAAATGCCTTACTGCCGTGTCTTGTGTGCCTGGCAGAAAATTGACTATGCTGTCTGTAACATTCTTTTAATTATTCTCCTTGTTTTTAGCCTCTCTCCTCATTCTACGCTTTCATTATTCCTGGCATGACTAAGTCCCATACCTTTATGAGATTCATAAAGATAGATTGGCTTTGTTCGTAGCCTCATTTCGTCTGCATGTATTTTAGCAGCAGTTTTTTCACTCAATAAATTACCACTCTTTTAGGTGCTTTCTGTCCACTAGAAAACTGTTGGTTATCTCTTACCTGCTTTTGATCTCTATCCCATTTTCTTCCCTGTTAAGGGCTTAGACGTTTTTTTCATTCATTCTTTTATCATCATTTAATGAGATGTCAGGAAAGAGATAAATTTTAGTATTTACTCTGCCATCTTGAATGGTTGAACCACTAAACGTTTACTTTAATAAAATAACATCATTATAATATTATATCATTATAAGCATAACATTTATTGGCTAGTGTTGAGGAAATGAAAACTTTTGCAGCACAGTCATTTTAAAATTACTAGTCAGAGAATATGCTTTTTTTTTTTTTTTTTTACTAACCACTGTGAAGTAGTTAAGGTGCATGTTTCATTGCATTATTTTTGTTATTGTTTGCATTAGAAGAAGAAACTGGGTAGGATGATGTCTTCCTTTTTAATGTTTATTACTTTGTAAAACCTTTTTATATTTTAGAGTATTTAAGAATTCCTAATATTTTAGAGTTGGAAGAAAATTTATAGGTGGTCCAACCCTTTTAGTTTACGAATGAGACAACCTGAGATACAGAGAGATTAAATGATTGACACAAAATTTTTTAGCAATTTAATGGCTGAGTTGGTCAGAGAAATTAGGTTTTCTAAGTATTTCTGTTATTATGCTGTACTATTTGTTTTCCTTTTAAGATTTTTATAATGTTTCTATCTATTTCCCTCTTCTAAAGGAACTTGTCTTTAAGAATAACCAGTGTACCATACAATTTTGAATAGGAAGTGTGGGACTCATGCATTAATGGAGGCAGTGAACTACTAGACATGTTGTGTTCCTTTTAGCACTGATGGCCTCTGATTCCAAGCTATCTACTAAATATCCTCATATAAATAATAATTCTAGTATATAAATGCTTGTATTTATTAAAGGAGCCCTGGTGGTACAGTGGTTAAAGTGCTTGGCTGTTAAGCAAAATGGTCGGCTGTTCAAACCCATTAGCCACTCCACAGGAGAAAGATGTGGCAGTCTGCCTCCATACAGATTTGTTGCAACCCTGCGTACAATAGAACAAAACACTTCCAGGTTCTCCAACAGCATCACAATCCTTGCTATACCTGAGCCCATTGTTGTCGCCACTGTGTCAGTCCATCTCATTGAGGGCCTTCCCCTTTTTGGACATGTTTCCAAGCATGGATAGTATTCTCCAGGGAATGGTCCCTTCTGACAACATGACCAAAGTAGGTGAGCGTCTGAAGGAGCGTTCCAGCTGCACTTCTTCCAGGGCAGATTTGTTTGTTCTTCTGGCAATCCGTGGTATTCTTCACCAGCACCACAACTCAAAAACATCAACTCCTCTTTGGTCTTCCTTAATCATTGTCCAGCTTTCACATGCATATGAGGCAATTGAAAACACCATGACTTAGGTTAGGCACACCTTAGTCTCCAGAGAGACATCTTTGCTCTTCAGCATTTGGTCTTTTGCAGCAGATTTGCCCATTGCAATATGTCATCTGATGTCTTGACTGCTGTTTCCATTGGTGTTGATGGTCAAACCAAGTAATATAAAATCTTTGACAACTTCAATTTTTTTCTCCATTTATTGTGATGCTGCTTATTGGTGCTGTGAGGATTTT